>NC_058518.1:177093104-177396134 GCF_904849725.1 Hordeum vulgare subsp. vulgare
ACGAGGAAAAACATCTTGTTATTCACATACCACCGGCACTTGATCCAACTCAACTCCCAACACACAATTTACCTGAGGGGCTTGATTGGAGGTAGACTTGGGAACATACTTGACTTTGACTCCTTGGCTATTGGTCATGGTAATAGTCGTCTTGGCACAGCCCAACAAGCCTTTGTGGTTGCTTAACCAATCCATGCCAAGGATCACATCCAAGCCTTATGACTTTAGGATGATGAGATCTGCTAAGAAGTCTACCCCTTCGATGTTAATCACAACTCCTTTACACCCTATCTTGGTCCTCAATAATGCACCCGAGGTTTGTACCATCATACGACTACCCAAAGGTGTAGGCTCCATGCCACTATCTAGCGCAAACTTTTGGGTAACAAAAGAATGTGAAGCACCACAATCAAACATAACTGTTGCTGGGGTTGAGTTGATGAGGAACGTACCCAATATGACATCCGGGTCTTCCTGGCTTCTTTAGTGGAGACATGATTCACATGACCTTTACGATTGTTTGGAAGGTTGGGGGGAGCTTGGTTCCTTGGTGGCACTCCACGGCCTTGTCCTTGGTTTGGCACATTGGGGCGCGGTGCATCTAGCTTCTCGTTGGGGCACCGCTTCAAGATGTGTCCAGGCTGATCGCACCCAAAGCATGTGACCTACCCAAAGTTGTTGGTCTTCCCACCATTGTTTTTATTCGGGTTGTTGTATGCCGGCCTGGGTTGGCATACTTCTGAGTTTGGTAGCTCGGATGATGTACGTGAGTCCTCGCTTGCTGAGGGTAATAGTTTGCCTTCGCTGGGGCTGGTTGCCAGGGGCGAGTCTTCTGGTTGCAGGAACCACCGGTGTTGATCATCTTGCATTTGCGTGTGTATTCCATGGCACGCCGCTTATCTTCAAGCATGAGGGCCTTTTTTACCATCTCGAAGAAAGTCCGACAGTCACAGACAACAAGTTGATACTGCAAAAATTGGTTAAGTCCTTCCATCAAGCGTTTTATTATGGATGCCTTAGCGCAGACATCATCAGGCACAAACCTTGACAAGAGATTGAACTTCTATAGGTACTCCTTGATAGAGCTACTTCCCTACTTGAGCGCTCGAAATTCCTGCTTCTTGATGGGCATGATCCCTGAAGGGATGTGGGCAGTGCAAAATCCTTGCTTGAAATCATCCTAGGTGATCACACGCTCGCCTTGCATGACCTTGAATCCATCCCACACAGGTCTGGCGGTACCTACGAGGCAAGGAGAGACATAGAGAACCTTCTCATGGTCCTAATTGCAGTTGACCAATGCAGGGATGTCCTTGATGGTGTGGATCCAGTCATCAGCATCCAAAGGTTCAACTGTCACGGTGAAGGTCGGGGGAGAACTCTTCATGAATTCTGATAGTGGACTAACCATTGCCGTTCATGCCCTACTACTCGTTGTTCACAAGAACTTGCTCCATCTGCTGAATAGAGGAAGTGTTGGCTTGACGTTCCTCCTGAAGAACTTGAAGAAACTGAGCCATGGTCACGTTCTCAGGTGGAGGCGGTGGCGGGGGAAGATCGTCTTATGGCTGCTCCTGGTGACCTCCAGTTTGAGGAGACCCATCGGCCTTCGGCTGCTGGCTAGAGTTGCTGGTGTTGAGGTTTCCAAAAGTACTTGTGCGAGTAGCAGTCACCATCCTATTTGGAGCAGCCAAGTCAAACAACTGGAATAGATGAAAGAAATAGCAACAAGTGGAAACACGCCTAAGGTGGTTGGTATAGTGCAAGTGTGTCAATAAAAGCTCAAAACGCTCAATGCATAACATTAAGATAATATATGTGATATAGTCGCTTACATGTTACCTAAGGCAAAAACGCGACTTGCATCGAAACACAAAGAACAAAAGAAGCAACAAGCACACATGGTTTCATATGAACCATTACATGGACTCGACTTCGCATGAGGGATACATAACTTGTACTACCCTAGGGGTTTTTGGACTCAAGTAGTCGAGTGCTCGGTCTCGTACTCACGCTCCTCTCAGTCTTCCTCCTAGTCATCATGTGTACGGGCATCATCTCCCGCCGAGGGAATCGGAGAACGAGGAGGTCCATCCCAACAATGCTTCATTGATGGAGAGTTGAAGAGCGCATGATACTCCTTCGCACCATTGCGATGATGACGTGTGGTGCATCTCCAGCTCAGGGGTACTCCTACTTTGTAAGCGACAGCGGGTCGTCCCTCAGGGGCTCCATCCTTCTTGATATAGTCTGTCTTTGTCTTAGCTTGCCATAGTAGCTCATGGGTGTGGTGAAGTTCATGGCGGAGCTTCACATACACCTTAATCAGGTTATCAGTCAGACTTTCAGTGGAGAGGCTGAAATAGGTCTGGAACCTGAGCGGTGTTCCATCCTCCAGGGATGGGATCAACGTCGAACTATCGCCAACATCATCCTTCCCGAAGGTGGATGAGCGCCTTCCACGTAGCTGTCTCACTGGTAATGCCAGAGTCTCCATCTGTGGTCCTTCAAAGAACAGCTCGTCATGGAGTCTTTTGGCTTCACGACCACATGAACGTGGTACTCCTTCATGGTGGCATCGACATAGTGCTTGTGGTAGAGGAAAATGGGTGATTGGCGGAATAGGCACTTCTCCATGCTGTCCTCAAGGAGTAGGGGAAAGTCGGATGCTAGGAGGTCTTCGGGTACAACGACCATCTACAAGGTTTAAGGGGAGGGCGTCAATACATCTTTTGAAAATATAGTGGAAGAGGCAACAAGCGAAGAAACTCCTAAGTATAGATGCTAGGTATAGTTTTTGGGAAGGGGTGCATCCTAACTAACGTCCATGCTAATTAAGGCTTCCTACATTCAGGATGGCTCTAATACCAGCTCTGTGGGGACCTCGACTCATAAGTCATGATCACCGAATGCACGTGTTTGGTCATCCCAGAGATCAATGCTCACTAAACACATAGAAGTTGAAATACAAGAGTCTTACATACTTATACACCGTCTGAGGCAAATAGTGGCCATCATTGTCAATTCTTACATAGATAGGGCCTCGAAGGCCAACACACCAACATAACTAGCAGCGGAAATCTTGAACGAAGGCATGAACCCATGCCATCTTCCTTAACCTACACGCATTCTGACTCGGATGCGTCCTAGTTCGCAGGTTAGTCACCGACAAAATCTTCTCCTTGTTCCCGCTCTTCCATGCCTTGCTACTTAAATAACCAGTGGCAAGACAATGAGTACTTTCAATGTAGTCGCAAGCAACCCATGATGTGGAACAAGGCTATAATAAAGTATGATATAACACCACTAGGTAATTTGCGGAAAGCAAATTTTTCCTAGTGCAATGACATGATCAACTTCTCATGCGGGCATGCATCTTGAGGTAAGCGATATATATGTGAATAGGTTACATATATCAATCGCAATAGAGGGTTGAACAACCCATGTTCACCCATAATGCCAAGTCGTCTGACTTAGCTCAGGTATCATATTTCTCACATAACCACCTTTCTCACACATGCATGTTGTTTGGTAAACATGGAAATAGCCCAAGAGCGGTTATCCAGTTGTCCTTGACCATGGGCACGACTATTTGAATAGTCTTACACTCTACAGAGGTTGCACACATTACCCACAAGACTCAAGAAACTTTCATGTCATTACACGACTCGTGGTATTTCTCATACCCGAGGTAAGTGCCCGAACATTACCTTTCTCATGATGATACTAGAAAAGAGACTACTCGTTGGTGACAATCCCTCGTGATATACATCACATGTATCATCCACGAGGGCATGCAATGGTGTGCCCGGTGTTTGTGAAAACAACCCATGGTCGTCCCTTCTTGGCATGACCCCATGTCGAGAGTGACGACGTCACTCTTGCCACTAGTAATGCGGGCTCTCTACTAGCACCAACCATAGTAATGAACAAAGACCTGTCCCGTAAGGGGTATCGTGGTTGTACACGTAAGGTTGGAGTAATGGTCGCAAATTAAAACAATCCAATTTTGAAAACCACACACTCACTAGCCTCAATACATCAATTCTTTCTCAAGTGGCTACCTACCATATCCCTCGGGCATTAGTGACACTCGACGGGGTTTTTGTAGAACCCTTGAATTAACATCCCTTTATCGTCACCATGCATGTTCCCATCCCATTGTGTAGCAACTACTAGCAACCTAACTACTTCCCACCTACACAACCCTCGTAGGAAGGTAGGGTCATGCCCAAGTGAAAGTATCAACAAGGAGTTATCGGAAGCATCCCACTTAGGTAGTCACCGATTCAACATGATCTTATGCATCGGAACGTAGTGCTATATATGACATGCATAAAACTAGTTTCTTAGACATGGTCAAAGGGCTTCTTGCCTAGCTCAACAAAGTCTCCAGGGTCTTCAAATCTTCTAGTCCAAGCCCCTCTTCAACAACGCAATCTATCATCGCAATAACAATAGGCACAAATAAGAACACAGCAAAAACAGAAAAAAATGATCTTCTAAGAAAAATGTCGACCCATTTTTAAAAATACTAGGATGAGTATGGGTACTATAAAAATTGCCGGGTTTTAGTTTTGAAGTGCAAAAAGTTGTGAAAAACATTTTAAGAGAATATTAAAATGCCCTAATCAAGGTTTTAAAACAAAATAGTGCGTGCAATCTTGTGTAAAAATTACACAAGTGTCACTATAAATACTACACAATATTACAAGATATTAGGTGGAGGAATATTTGGATTTTTATAAATATTTACCCTTGTGGGATTTTTGCAGAACAGAACTAAAAGTAAAAATAGAAAAGGGCCACATCGCCTAGGCTAGAGTCGGATAGCCGTTGGGCTGGCGTAGAGGCCAACCAGCCCGGGCGAGCCAGGTTTAAACCTGACGGGCAGGGCCCGAGGGCTAGTGAGAGAGAGACGAGCGAGGGAGAGGTGCGAGCAGCTAACAGTTGGAGCCCACCTGTCAGGTCTGTCGTCAACCCTTCGCTAGAGGGCGGCGAGGCTCACCAGCGGCCACAGGGACCATAATGAGGCAAGCTTGCGATGGGACTGGATTTAGGGGCGAGTCGCTGATCTGTTGGAGGTGGAAAGTACCGTCGGAGCACACGGAGTCAATGGCAATGAGATCTCATGGTGGAGGAGCTTTGGGAGTTGGTCACCTATGCCTTTTCCCACATAAAAAAGGATGGGGGAGAGGGGGAAACACATCAGATGAGAAGGGGAGAGCCTAAGGAGGAAGAAGGAGGTCCAGAGTGGCTTGCTACCGCGAGATCAACCACAAGCGAAGGCGGTGGAGCTCCGGATCGATCTCGAGCTCAGGGAGATTTGGAGGCGAACTAGAGGCACTAGCGCGCGATTAGGAAGAGGGTAGAGAGACCATAGGGGAGAGAGGGTCTCGGGGTAGCCTTATATAGGCGGGGCACGAGATCACCATGGACCCGTGCGCCGTAGATGGCTGCAACGTCCACTAGGAGCATGGGAGGAGAGATGGGTGGCTCAGGGATCTTCCTGGGGGTCGCCCATGACCACAGGCAAAGAGAGAGAAGATAGGGGAGCACGCACGAGAGAGCGCATGCATTGGCCAGAGCAGGTAGCTTCAGCCACGGGCTGGGAGAGCCGTTGTAGGAGGAGAGAGGAGAGGGCATGCAGTCCATCTTGTTGCAGACGCCAAGGCGTCTGGACTGGTGCGAGGGGAGTGGCTCGAGGCGGCATGGGGATAGGCGCGAAGCAGGCCAGTGCTTGGTCGTCACTGTAGTGTGCTCAAGAGCACGACTTTGGCTGGCGTGATGGATCTTTTGCCGTGCTCTAGTGTGTCTTGCGGTGTCCATCGGCTGCGGGGAGATTAAACAAGGGAGGGAGGGGCATGGGGTGTTCTGGGAAAGCCAATGGTGGAGGAGACTAGAGAGAGGGGGGAGAAAGTGCGTGTCTAGGGGCTTGCAAGTTGGGTTTCACCCTTGGAATCATGGAGCTGGGCACTAGGAAACTTACTGGGGTGCTGGGGGTTCCTATGGAGCTGTGGTAACAATTTGGCGTGAACGGGAAAAGCTTTGGATGCTCTAGGAGAAGATTTGATATTCTAACAGGAGGGGTTTCACGGGGTTTTGAGAAACATTACTTTGCCTAAATGCTATGAAACTTAACACGATGTTATTGGGGGTAAAATCAATATGGAGCACCAAGTTTGAGCTCATTTGAGGAAGGTTGGCAATGTAAACATGAAAATCCCTATAAATGGAGAGAATCAGGTTCCTATGATCCTATGTGATCAAGTCAACTGCCACAAATGCACAACTTGGTGTAGCGTCCTTATTTGGGGGCTAGATCATGCCTGTAAAGTATGGGATCAATTGGATAAACTTGGCAATATAAAGTTGCTCAAGTTTAGTTCAGGATAGAGTGGGTTTTAGGGTATTTTGGTGAACGAAATTAACTTGTATTGAGATGAAACTTTGCAGGGTCACCACATAAATCTTGTGTGACTTGCTAGAGTTTTCCTCGAATTTATCGAGAACATTTCCTGTGGAAATATTTCAAAAGCTTGAAATAGGAAGAAAGTGTTTTGAGGGATTTTGTCCAATATTTCGGACATGACCATGTGTTGAAACTCTTATGTATGGAAAATATATGTCGAGTGAGTTCCCCTAAATTTTCTTTAATATTTTTAAATGATAAAATAATCCCCCCCATGAAATACCATTTCTGGCCACAGAAAGAAATGTTTAAATAACATAGAAAGATAACTTTTAAAATAATCATTTTATGGTTTTGCGAAACTTTGTGATAATAGGTTCCAAATAAAATCTTTGGGGTTAAGCATCACTCATAAATTGAGGACTTGTAGTGCAATCCTCAAATCAGGGGTTTTAGAAAGCTTAAAATAAATAAATGTCTTTTGTTAAATTAATCATTTATAAAAGTAATTTTCTTGTCCTATTCGCATGTCATGATCATTGGGCAAAGGTTTGGGTCAAGGAGATGAGTTGTGAAGAGGATAATATGTTTAGTGATTTAAACAGAATTACACACACAAGCACGTAGCAACAAAGTCAACTATCACAATCACACAAAAAGTTTTAATTGGCTCTCATTTTTATAAAACATCATGTGGCAAAGTGGTACAAACACAGGGCGTGACAATCCCCTTTACCCTCAAACACTATTTCATGTTTTACGTTTGATATGGCAACCATTTGTTCAAAACAAGAAAAAATCAGACGGTGATTTAGACCGAATTCGAGAGTGGGAATAAACTTGATATACTCAGTAGTTTTCGCATTTGAGGGCTTCAGGACTGTCATTCAAGTTTACACGGTGCTGATAGTAGTAGTTCAGGACTAACATTTAGTGACGACCAAAATCTACTTATGTATGTTTATCCATAGTTGTAACTCTCTAATTTTCTTATCATTTGTTGTAAGGAATATGTAAATATGTTTCATCTAAACGTGTTTTACATTGTACAAACTTTTGTGTACATTGAATTTTGTTAGATGATGTTAACCTTTCCGCCGAACCTGAAGTATGGACATGATGTGTTCAATGTAATAGTTCTTTTAAATGATTTGAAAATTTATTTTCAATGTTCCACACGTCACCTATGCACTACTAATTCATAGATGATACTTCCACTTTAGAATATTTTTGTTTTCTACAACATGTAGATATTATAGTTGTTCCTTGCGAAAAAAATTGCTCATATTTCCCGCTGCAACGCGCGGGGTATTTTCTAGTTTCTATAAAATCTGCACACCACCGTGCGCTAAAAGACATAAGTGAAGTACTAGAGCAACTGCTAAGCTCAAAAGATATAAGTGAAGCACATAGAGTATTATAACAAATCATGATGATGGTGTCTCTCTCTCAAATAGGTGTGTCCAACAAACAATGATTGTGGCAAACTGAAAGTAATAGTAACCAAAAGCAAACAATGCTCCAAGTAGAACCCATATCATGTGATGAATAAAATGTAGCTCCAAGTAACATACCGATGGATTGAGACAAAAGAGGGGATGTATTCCCGGGACATCCCCAAGCTTAGACTCTTGAGTCTTCCTAGAATATTACCTTGGGGTGCCTTGGGAAACCCCAATCTTAGGCTCTTGCCACTTCTCATTCCTTGGTACATCGACATAATACCCAGAACTTGATAACTTCAATCACACAAAACTCAACAAAACTTCGCGAGATCCGTTAGTATAGGCAACATAATAAACATGTTTAGGTACTGTTATAAATTCATTCTTATTTTATTTTAGCATAAGGTACTATATTCTAACCTCTCTGATGGGGTTATAGTCCCAGGGTAGGGTCATAGGCCGGCCCTATAGGTCCTACCCAAGGACTACCCTTCGTAAAGGACAAGGCCCTTAGACAGTTTCGGCTGAACTAAGGACTCCCCCATCATCCAGTCGGTGACGAGCATTCGGAGCGTATTCAATGTACCGACTGGATTCCACTCTGTACATCATAACCTCCCGGGAGGGCAACGGTCATACGTTTTCATACACTATTACTAGCATTTAAGGCATACGTTACCTGTAACGTAGGCATTTATTCGCCACTATTCCACCCCTATCCGCCGAGCCGTTGTGAAGGGCAGCGCACTCTATATAAGCCGCCCTTCCCCACTGGTGCAGGGGTTGGCATTTACTCTAATCCTATATCCACTCGACACTAAGCTCCCAAGAGCACTGAGACGTAGGGCTTTTACCTCCACCGTAGAGGGGCCTGAACTCAGACAACCTCACCGTAGCTAAGGCTCTGCCCATCCTTTCGTACCCTACACATCTACTGTCAGACTTATACCCATGACAGTTGGCGCCCACCGTGGGGCAGGCGTCTCAGCGACTTCCGGCGAGTTTGCAACTTCATCTTTTCATCATGTCGTCCGGCGGAGATTTGTGCATGGGTCGTGAGATCCTCTTCGGCGCACTCTCCTTCATCGTCGACAATTCGGCATGGCTTCGGGATGCGCCTCTCGACGTCGAGGCGCTCCCCAGTCGCGGGGCTACGCACTTCCGTGCCGGTGCCCGCGGCGTCCTTCTTCTCCAGCAATCAGCCCCAGTGTCGATCTTCGCCCCCGCCACGCGCCGCAACAAGCGGTCCCGCCGTCCGCGGCTCCAGCGTTGGGTGCGACACGCCCAGGCGCGACAGAACGCGTCCTCTCAAGTGGCGGTCCTCGAGTCGGTTGTGGTCGTGCCGCCGTCCCAGTGCTTGAACTCAATTCCGACTGAGTTACCTTCCAAGTACTTGGGTCGCGGGCTTGCGGCCGAAGTTCTCATGGCTGATTCCCATGAAAGTCCCCATCGGACTGGTCGAAACGAGCACGAGGTCGGTGAATCATCCGGAGCTCGCCGTCAACACCACCGTTCTGCCAGTCAACGCACTCGTCAGAGCAACGTTGAGGTGTTCCGCACACCCGTCCTCAACCTGGCTGCCGCTGCCAAGATAGCCGATTCCCTCCAACCGACCGATTCAGAGGCTGGTAGAGGGATCGAGCAGATCCGTGCCCTGTTGCACACGGCGCAGCAGCAGAATTCGGCGGTCTCCCAGTCGCACAACAGGATCCACAACAGTTTTGTTCACGCGAACACGCATCGGTCGGTTTTCAGCCCCGACTCTCATCAGCGACGCAGAGGGGGCAACCGTTCCATGAATCCCAAAGATCGTCGCCGTTCACGCACCCTTCCGCAGGGTGGGCCTTACGGGCCCCGACATCATGATGATTGGCGTTCAGTCGGTGACGCGTATGATCCAAGACCCAATGCAAGAGGGTACATCGCCCAGAGGAAGGTTGACAGGAGTCGAGCCCATCGTGATGGTCACGATAGAGACCGTCCGAGTGGAAGCAGGACCATCGTCTCTGGCCCCGAGTGCTTCAGTCGGGCCATCCGTTCACCTGACATCCCTCCCAACTTCCGATTGGCGACGGGGATCAGCAAGTTCACATGAGAGTCCAAGCGAGAAACGTGGCTGGACGACTATCGAGTGGCGGTCTAGATCGGTGGTGGAGATGACCAGGTCGCCGTGAAACATCTCCCCCTGATGCTCGACGGCTCGGCATGAGCGTGGCTGAACCAGTTGGCTCCATCAAGCATCTACAGCTGGGCAGATCTGTCCCGAGTCTTCATCAGGACCTTCGAGGGCATGTGCAAACGCCCTGCTGGTCTCGTGGAGCTCCAACACTGTGTCCAGAAGCAGAATGAGCCCCTGCGCGATTTCATCCAGCGCTGGACGACCCTCTACCACACGGTGGAGAATGTCACAGAGCACCAAGCAGTCTGCGCCTTCAAGGCAGGCATGCGGTACAAAGATCTATACCTGAAGTTCGGTCAGACATGCGACATCTCCATGAGCAAGATGATGGAGATAGCCGCACGCTATGCAAATGGCGAAGAAGAGGACCGCATACGTAGCGGCAAGCATAAGGCAGTCGCCGACGGAGATGGGTACAGCAATCGGAAGCAAAATCAGAAAGCTCCATCCACTCGGCAGGCAGAGGCACCAGCCGTTACAAATGCCAAGTTCAAGGGCAAGGGGAAAGCTCAGTACACCCCCAAGAAGAAACAATTTGTAAATTTCATCCTGGATCAGCCGTGTCCAATCCACACGAAGATGGACGAAGAAGGCAACACCATATTTCCGAAGCACACCACTCGGCAATGTCGCCTCCTGATCCAAGGATTCAGTGAGGGTCAGCCAAGTGAAAAGGACACCAAGCAGGATGATGAGGACAAGGAGGATCCGTTCCCCCAAGACCATGCAACATTGATGATTTTTGCTGATGTGGAAAGCAAGAGTCGACTGAAGCTGGTGAACATGGAGGTGAACATGGCAACGCGAACCAACCCCATGTTCCTCAAATGGTCTCAGACTGTGATCACGTTTGATCAGTCGGACCATCCAGCGCACGTACCCACCCCAGGGAGGCAAGCTCTGGTCATCGACCCGGTGGTCGAAGGAGTCCGACTACGCAAAGTCCTCATGGACGGCGGCATCGGCTTGAACATTATGTACGTCGACACTCTCAAGGGGATGGGCATTCCGATGTCCAAACTTAGCGAGAGCAGCATGCAGTTCCACGGAGTCGTCCCAGGACGAAAGGACAAGTCACTCGGCCAGATCGCGTTGGACGTCATTTTCGGCTCCGACAAGAACTTCCGCAAGGAAAAGCTGACATTCGAGGTGGTGGACTTCCAGAGTGCATACCATGCGATTCTGGGCCGTCCGGCGTATGCGCGTTTCATGGCCCGTCCATGTTATGTGTATTTGAAGCTGAAGATGCCGTGTCCCAAAGGTGTGATCACGGTCACAGGCAATCGGCAGCGGGCCGAGGAGTGTCTACAGCAGGGGTCGAGGATTGCCGATCAGAAGATGGCTATCCTCAAGCTGGATGAGTACAAGAAGACTGCCGACCCCGCTGACTTGATGCGTTCGAAGAAGCCAGCTTCGGAATCCGCATTCTAGTCGGCGGGAGACACGAAGAAAGTCAACATCCACCCGATGGACGACACCGCTGCCCCGACGAACATCTCCAGCACCCTTGATCCAAAATAGGAAGCCGAGCTCATCCAATTCCCCCGTGAGAACTGGGACATTTTCGCATGGAAGCCCACTAACATGCCAGGCGTACCCAGGGAGTTGGCTGAGCACCGACTGCATGTGGATCCTGCTGCTCGGCCCGTCCGAGAACACCTGCGTCGGTCCGCCGTGCACAACTTCATTCGCGAGGTACACCACTCCGAGTGGCTCGCCAATGTTGTCATGGTGCCCAAGAAGGACAATTCTCTCCGTATGTGCATCGACTTCAAGCATCTCAATAAGGTCTGCTCGAAAGATCATTTCCCGCTCCCCCACATTGATCAAATTGTTGATTCGACTGCGAGTTGCGAGCGTTTATCATTCCTTGATGCCTACTCGGGCTATCATCAGATCCGTCTGTATGGTCCGGATGAATTAAAAACAGCCTTCATCACCCCATTCGGGTGTTTCTGCTACATCACTATGCCATTCGGTTTGAAGAACGCAGGAGAAAATTGTATGCGCATGATCCAAAAATGCCTCCTTGACCAGATCGGTCGAAATGTGGAGGCATATATGGACGATATCGTAGTCAAGTCACGCAAAGGTTCCACCTGCTGACTGACTTGGCAGAAATATTCGCCAACCTTCGTAGGTACGATATCAAGCTCAACCCTGCCAAGTGTTCATTCGGTGTCCCCAGCGGAAAGTTATTCGATTTCTTTGTTTCCGAACGAGGGATCGATGTCAACCCCGAAAAGATCAGGACCATCGTCCGAATGGAGCGGCCGGTCAGAATACATGATGTTCAAAGGCTCACAGTTGCCTAGCGGCTTTGAGCAGGTTTATCGCTCGACTCGGCGAGAAGGCGCTACCTCCGTACCGACTCATGAAGAAATTAGATACTTTCGAGTGGACAGACGAAGCCCAAATTGCATTCGACGACCTCAAAGCCCTGCTTTCCACCCAGCCGGTTCTTACTGCCCCTGTCAGTAAAGAACCCCTTGTTCTGTACATCGTGGCCACAAATCAAGTCGTCAGCACTGTTCTCACAGTCGAACGCGAAGAAGAAGGCAAAGCGTACAAGGTTCAGCGGCCAGTATATTATGTCTCCGAAGTCCTGACTCCTTCCAAGCAGAGGTATCCCCATTATCAAAAGCTTATTTACGGGATCTACATGACTGCAAAGAAGGTGGCTCATTATTTCCAAGACCACTCGGTGTCTCTCATTTCTGATGCTCCGTTGTCGGAAATCCTGAACAATCGGGACGTATCAGGCCGAGTGGCGAAGTGGGCAATGGAGATGTTATACTGCGACATCAAGTTCGAAGCCAAGAAGGCTATAAAGTCTCAAGCTCTGGCTGACTTCATAGCAGAATGGGTAGAACAACAGCAACCGACTCACATCTACTCGGCTCATTGGACCATGTTGTTCGATGGGTCCAAGATGTTGAATGGCTCCGGCGCCGGCGTAGTGATCATATCACCAAAAGGTGTTAAACTTAAGTATGTGTTGCAGATACATTTCGATTCTTCCAACAATGAGGCAGAGTACGAAGCTCTCCTTTATGGATTGCGCATGGCCATCACACTCGGCGTCCGTCGCCTGATGGTCTATGGCGATTCAGATCTGGTGTTTAATCAAGTGATGAAGGAGTGGGATGTAAGGAACCCCACCATGACTGCATACTGCAACACAGTAAGGAAGCTCGAGAAGAAGTTTGAAGGTCTGGAACTTCACCATGTTCCACGAATGAAAAACCAAGCAGCTGATGAATTGGCAAAACATGGATCCTCTCGGAGACCGGTCCCGAGTGATGTCTGCCTCGAGCACCTACACCTTCCCTCAGTAAAAGAAGATCCTTTCACACAGGAACCAGTACAACCAAAGAGCTCAACAGATTCGACTGAAGTCGAGGTCCCTGCTGTGGTTGATTTGATCAGGGAGATTCTTGCTCTCATCCCCGATTGGACTGTGTCGTTCATTGCGTACATCCTGAGGCATGAATTACCAGAAGACGAAGTCCAAGCTAGGCAGATCATCCGCAGGTCGAAGTCCTTCACCGTCATTGATGGCCAGTTGTACAAGGAAAGTGTTTCAAGCGTCCTTCAGCGGTGCATCTCCCCTGAGGAGGGACAGTTAATCCTGGAAGAAATTCACTCGGGAACCTACGGCCATCATGCCTCCTCAAGAGCAATCGTCGCCAAAGCATTCAGAGCTGGTTTCTTCTGGTTGCAGGCGAATGAAATGGCAAAAGATATGGTCGACAGATGCGAAGGCTGTCAGTTCTGTTCGAACAAGTCCCACAAGCCAACATCTACGCTGAAGACAATCCCTCTTGTTTGGCCGTTCATCGTGTGGGGATTAGATACAGTCGGACCATTTAGAACAGGCCAAGGGGGATTCACTCATCTGATGGTAGCAGTCGACAAGTTCACCAGGTGGATTGAAGCCGAGCCCATCAAGAAGCTTGACGCCCTCACGGCCATCAAATTCATCAGAGACATCATCTCCAGATATGGGGTTCCGCACAGCATAATCATCGACAACGGCACAAACTTCGACTCGGACAGGTTCAAAGGATTTTACACACGCCAAGGAATCCGAGTGGATTTTGCATCTGTGGCACACCCCCAAACAAACGGGCAAGCAGAGCGGGTGAATGGTCTTATTCTTGAAAGGGCTGAAACCTCGACTCCTGCGAGAAGTTGGACACGCCGCCGGCGCATGGGTCACCGAACTGCCTTCAGTGCTGTGGGGCCTGCGCACAACTCCGAATAGATCTACAGGGCGATCCCCGTTCTTCAACGTTTACGGAGCTGAGGCGGTCCTTCCGAGTGACTTGCTTCCCAACTCTCAACGAGTCGGACTCTTCTCCGAAGCTGAAGCAGAACAAGCCAGGCAAGACGGAGTGGATCTTCTAGAAGAAGAGCGCGAGATGGCACTGACTCGCTCAACAATTTATCAACAAGATCTGTGGCGTTTTCACGGGCGGCACGTCAGGAGTCGCACATTCCAAGCAGGCGACCTAGTGCTCCGAGTGGATCAACAGAGACCTCACAAGTTGGCTCCCGCCTGGGAAGGACCCTTCATTATCTCTAAGGTGCTGAACAACGGAGCATATCGACTCTACAACCTCGACAGGGAAACGGACAAGCCACGAGCATGGAATGGAGATCTCCTGAAACGCTTCTACACATGACCGCCGACGAGGGCAATGTAAAGAACAAGTATCATTGAAGTAATACAAAGCAGATTGATTTCTTGCAGGTTCCAAATTCTTCCGCATTTGCAGACTCTGGTCTAAAAAACTCAATCCGAGTGCGCACTAAAAGCCGCACTCGGGAACTTAGCTGCGACCCAGAGTCGCCTAAGTAAAAAACTCGCTCCAAGTGTGCACTAAAAGCCGCACTCGGGGACTTAGTTGCGACCCAGAATCGCCTAAGTACAAAACTCGCTCCGAGTGCGCACTAAAAGTCGCACTCGGAGACTTAGCTGCGACCCAGAGTCGCCTAAGTAAAAAACTCGCTCCGAGTGTGCACTAAAAGTCGCACTCGGGGACTTAGCTGCGACCCAGTGTCGCCTAAGTAAAAAACTCTCTCCGAGTGCGTGCTAGAAGTCGCACTCGGGGACTTAGCTGCGATCCAGAATCACCTAAGTAAAAAGCTTCCTCCGAGTGTATTCTCGAGATCCACTCGGAGGCTTAGCAGACCCTCATTGAGGCTCATGTGGATGTGAAGACAACTGACAACTACATGAGTAACAACTCGCTCCGAGTGCGAGCTTACAGCCGCACTCGGGGACTTAGCTGCGATCCAGAATCGCCTAAGTACAACTCATTTCGGGTGCGCGCTAAAAGCCGCACTCTGGGACTTAGCTGCGACCCAGAATATCCTAAGTAAAAAGCTTCCTCCGAGTGTATTCTCGAGATCCACTCGGAGGCTTAGCAGACCCTCATTGAGGCTCATGTGGATGTGAAGACAACCGACAACTACATGAATAACAACTCGCTCCGAGTGCGAGCTTACAGCCGCACTCGGAGACTCAGCTGCGATCCAGAATCGCCTAAGTACAAACTCGTTCCGAGTGCGCGCTAAAAGCCGCACTCGGGGACTTAGCTGCGATCTAGAATCGCCTAAGTAAAAAGCTTCCTTCGAGTGTATCCTCGATATCCACTCGGAGGCTTAGCAGGCCCTCATTGAGGCTCATGTGGATATGAAGACAACTGACAACTACATGAGTAGCAACTCGCTTCGAGTGCGAGCTTACAGTCGCGCTCGGAGACTTAGCCGCGACCCAGAGTTGCCTAAGTAAAAGCTTGCTCCGAGTGCGCACTCGGAGACTTGGCAGTCCCTCATTGAGGCTCATGTGGATGTGAAGACAACTGACAATTACATGCTCCGCATGTTTGTCATTGCCTTAACCAAGAAATGCCAAACAAAAACCACGAGCCAAAATATTGTCAAAAAAAACTTAGCGAAAGAAGAGCAAATTATTGGATTCGAATTCAAAGTTGGATCTACGATCAGTTGGCTCGGTATGGATCAAGCTTATCCACACCGAACCACGAATGTAACAGCCAACAACAGTGGCCAAAGTTTGATACAGATACCACTCGGCATACAGAGGTAAAGTTTTTCAAGCGTCACCGGGATTGGCACCGGGACTGGCAGGCTCCACAAAGGTGTCAAGGTCGATCCCGTGTGCGATGCGAGTGGCTGTCTCGAGGAAGGTCTCCATGAAATGTGCGAACCGATGCTTCTTGGTGTTGGCGACCTGCAACGCCTTCAGCTTTTCTTCGCGAGATTCCTTGCAGTGCACTCGGACCAGCAATAGCGCCACGTCCGCACCTCAACGAGCGGCAGACTTCTTCCACGCCTGCACTCTGTTCGGGACGTCCTCCAGCCGAGTCATCAACCCTTCTATTTCTCGCCGGGAATCGTCTTCGGGCCACAACTCCTTGTCGATCCGGTCGACGACTTCTCTCAAGCGGCCAATGAAAGGTCCCACTCTGCCAAGGCGAATATGCGCTCGGAGCAAGTCCCGGTTGGCTTCGTCACCGTGTGGAACGTTTGGAACAACCGACCGCTCAATGTAGGCTGCTTCAGCCTCAGCATCCAGACAAAAATCTGCAAAGAAAATACAAGCAGAAAGTAAGCGCAGAATTAACTACAAAGTCAAGAAGCACTCGGCAAAAACTTACCACCGAGCAGTGCAACCATCTTCCTTGCCCAGTCGCTGACGTACTTCTCCTGCGCCATGCACCGATTGTTCATCAACTTCAGCTGACTCATCCGTTCGGTTCTTTACCTCTTCAATTTTTCAATTTCGGCTACCAATGCCATGTTGGTCTCCCGGGACTCCTCCAAAGACCTCTCCCGGTCAGCAAGAGCCCCCTTCACACCAGCCAGGTCATTCACAACCACCTCCAAGTCCGCAGCAAGCTGAATCTTTTCAGCCTTCAAAGCATTGTACGCGGATCCCATTTCGCAAGTCTTCTGCCAAATAAGCGCAAAGGGAAGAACAGACACATTCAAGAAGGAAAACAATCAAAGCTCAAAGTTCTTCAGACCCCTGTCGATGCAAGCAATCGATAGCGGTCTCGGGGACTACACCCAGTGGGTTCACTAAGAGTGACCCCACTGGCATGAAGCTCGAACAGGTCGGCCCTATTGAGCTACATGACAAAGAGACAAACCTATGAGACTACTATTAATCGACCTGAGTAACACTACTCTCGGGGACTACACCCAGTGGGTTTACTCGGAGTGCCTCCACTGGTACCATTCGGGCAGATCAGCTCTGAACTGATCAAGTCACGGAAAATGCATATAAAGATAACTGCCGGTGCAAGCATTCGACAGAAGTCTCGGGGACTACACCCACTGGGTTCACTCGGAGTGAACCCACTGCAAAATAATCCTACTGTATCCGAGTATATCACTTAAACCCCCAGTGGGTAACAAGAGGAAAGTAAACACTTACTAGCGCACTTACTCGGATATTGTCCCGGAGTTCCAAGCTCTTCTTGTACAAAGACGCGATGGAGTCATACGCTCCCTTGGCGTCACCCACCATCGGCTCCACCTGCACCATGGCCTCCTTGGCGGCCCCCACCTAGTCTTCCGGGAGGTGTCTGGCATCATATTGAACAGTCGACGAACCCGGCACGACAGAAGACTCCTTGGGCATCCCAAGCTCCGCTCAAGTCGGTTCCGCCGCGAGAGGCACCGTCTCAGTTGGCGGCATCGTCTCGGTCGGCGGCGCGTCCATGGTGGGAGCAGCAGCAGATGGGACAACCTCAAGGACAGGCGCCAAAGCTGGCCCTGAACCCCTTTGGTCGTCGGCCTCCATATGAATCACCTCCGAAGGAAGCCCGACTGAACAACATGAGATTACAGAAAAAGGGCAAGATTAAAGACAGCACTCGCGAATCAATAATACAAACTCTCGGAGTCGTGACAACGTACCTTGCTGGGATGTGGCAGCGTTATCCGTATCCATGGGATCATCGTCCTAGTGCGGCAGAGAGGTGGCGGAGGTAGCAGCTCTGTCGAGTAAAATCCACTCGACCGATAAACATGAGTTCAATCAGATACTGAAAGAGGATGGGAGAACAAGACACTTACGGTGAGACGACTGGAACAGCAATCCTCATCCAAGGCAAAGCTTTCCGAGGCTTAGGCCCACTCGGTTTGGCCACCTTGGACGGTTGGTCCTTGGGCTCGGCATCAGCGTCCCTGGTCCTCTTCACGCTCCGAGCACTCGGAGCCACGGGAGGAGCTGGCGGAGCACTCGGGGCTGCTGGAGGAGCTGGCGGAGTCGCGGGTTCATGACGGCGCTTAGTTCGATGCTCTGATGGTGGAGGTGGCGAGCTCTGCTCCCCAACCTCCCCTCCTCCTCTTCAGTCTCCTCCTCTATCTCCCCACTGTCGGAGACGTACTCGGCGCTATCCATGCTGCCCCCTGGCTGCCCTCCTCTTCCTCAGCTGGATTGCCGTTCGAGATGGGAGAATACCAGTTGGTCTACTCCTGCACAAAACACAGTCGACAACGTCAAACGTCAAGTGGCGGTACAAGAAAAGCGATAAATCTAAGAAGATTGAAAGCACTCGACAAGATGTGCTCACCTCATTCGGACGAGGATCATCGGCACAGAAGGGCTTCACCCGCCGGGCTCCTCGGGGGTTGTTGCATGTGCCTATGATGCCGCGGACCCACACTGTCACAACCTCCCCGGTCACGCATTCTGGATGAGTCCGAGTGGAATCCCCAGGCCCCGCGTAGTGCCACATGGCGTGGTGTCGGGCTTGCAGCGGCTGGATGCGCCGACCCAGAAAAGTTTCCAGCAAATCCGTGCCGGTGACTCCCTTGCGGACGACAGCTATCAGCGCGTCGACCAGAGGTTGGATCTGGATCTTTTCCACCTTTGAGAGCGCAAGCTGCCTGGGAGGAGCCGGACGGTCTAGGCTAAAAGGTGGCAACCCAGTCGCAGCATTCAGACAAGCGATGTCCTGGCAATAGAACCAGGTCGACTGCCAGTTCCTAACTGACTTGGACAACTGGAGAGGGGGTGGCTACTCTTCGTTTTCTTCTGGAAGCCTAAGCCCCCGCAGAGCTGGAGGAGATGGGTTTTATCGTCCGACTGACTAAGCTTTTTGACAGTTTGGGACCTAGCGGAGAAGATGTACTTAAAGTGCCCCCAATGGGGGGACATCCAATAAAGCACTCGCAAAGGGTGACGAAGGCGGCAAGATGGGCTATCACGTCCGGAAGAAAATGATGGAGCTGCGCCCCGAAGTGATTCATAATACCTCTGAAGAAGGGTTGGGGAGGCAAGGAGAAGCCCTTGAACACGTGGCTGAGCAGCAGGACGCGCTCCCCCTCCTGCGGCGTCGGCTCCGTCTCGCCCTCCGCCGGCAGCCTCCACGACTTGTTGGCGATCATGCCGTGCTCCACCAGCTCCAGCAAGTCGTCCACCGTCACCATGGAGGGGAGGAAATCCCCCTGGATCCAACACGCCGGCAGTGCCCGCTGTCGCCGCAGAGCAGGGGCCGCCCCCTTCGCCTTCTTCTACGACTCGAGCATGCTGGTCTGCCCCTTCGTCATGGTGAAGGCAACAGATCCACAGAGGAGGAGAGGAAGGAGGAGGCTTGGAGCGCGCAGGGAGCTACGGGAGGAGCGAGGTGACTGCGAGTAACAAGGGCAGCGCAACAAGAAACCCCCGCCGGAGAGACTTAAATAAGCTTCTGGCTGAGTCACTAACAGGTGGCCCCGAAATCTTATCCCCCGACCGGCTGCTGCGATGTTAGTGGAGAAGATAAAGGCGCGGTAATCGAGGCGGCAGAAACTACTCGATGGCGATGTCGTCATCCCCACTGAGCGCGTGACAACCAAAATTTGAGGATCCCAGAAAATCCGCCGCTGTCAGTTTGACCGGTCACATCGAAAGATTCCGCGGAAGCACTCGGTCCCTGACGGTTTGTTTCACTGGTGTATTCACTCGGATCACTGGTTGAGAGGATAAAATGGATTGAGGCAAACAACGCCAAAGTCACATCCATACCAGTCGGATCCGTACTCTAGGCATCACTTCATCCTTCCAACCCCGTTCCATTCGGGGACTAATGATGGGGTTATAGTCCCAGGGTAGGCTCATAGGCCTGCCCTATAGGTCCTACCCAAGGACTACCCTTCATAAAGGACAAGGCCCTTAGAGAGTTCCGACTGAACTAAGGACTCCCCCATCATCCAGTCGATGACGAGCATTCGGAGCGTATTCAACGTACCGACTGGATTCCACTCTGTACATCGTAACCTCCCGGGAGGGCAACGGTCATACGTTTTCATACGCCATTATTAGCATTTAAGGCATACATTACCTGTAACGTAGGCATTTATTCGCCACTATTCCACCCCTGTCCGCCGAGCCGTTGTGAAGGGCAGCGCACTCTATATAAGCCGCCCTTCCCCACTGGTGCAGGGGTTGGCATTTACTGTAATCCTATATTCCACTCCACACTAAGCTCCCAAGAGCACTGAGACATAGGGCTTTTACCTCCACCGTAGAGGGGCCTGAACTCATACAACCTCGCCGTAGCTAAGGCTCTGCCCATCCTTTCGTACCCTACACATCTACTGTCAGACTTATACCCACGACACTCTCCATAGCATAATCAAAACAAGCAAACTATGCATGCAAAAATAGAATCTGTTTAAAACAGAACAATATGTAGTATTATATTTCATTTCCACACTTTTGTAACTCCAAAAGTTCTGAAACACTAGTACGGCCTAGGCTATTTGAATACGAGTATTGTGTAAAAAGTTCAGCTTAATAAGACGTTCCAGTAAAATTAGAGAAATTCTACACTGGGCGTCAAAGTTCCTATTTTTGCACCGTATCAATTCTACTCATCGTGCAAACCATCCCAAAGGCTTTACTTGGCACAAACACTAATTGAAACATAAAAAATAATCATTATAGAAGCAATAATCATGTTATCACACACTAACTGAAAGTAAAGGAAAATTTTAACATAACTATTGGGTTGCCTCCCAACAAGCGCTATTGTTTTATGCCCCTAGCTAGGCATAATGCCTAGTTTCAAGTGTTGTCATCTTTGAAATTTAATCCGTAAGTGGCCCTCGTGATAGATCCATAAGGTGGTTTGATTCTCTTTCTAGGTAAGTGTTTCATCCCTTCCTTTAATGGATATTGGAACCTTATGTTGACCTCTTTCGTATGAATGATTGCACCTAAAGTTCACAAGAAATGTCTTCCAAGTATAATTACACAAGTAGGATAGCAATCAATATCAAGAAGAATAAAATCTACAGGCAAATAATTTATATTTGCAATGATAAGAACATCATTAATTCTACCTAAGGGTTTCTTAATGGTAGAATCCGCAAGACGCAAGTTAAGGGAACATTCTTCTATATTAGTGAGACAAAGCACATGACATAAAGCTTTAGGTATAGTTGAAGCATTAGTGCCAAGGTCACACAAAGCATTGCATTCATATTTATTTATCTTAATTTTAATAGTAGGTTTCCACTCATCATGCAACTTCCTAGGAATAGAAACTTCAATCTCAAGTTTCTCATCATAAGATTTTACCATAGCTTCTACTATATGTTGAGTAAAAACTTTATTTTGTTCATAAGGATGGGGTGAGCTGATAATGGATTGCAGCAAGGAAATGCATTCTATTGAATAACAATTATGATAATTAAAGTCCTTGTAATCCAAGATAGTGGGAACATCACTAGTTAAAGTTTTGACCTCTCCAAACCCACCTTTTTCAATTTTATCATTAGGTATCATCATCCCCCAAGCAAACCGGACGCTCCTTAATTAATGTTGACTCATCTCCAGTACCTTTATCATTAGTATTCAGGGAAGTAAAAAATATTCAATAGGATAAGCACCAATCATTTTAAGGTCTTCATCACGATTATGGTAAAAACCAAGTGGAAGAGCCTTTTATAGGAATTCTCGCTTAGCTTACAATTGAGTGGTACTCTCATTACTATGATTGATTGAAACTTGGATATATTTAATAGTCCCATTAAAATTATGCTTAGGAAGCGAAGTTTTACTTTTAAGAGTTTCCGCATGAAGAGCAATTATATCCATATTTTTAGCAAAAGAATGGACAATATGCAAATTTTCCTCTACCATAGTATGGAAAATATTTTGAGATATAATGAATTCCTTAATTTTGTTCTCAATATCATAGGGTAACCTATTTGAATTTGTAGAAGAATTTCCATAGGAATTACCTTAACATTTTCCATAGTTATTGGAAGAATTACCGTGATAGGTCTACGATTGAAATTACCTCTATAAGCATTGTTGCTAAAATTATTTCAGGAGACGAAGTTAACATGAATAGCATCATTATATTGTTCAATCAAGGTAGACAAAGGCATATAATTGGGATCAACATGAGCATTTTTATTGGCAACCAAGTTCACAAGAGCATCCACTTTTTCACTCAAAGTAGTGATTTCTTCAACAGAATTTACATTCTTACCTATTGGAGCTCGTTCGGTACGCCATTGAGAATAGTTGACCATGATGTTGTAAAATAAATTAGTGGCCTCTCCTAGGGTCGCCTCCATGAATGTACCACCTGCGGGAGAATCTAGAAGACCTCGGGGTGAAAGGTTTAGTCCCGCATAGAAACTTTGAATAATCATCAAGAAGTTTAAACCATAAGTTGGACAATTTCATGTCATCAACTTCATTCTCTCCCAAGCTTGAGCAACATGCTCATGTTCTTTGTGTATAAAATTAATTATTTGATTCCTTAGGGAGATGATCTTAGCGGGAAGAAAATACTTGGCAATGAAAGCATCTTTCCACTTATCCCATGTTCCAATACTATTATGTGGCAAAGATGAAACCCAAGATTTTGATTTATCTCTAAGTGAAAAAGGAAACAATTTTAATTTCGCAATATCATTGTCCAGGTCCTTTTTATTTTGCATATGACAAAGTTCCACAAAATTAGTGAGGTATGAAGCAGGATCCTCATTAAGAATTCCCGAAAATTGATCTTTCATGACAAGATTTAGCAATGAAGCATTAATATCAAAAACATCCACACTAGTGGCGACTGGTATAGGAGTTCTAATAAAATCATTATTATTAGTATTTGAAAAATCATAGAACATAGTAGTATCTTGAGATATGGTGACTACGAGAGCAAAGTAAGAAGTGTAACAAGCAAACTAGAGAGCGAAGATGCAATCTAGTGACAAGCTAAGCAAGCAAAGATAAACATTTTTTATTTTTCATTTTTTATGAGACAAACTAAATATACAAGCAAATAAAAAGAGGAACAAGTGAATGAAATTTTGTGTGGAGTTACTTGATAGTTGGTGATGATATTTGTGACATTCCCAATTATGCTATAGTAATCCTTGTAATCAAGCTCCAATAACATGAGGATTAAGCTAATCCATTTTGCTAATCCAAGTATGATCACTATTGGAATCAAACCCTATTTAAATTTCTTTTGCAATTATATTTCATTTGAAAAGTGGATTTCAAAGTTTGAAAAATCTTTAATTAAAAATCATGTTTGGGTTAGAAATATTCCCTAGGCAATAATAAAATCATAACCAATAGTTTACAAAGTGTTTTGGTGTCTCAAAAATAAATAAAATAGAAATAAATAAAAGGAAAATGTTAAGAGAAAGCAGAAACATGAAAATAATAAAAAAGAACCCCCTACTCGGCCTCGGCCCAAGTGGTCGGCCGAGCCGAGCCAACCAGCCTTCCCACCTTCACTCACGGAGGGGGGGGGGGTATATAAACCCCCCAAACCTAATTCGTCCCCCTCCCCACCTCATTTCCCCCTCACCCCCGAGCCTCCCTCCCTCACCCAGCGGCTCCTCTCCCTCTACCTCGCTCGGCCAGATCCAGCCACTCTGGCGCCTTGCTGGCCCCCGTCGGCCATCGTCGGCGCCGCCGCGTCACGCCTCCTTACTGTTGGCACCTCCCCGCACCATCCCCACCGTTAGCTACCTCCCCCCCCCCCCCCGAGTTCACTTCCACGCCCTACAACGTTCATGAGGACCCCCTCCTCCTCTCCTCCTTCCTCCCCCTCCAACAGCCTCACACCGCCCCCCTCTAGCCAGCCCCGATGACCCTAGCCACGGCCCGGTGCTAGGCGCCCCCGACCACGACCGCAACCCCCCGTGCATCGCGCGCTGGCTGCCCGCGCTCGTGCACTCCCGTGCTCCGCTAGCTGGCCCTGCTCACCCCCCTGTAATCCCTGCCCCGCATCCGCACGCCTCCACACATGCATGCCACCCCACCGGTCGCTCGCTCCGGTGCCGCCCCTCCCCGTGTCTGTCACGCTGATGCGCCCCTCCCCGACTTCCCGCGGGCCCTCCTACAAATGTGGCCGTGCCCGCGCCACGTCCGCCTCTGCCCGCGCCTGCTTGCCGTGCCATGCCCTTGCCCCGGCCACGCCGCTGACCGGCGTCGTCGCCTACCGGGCCATAGCCATGGTCCTATCTGCGCACCCGCGGGCACACCAACCCCTTCTAGCTGGTTAGCTCCCTCCGAGTGGGGCCGACCTAGCTTAATTAGGGGCTAACGCCCCCACCGTGATGACAAAAAGGGGCCCATGCCCCTTAAATCATATAAAAAAGAAACATGAATAAAATCGTAGTAATAGTATTTATTATTAATAAATTAGTTATTTAATTAGTTAAGTAATTAATTAATGATTACTTTGTTTTCTTAATTAACCCCAAATTAATTTGTCTAATTAAGTAACATAATTAATTATGTTAATTAAACATAATCTAAATAAATTAATTATGTTAAATAAATTAGAGGGTATGACATGTGGGACCCTCCCTGTTCATTAAATCTAAGTAAAATAAAATTAAATTGAATTAAATTAGCAATCAATGACACGTAGGACCCACAAGTCAGTTCACGAGTCAACACGGCTCTTGACTCGTGATGTGAGCATGACATCATGCTGATGTCATATTGATATTTCTTAATGAAATTAAATCTATTTAATTTCATAATATTCATAAATCTTTAAAAATTAATGTAAAATAACGAACCTGGATGTCCCATGTAACTCGGATGAAAATATTTTGTACATGAAAGTTGATCACAAAAAGAAGACGAACCTGGATACGCTATCCGTTTATCTGTCACATGCCTCTTGCATAGCGAACATGGAAGTTCTCCACTGTTTTCATTAGTCCGTTAGTTGCGAGAGACCTAGGAAATATTGCACATATTTTTTTGATCCGTCCATGACGTGTAGTACTGCGTTAGATCATGCCTAGCACTGCATTTTGCCATGTCTTGCATCGTAATGCACCTTCTTGCTGTTATTTATTGTTTCTTCCCCATCTTCTCTCCAGTAGATGCCGAGACTAACGCTGCTGCCAGGTACGACTACCCTCCTGACGATCACCCTCTTACAACACTGCCACAAGGCAAGCAACCCCCCTTGATCATTCCTATATCGCCCATTATTTCTCCCTCATGCTTGCATTAGATTTTGCTACTGTTTTATATAGCTCCTATTCCGATGCATAGCCTGTTTTTGATACATACTATTATACTTTGATCTTCATTAAATGCTTAGTATATGTGGAGTAGTGATCCCCGTTTGACCCCTTAGTCCTAGTTGCCCCCTGGTTTATCATCGACGACTCGATCAACTAATCGACGAGCCAAGACCCGTGACATCACTCACACCTCCCTTGATGTATGACACTGTAGAGCTACTATCGAATACCGAGGGTGACACCTTGTTGTGTACTCCTGATGTTAGCTCTGTAGTGTAGTTCACCGACGGTGGTTCATGGAGGGTGATTCCTCCTTATTCACTTTCGATAACGACTCTATCGTACAACCCCTCATGTGTGGACCATCAAGGGTGATTCCTCCCTGGTCACCTTGACGGTTACATTGTTCGGAATCCATCGAGGGTGATACCTCGAATCCCGCTGATGTTATAGTCACACGGTTACTAGACCTTACTATTGGGAACATATGAGGTGTGTTGCGGGTGGATTCCCACGTGGACGTGATGAGGCGTGGCCGGGCATTCTTGGCCCTTGCCACACATTCTCGAGACGGGGCGATGGTACCATATATCCTGGATTGTTGATCGTCACTGCAATATTAATTAAAATGCTAATGGGATTTGGGTATTTGATATGAGTTGGTCATTGACCTTTTTGAATTAAATTCACGTGGGAGAAGTTATACGTACTCGACATCGTAGTATTACTCGAAGCTCTTCAGACGTCAGCAATGGAGTGTCACGTGCTCAAGTGGTCCGCGTAAGCTTTGATATTGTATTAGACGTGCCAGCACTGAACTTGGTCGGCCATGCATCATGGAGGAGTTCAAAGGGTGATGGGCCCATGAGCCTTGCGTGCTTAGGATTTATACCGGCGGGTTGGCCTCTATGTTGAGCCTAGGTAGGGTTGCGACGTGTTGATTTTCTGAGGCCGAGAATGACCCAGGAAAGTGTGTTCGGCCAGAGTTTATGAAGCGTGTTGGGTAATTTGGTGCACCCATGCAGGGATAACAATTAACTATTCAAATAGTTGTGTCCACGGTTACAGGACGACTTGGAATTGTATCCCTATCTAATACAACTAGAAGTGTTACTTAACTGGAATGTTTTGGCTCTGAGATTGCTTTCTTGCAGCAATTAGATGAAGAATCTCTAGGCGTGACTTATTTAAATTTGGGACAACAATATGACTATATAATTATGTTATTGTTCTACTCTTGTCTAATGCTGCAAGACACTAAAGTTGCTAGTCTTCAATAGGACTAGTCCCTTCTCTCCATTCTTGCATTGCTCAAGTCAGTCCCGATATAACCCCATTGCTTTTATACTGATGCATACTTACCACAATTCTAATGTCAGTCTTGCGAGTACTTTGGATGAGTACTCACCGTTTCTTTGCTCCCCCTTTTCCCCTTGATACGATTGTCGCGACAAAATCATGGAGCCCAGGAGATGTCGTATCCCGCCGATGATGTCTACTACCCCGACGGTGCCTACTACTACATGGAGGCCGCTCACGACTAGGAGTAGTCCAGGAGGTTCCCAGGCATGAGGCCTCGCCTCTTTCGATATGTGTATCTTTGTGCTAGCCTTCTCTAGGGCATGAACTTGTTTCTATGTGTGTACTCAAATATATTTGCTTCCGCTGACTCATGTGTTTCCCGAGCTTATGTATTTGAGCCCCTCGAGGACCCTCGCTTGTAATACAAAGATTTTATGACTTTTATTTGTGTCTGTAGTTGTGTTGTGATATCTTCCCATGAGTCCCAAATCTTGCTCGTACGCATACCCTGTATGTTTAGCATACAATCAAAATTGGGGGCGTCATAAGTTGGTATCAAAGCGGACTACTTATAGTATCCCCTTTCCAACTCCTTGTTTGATGTTGAGTCTAGTACTTAAAAAAACTTCTACTAGCATTGTTGTGTGGCTTATGGGACCACATCTCAATCGGGTGGTATTAATATCTTTTACTCCTCTTCTATACTATGGGTTCTGATCTCTCTTCTCTTTCGAGTTAAATTTTTTTGCTAACTCTAACATTAGGTTCTCGTAATGACATCAATCCAAGAGCTGGATTATCTACTATGGTTCTTCTGATAATATATTATACACATTGTCATTTGACATCCTTGAACCTTCTTTTCAGATACGTCCCGCAAGACAGGTCATACGCTTGACTATGGCTGTCGATGCGTTTGGGTTCCTGACCATACTTGTCGACCTATCGTTGGTACCCTGAGTATACTGTGTGCAAGGACTTCCATGAGTTCAACCAGGAGAAGAATCAAGCTGAGCTTCGCATCTATGATCGGGAGGACATCTTCATCACTCAGTTGCACACCTTCTGTGGTGTTGGGGTGACGATTGATGTGGCCGTCCATGCTGCTGCCTATATTGCTATCACCCACCTCCGTGGAGCGCACCCTCGCTTGGAGGAGACTGCATTTCGATACATCCCATATGCTCCTGCTGAGGATGTGACTAGATCTGACCTCACTGCCTACACAGCTTTCTTACAGGAGTGCAACGAGCAATCATACATCGCTGTCCGTACCACCTACGTGAGTCGTCTCTACAAGCCACATGTGCTGGTTCAGAACACTGAGGCGCTGGATCATGCCTTCCGAGCTGAGAATATTGAGGTGTACACCACGCGTACCCGTCTTTACGACGCGATGACACCGTGGCTGCCAGCAGTTAGTTTGAGAATCCACCCTGAGTACATCCTCAACCCACGCAGGACACAGCTACCATCAAGCCTTGAGTGGTCTGCTGTTGGAGGTCGTACCCCTGCACTTGGACCTCTGCTTCCAGCTACTTCTTGAGCTTGCGTTGGTTTCCCTTGAAGAGGAAAGGGTTATGTAGTAAAGTAGATAAATATTTCCCTCAGATTTTTGAGAACCAAGGTATCAATCTAGAAGGAGCAACAAGCAAGGCCCCAATCGTAGTACGTACATAAACAATCAAACACTTGCACCCAACACTAAAAAGAGGTTGTCAATCCCTTCAGAGTTATTTGCAATGATGAGATCTGATAGAGATAGATATAAAAGATTGCAGAAACAAAAGTAAATAAATTGCAGCAAGATATTTTTGGTATTTTTGATTTATAGATCTGAATGTATAATATGGAAAATAGACCCGAGGGCCATAGGTTTCACTAGAGGCTTCTCTCATAAAGGAAAACAATACAGTGGCTGAACAAATTCCTATCGATCAATTGATACAAAAGCGAATAATTATGAAGATATCCAAGGCAATGACTATGCATATAGACATCATGTTCGTGTCAAGTAGACAGAAACGATTCTGCATCTACTACTATTACTCCACACATCGACCGACTCCTACCTACATCTAGAGTATTAAGTTCATGAAGAACAGAGTAACACATTAAGTAAGATGACATGCTGTAGAGGCATATGATGAAAACCCCATCTTTTTATCCTCGATGGCAACAACACAATATGTGCCTCGCTACCTCTACTATGTCACTGGGTGAGCACATCGCAAGATTGAACCCAAAACTAAGCATTTCTCCCATTGCAAGAATTACCAATCTAGTTGGCCAAACCAAACCAATAATTCGAAGAGAGTTGCTACGATATGAAATCATGCATATAAAAAGTCAGAAGAGATTCAAATAACATTCATAGATAATCTAAACATAAACTCACAATTCATCGGATCTCGAAAAACACACCACAAAAGAGTATTACATTGAATAGATCTCCATGAAGATCATGAAGAACATGGTATTGAAGATCAAAAAGAGAGAAGACACCATCTAGATACTAGCTATGGACCCGTAGGTCTGTGGTGACCTACTCACGCATCATCGCAGGGGCAATGGACTTGATGTAGATTCCCTCCATGATCAATTCCCTCTCCGGCAGATTACCGGAAAAGGCTCCCAGATTGGATCTCATGGGAAGAGAGGCTCTCGGTGATGGAAAAGTATTTTCATGGCTTCTTTAGCGATGGGGGAATATGTGGGAATTTATAGGCGAAAGAATAGGGTTAGGAGGCCTACAGGGGACCCACAAGCCGGGGAGCGCCCCACCTAGGGCGCGCCCTGCAGGCTTGTGGCCTCCCGGCAGGTGTCCTGCCCCCTACTCGAAGTCTTCTAGGTTTCTTCAGGTCCAAGAAAAATCATTCCGGAGACTTTATTTCGTTTGGACTCTGTTTAATTTGTGTGCAATACTCAAAAACATGAAAAACAGAAATTGGGACTAGGCTCTAGATTAATAAGGTAGTCCCAAAAATAATATAAAACAACATATTAAGGCATATAAAACATCCGAAACAGATAATATAACAACATGGAACAATCATAAATTATAGATACGTTGGATACGTATCACTTCCCGCTCAAGACCAGTACCTGCACATGAGTCACAACGGGATGTAGAATCTTGCCCCTAGGTTCTTATATCAGGGTCACCGTCAGTTACCCGGTTTCATTCGTTGTCTCCAACGTTGATGTAGCATTATCGCTATGTCTCGTTGATGTATCTCTCCACCGTGTGCTTGCGTTCCGCCTAGTGAGTCCAAGTTATCGCCAAGTTTTGAATTTTGGTTTCCCTAGTTGTCTCCGATGTTGATGTAGCATTATCACCATGTCTCGTTGTTGTATTCCTCCACCACGTGTCTGCGTACCACCTAGTGAGTCCAGGTTATCACAAAATTTCAAGCTTGTAATCGATGGTCTCTAATTGAACTTTTGTATGGATCTGTATGTCGAACTTGGCTACTATGAAGTATCTATCACATTTTCCTTCCATTATTCTTGATTACTTCATGAATGATAACATACGCCTACAATTACATTATGCTAAACTACCCCTTTTAAATTTTAGCAGGATGGTTAGACCAGCTAGCCGCCCGAGTTGTATGGCCGACAATCCACCACCCCCAGCCCGTGAATATATGGTTGGGATGATCCAATAGTTTGAACTAAATCGCTAGTTTATGCAAGGGCTCATGGACTAGTTTCCAAGGCCGAACATGAACCAGCAACAAGACGTGACACTGCAAGACTTCTCCCATCTCAACCTTGTGATTTACCGGAGCTCAACTTGGCCTCCTGATGCTGATGACCGCCTCTGTGACATTGCTTATGAGATGGAGTCTGCCAATGTTTCCATGGAAAGCTGCCAACTTTGCTGCTTACTTCCTTAAGGGTGCTGCTACTCAATGGTGGGACAATCACATGTGCTCTCATCCTATTGGAACTATCATCACTTGGACGGTGTTCCAAGATGCTTTCCGTGCCCACTACATTCCTCAAGGAATCATGGACCAGAAGAAGCATGAGTTCCACAACCTTGTCAAGGGCAACAAGACTATGGATGCTTATCAGCAGGAATTTTCGGACTTATCCTGCTACGCTGAAGAACATATTGCAACTCATGCTCGCAGACAGGAGAAGTTCTGTGATGGCCTCCACCCTCACATCAAGATGGAACTCCTGGTTCAAGACTATCCAAACTTCGCTACTTTGGTGAACAAGGCCATCTAGGTTGAAACTGGCATGGAGGAATACAAGGATGGAAGCAAGCGCAATTGTGACATGGGCTCATCTTCGGGCTCATCTAAACAAAAGCGGAAGATCTTGATTCCCCACAATTTGTACCATGCACATGCTCCTGCTCCAAGGTCGTCATATGCTGCAACTTGTGTACCTCCTTCACCACCAAGGCAGGCGAGGCTTCGGGCTCCACCACCACGAGCTACTCCTTCCCATCCTAAGGTTGGGTCATGCTTCAAGTGTGGTCGTCCAGGTCACCGTGCTAGAGAGTGCAGGCAGAATCATAATTAGTTGGCAGTTCCCTCAACTGGCAGTGGCAACAAACACAACCACAACAACAATGCCAAGACTGCTTATGTTCGTGGTGAGGCCAACAACATTGAGATGGATCAAGCTCAAGACCAGCCTACTATCGTGATAGGTACACTTCTGATTAACTCAGTACCAGCTTTTGTGTTGACTGATACAGGAGTATCACATTCCTTTATGTCAGAAAATTTTGCACACAGTCATAACATTAGAAGCCAAGAGATGAACATTCCGATAGTGGTAAACACTCCCGCGGGCTAATGTCGAACCTCTGTGGTTTGCCCCAATGTACCTGTTGAAATAGAAGGATTGGAATTCCTTGGCCCTCCCATATTACTGAAGTCGTCCAACATTGACCTCATACTAGGAATGGACTGGTAGAAGTCTCAAACGGCTTCAATCAGTTCTCCCACCAAAATCGTCCACCTCCTACACACTTGAAATGAAATAATAAGCTACCATCCTCATCTCATTCAAGATGATGAAGGGCGGCTATATGCCTTGAACGTGTTAAATGTGTCACCTTCTGAAGGAATTGAAAACATTCCAATTGTCTGGGTATTCCAAGATGTCTTTCCACAAGAACTTCCAGGGAACCACCCTGCTAGAGCTGTTGAGTTTGTCATCGACTTGGTTCCCGATACCACTCCTATCGCCAAGCGTCCTTATAGGATGCCATGACATGAACTCCTTGAATTTAAGCAAAAAATGACAATTCGTTTCGCCTAGTTTATTCATCCAAGTTCCCCTGCTTGGGGAGTACCTTCTCTCTTTGTTAAGAAGAAGGATGGAAAAATAGTTTGGTTCAAGATTACCGGCCTATCAATCAGGCAACTATTCAAAACAAATACCATCTTCCTCGGATAAATGATCTGTATGATCAACTTGCTAGTTCCTTGGTCTTATCTAAGCTCGACTTGACATAGGGATAACACCAGATTTGTATTCATGAACAGGATATCCCAAAAACCGCCTTCGTTACTCGGTATGGGTCATACAAGTACACCATCATGTCCTTCGGCTTAACCAATGATCCGGCGACCTTCTCTCAGTTGATGAGTTATATCTTCTTGGACTACCTCGACAAATTGGTCGTGGTTTATCTGGAAGATATTCTGGTATATTCAAAGAATAAAGAATAACATGCCAAACATCTTCGTCTTGTACTCGAAATCTTTGGGAGCATGAACTTTATGCAAAGTATTCCAAGTGTGAATTCGGGCTGGACAAAGTGACTTACCTTGGTCATGTGATCTCCAAGGATGCTATTGCAGTCAACCCAGAACGAGTTCAAGCTATTATTGACTGGGCTCCCTCGAAGAATTTCAAGCAAGTCAGAAGTTTTCCCAAAGTCACCAGCTATTGTCGTTGATTCGTCGATAACTTCTCCAAGATTGCGATTCCTTAACCAATTTGCTTCACAAACGTGTTAAGTACGAGTGGACAAATAAATGTCAGGAAAGTTTCCAGACACTATAGGACTAACTGAAATCTACTCTAGCACTTGATCCTCCAGATACTAAAAAGGATTTTGTCATATACTGTGATACTTCTCGTCAAGCAATAGGCTGTGTCCTAATGCAAGAGCGCAAAGTGATTGCTTATGCCTCTCGCTAGTTGCGTTTTCATGAAGAAAACTATCCAATTCATGACGTTGAACTTGTTGGAGTAGTACATTCACTCAAAGAGTGGAGGCATTACCTTCTTGGTAATCGTTTAGAGAGCTACACCAATAATCAAAGTCTAAAGTACCTATTTACTCAACCTGATTTGAACCTCCGTCAAGAGAGACGGATGGAGCGCATAGCAGATTTCAACTTGGTATTTCTTATACGCCTGGCAAGGCTAATGTAATGGCTGCTACCTTGAGCCTCAAGTCGTACTGCAACCACCTCTAGGTTCATAAGGTTCACTACCGCCTTCAAGAAGAATTCAGCAAGCTCAACCTTCATATTGTTCCTCAGGGTTATCTTGTTCCCCCTACTGAAGAGGTCGCCAAGATGAACCTCCATGTTGTTAATGGGGGTTCCACAGTAACTTTGTTGTTGAACCAGATCTCATGGGTTGTATCAAAACTATTCAACTCTATGATGATGATGTTGAAAGAATTAAACGCTATCTGTCAGAAGGTAAACCCTCTTGCTTCACTGTTGCTGATGATGGCTCCTTGTACTTCAAGGGTTGCCTATGCGTTCCAATTAAGAAGGAAAACCTGAGAATGACTGGAAGGGTGATGAAGGAAGCTCATGATACACTGTTGTCTATTCATCCAGGTAGTACCAAGATGTAGCAAGACATCTGACAAAGATTTTGGTGGTCAATTATGAAGCTGGCATTGCATGCTATGCTGGAGAATGTGATATTTGCCAGAGAATCAAAGAAGAACATCAAAGTCCTGTTGGAACTCTACAAGCTATCTCTATTCCTGAATGGAAATGGGACCATGTTGAAATGGACTTTGTCACTGGTTTTCCCACATCGCATAAAGGTAATGATGCTATTCTTGTTGTCATTGACCGACTGTCCAAAGTTGCACATTTTCTGGCCATCAAAGAAACCATCACTGCTAGTCAGCTGGTAGATCTATATATGTCTAGAATTGTTTCACTCCACGGTATTCCGTTGGTAACCAGCTCAGACCGTGGCAGCTTGTTCACTTCAAAATTCTCGTAAAGTTTTCAGAAGGCTATGGGAACTCATCTGTTCTTCAGCACCGAATTTCACCCTCAATTCCAACGACAAATTGAACGATTCAACCAAATTCTCAAAGACATGCTACGAGCTTGTGGCATTTCTTTCAGTAAGAAATGTGAAGAATCTCTACCGTATGTCGTGTTCTCCTACAACAATAGCTATCAAGCTAGTTTAAAGATGGCCCCCTTTGTAGTGATGTATGGATGAAGGTGTCGAACTCCTCTGAATTGGTTAGAAACTGGGGAACGATCACTCTTCGGTTCGGATATTATCCAACATGTCGAAGATCAAGTCCGCATTATTCATGAGAATCTAAAGGCTGCTCAGTCTCGTCAGAATAGTCAGTATGACCGTCATCATCAAGATATGGTGTATCAATCTGGCGAAAAGGCTTATCTTTGAGTCACACAAATGAGAGGTTCACACTGTTTTGGGATCAAGGGCAAGTTAGCTCCTCGCTATATTGGTCCGTTCAGCGTGGAAAAGTGACTTATGAGTTGGAGCTACCGTCAAACCTTTCTTAGGTTCACAATGTCTTCCATGTGTCTTAGCTTCGTTGCTGCTTCAAGGATCCTATTCGAGGAGTAGATCATGATATGCTTGAGTTGCAACAAGACCTCTCTTATAAGGAGCATCTGGTCCGCTTTGTTGATCAAACGGAACGTCAGACTCATCGGAAGGTCACCAAGTTCCTTAAAGTGAAGTGGTCAATTCATTCTAAAGCTAAAGCCACATGGGAATGCGGGGATAAACTTTGTGATGAATACCCGGAGCTCTTTCCTTCTACCTCTTAATTCTCGGGAAGAGAATTTCTTGTAGTAGGGGAGAGTTGTGACATCCCCAGACTATGCAAGAGTAATCCTTGTAATCAAGATACATTAACGTGACGATTAAGCTGATCCATTTTGTGATTCCAAGTATCATCACTATTGGAATCAAATCCTAATTCAATTTCTTTTGCAATTCAATTTCATTTGAAAAGTGGATTTATAAGTTTGACAAATCTGTAATTAAAAATCATGATTGGGTTATAAATATTCGCTAGGCAATTATAAAATCATAACCAATATTTTACATAGTGTTTTGGTGCCTCAAAAAATAAATAAATGGAAAAGATTAAAAAATAGAAAGAGGAAAATAAATAAAAAGAACCCCCTTGTTGGGCCTAAGCCCAAGTGGCCGGCCGAGCCGAGCCAACCAGCCGAGCCACCTCCACCCAGGGGGTATCCAAAGCGCCCAACCCTAATTCCTCCCCTGCCCACCTCATCCCCCTCACTCCCGAGCCTCTCTCCCTCACCCTGTGTGTGACGACTAAGATGCGGTCCTTTCCGATTTAGGGAACGAGGCCCCGAATTGGAAAGAAGCGCATCTAAGCGTTTCACAAGCACGGTAACATAGCACATACATAATAATAGTAGAATGAAAATAAGGGATTCAACTACCATCTCATAAATATATCAGAGTTACATCACGAATCCAAACAAGGTAGTTCCGCTACGGACTACAAAACATGAGAAATGACTATGCTACCCTACATGCTTGCCCACGATCACGACCATGCCTCAGTCTTTTGGACAATTCACGTACAGACGGTAATTCTCCTCATCGTACTGCGACGCCAGCTGCGTGCCGTCGGGATCACCTGTCTCGGATGTACCTGAACCTGTTGGTGTTGTGATGGAATCTGTGAGCCACAGAGACTCAGCAATCTATGACCTCGGTGCCAGAACTAGCCAAGTTATCAGGTAAGGAAGGTGGAGTATTTAGGTTCCAGCATCCTAAGCTTTATAGTGGCTAACTTACGTAGAACATGTATTGAAGGTGGTCTATACTAGCGATCGAAGCTTAGCTGATCACTAAGTGATCCTGAACACCTACTTACGTCAATCATAACCCTACCGTGTTTCCAATCGAAGAGAGGTCTTCGAAGGGGACAATCACGGTTACGCACACAGTTGGCAATTTTATTAGAGTTATGTTTAAGTTATCTATCATCGGATGTTAACGAATATTCCAAGTTGCCACATAACCGCGGGCACGGCTTTCCGAAAGATTAAATCCTGTAGGGGTGCTCCAACTAGTCCATCACAAATGGTCACGGGCCACAAAGTAATCCTCTATCACGAATCTTGTGATCTCGCCGGATTCCTTGGAGGAAAACCTCAATTCTGGGGAGACCAAAGCTTCACCGGGATTCCTATACGCAAGATATATCGCTAAGGTAAGACAAGACCAGCAGGACCTCCCGGTGTGCCGACGACCCTGATAAGATCTCAGTCTCAGGACAACAACGTCTATGCATAGTGGACAATGACCAAACCTCAAGTTTCCCCGAGGTGGTATTGCCGACTGCTAGGTGGGTGGACCAACACTCATGAGGAGCACTGGCCCGGGTTGTTGATTAAATTCCTCGGGGTAGCTATTCCCTATGCAGATTATTATTAAGTGATTAGAAAATTAAAACCAATGTTGGGTCCTGTCGAACAAGTCTTAGCACTACACGATTTATCATGGGGGTCCCCATAACAACCCCAAACATGTTAGGAGCGATCAATATGGAATCAAACACCGGTAGCCGGTAACTATGGCGGCAATAACGGAACAAAACACCCGGGAAAAGGCTAGGCCTTCCGTTATTTACCAAGTATATAGGTGCAGTAATTAAATAACAGATTTAACAGAATGATATCAAGCTCATGTTATCACATGAGACAAAGCACCTGCAACTAGCAACGCTAACATTAGAAGCTTAGCAAAGCCTACTTAGCCATTCAAGATTTGCTTGGAAGGGATAAGTGTTTGGGTTTCATGGAAATATCAGGAGGCAATTATTTCAGTGGTAGGAAGCGAGCGTATGACGGAAGAAACGTAATCTAGCATAACAAGTCTAGAGATGGAATCAAGGTCATATGATCTTGCCTGTGATGTCCTCAGCTTGTAACTGCTCTTGTTCGTCCTGCACGTACACTCCCGGATCCACGTACTCGTTCTCCGATACCGGTGCTACCCAACATAAAAATAACATCCAATGAACAACAGCACCTCAAGATGCAACAAGCACATGATGCATGAGATGAAAATGAACATGCATCACTATTCTAGCTACTTGCACAAGCATGAGAAGAAAATACATGTTCCTGGACAGAAATGCACTCTAAGATATTTTGACATGCATGAGAATGACATGAACAGATGCGTCACGCGAAAATGATGCAAAAACATATAAAGATCGTTACGAACGGAGCTACGGTTCAACGGGAAACAACGAAACAAGAAATATAGTCCTACGTGTCAAATCCATCACAACACACACCAATGGCATACTTCTGGTATTTCCAGGTTGCCAAGACATAAAACAAACCAACATGGATGGGGTGGTGCAAGGAATATAACCACACCATCAACTATGCACTCACAAGCACCAAAACATCAAAACTATACATGTTGCCATAAACAGCATCATAGCAGTTTGAGGGCTACATGCAAAGCACCTACATCCACCCAAATATGTCAAATAAGATATGTGGCAGAAGCTATTCAAAAGTACTACATGCATGAGCAACAATCTAATTCAAAGGAGTTACACAAAGAAAGTTACACAGCTGCTAACTTGGACAAAAATATCAGATTTCAAGGACTTAGTGAAAATTCCAGATTCTCACTAGCTGTTTATGCTCTGAAGCATTTTGACGGCACGCAAAACAATATCTACAGGACTCCAAATGGAATGAAAATTTATAGGGAGCTAGTCAAACACAAAAGCTACAACTTTCCAGTTTATAGCAAAGGCTGATTCCCAACACATGGACCTCGACAAGCAGAACAATAGGATAAGAAAATATAAGCAGATTCTCACACTTAGTGAAAATCACAGAATTTCACTAAACTGTAATTTCAGCCACATGCCTACTTTTACTAAGCACCACTTGCACACATGAACTCCTAAGCATGAAACAAAACCACACATGATATGGAGGGGGTCACCCTCTAATGCCACAACAAGGAATCAACATCTTGGGCTCACCACATCTCATGGAACCAAGCTCCAAACATAGAACAAATCTGAAATTTAACATTCCTAGAAAGTCTTCCAAAGGCAAATCAGACTTAACCAATGAATTCCTGAGATGATTCTACCCCAAAAATGTATATAATACATGGGCACTTGCATAGAACAAAAGGGCACAAACTAGAAAAGAAAAGCTACATGGAATCACATATAGTGAATAGTGCATCATCACATGTGCTATTCACTAGAACCACACCTACACTAGCATATGCACACTCTCACAAGTCCAATGGTGACATGAGGGTTAGACCTCATGCATGTGTGCCATAGCACATCACCATTCCCACACAAATACAACAAGCACAAGCATCACAACACCTACATATGCTAATGAGGACAGACACACTAGATGACACCACATCATCTATACCCCTACACATATAAACATGCTCAAGTGATCATCCAAAGCTCACAAAGCCTTGGGCATGTGTGGAACACACACACACAAGCACACACTCACACACATGAGCCACTAACACACACACAAGGTATGTGGGGGGATCCCACACACACACATACACCACACTTGCACAAGTAGTGTATGAGCTCAACTCTTATCATGCACATATGTTTCACACACACACACCGCATTAGAATCACCACTTTGGTGCCATACACCCACAAGGTGCACACACACACACATGATCACCCACACATCCACATGCCCAAACATCACCTACACATGCCATCTCTATCACCATCTCAAGCATAGGAGAATACCTACTTGTGGGAGGCAAATAAAAATGCCACCCTTACTGTATAGCACACCACAGCAAGGAACATAACAAACAAAAGAAAAACAGGAAGAAATAGCAACGAAAAAAAATAAAAGGAATGGATGGGGATCGATCCCAGGACTTCCTGGTTCCCTACCTACAACTAGCACCACTGCGCTATGGAACAGACTCTCGACAACATAGAGGAAGACATCAGGTTAAGTTGATCCTATGCGCTACTACTACTGTGCCGAATAATTGCAAAAAAGGGGGTGGCACGCGCGGGACTCTAACCCACGACCACTTGAACCAAACACCGCGGCCCTACCACTACACTATGCTCGACTACTTGGCAGAACCAAGGGAGTGAACAAGCTATACAACCAGAACGCCCTGCTTTGCACTGGATACAGGTAGACGTCGACAGAGAAGTCATTGGAGCATGCTCTTGCTACAGCTGCTGCGCCGCGGGATCAACTACCCTATCCTGCTGCACCCTCATAACATAGTTTCAAAATTGCAAAATCACATCTTCATATCCACCACAAAATATGCTAAATCAAGGACATTTTTAAAACAAGGAAGGTCAAGTTTCACTTGACCTTGGTATAAAAGAGAGAAGGAAGGTTTTAAAACCTAGTTGAAAGCACATAGCTACCTACTACAAGCAACCCACTTCCTACATAGCATCAACACATCACACCACATGTCGTCATACCATCACATAAGATCACAAGGAATAAAACACAATAGGCATGGGATGGATGAAATGCATGCATGCAAAGGATGAGCAAAACAAGGTGACATGAAATAACACATGCAATATACTCTCATATCCATCACAAGTTGGACCCACATAGAAAAGGTTCCAAATATGGTAAGCTACTTTCTTGGGGCATTACATGGTGGCTCCTCTCCTTCTCCCGCGTCCGTCTAGATCTGGCCACTCCGGTGCCCCGCCGGCCCCCGGCGGCCATCGTCTGCGCGTGATAACCCACAAGTGTAGGGGGTCATTTGTAGACTTCTTCAATAAGTAAGAGTTTCGAACCCAACGAGGATCTAAAGGTAGAAAAAATATTCCCTCAAGTTCTATCAACCACTGATACAACTCTACGCACACTTAACGTTTGCTTTACCTAAAACAAGTATAAAACTCGAAGTAGTTTGCAAGAAAATAAAGAGCAAGTAAATAAAAGTAAGGGTTCTTTAGTAGAAATCTTTTTGTATAGTGCAAGAAAAATATTGTCCATAAGCAATTGAATATAACATGATAGATACTTATGATATACAATGAGGGAGAGGCATATGCTAACACACTGTCCGTACTTGGATCATATGCACTTATGATTGGACCTCTAGAAGCGTCTGCAACTACTCGAAATCATTAAGGTAAACCCAATCATAGTATTAAACATCAATTCCTCTTTACTTATATACACGCACAACTCCCTTACTTGGGTTTAATTTCATGTCACTCTCGCCAGCCACTATAAGCGAATCATTAATATATTGCAAACCTTCCGGCGTGTATCCTTCACGTGTGTGCATCCCACAAGGCACCTTAGGACAACACCATATCAACACACAACTCATATCTATAACATCATATTACAGTTAACCCCTAGGACAAAATGGATCTACTCAAACATCATAGGATAACAACATATCATTGGGAAAAGAGTTGTTGAGCACCATGTTTATGTGGAAAGTTACAACGGGAAAAGAGGTGTTACACCGCTGCATAGAGGAGGAGAGATTTGGCGCTGACGGCGGCAAGATTTTTGATGTAGATCCTTGCCCCGGTGGCTATCCAACACCACCGAGAGAGAGAGGGGAAGAGAGCCCCCCTCCTTCTTCTTCTTCCTCGGGCTCCCGCTAGATGGGAGGATAGTTCCCCCTGTGGTCCATCGCCTCCATAGTGGGGAGGGGTAGGAGCCCCTCCGAGATTGGATCTCCCGGTGGCTTCTCTTCTATTTCGCGTTCCTCTTTGTTATCCCTTCACCATTTCATAAATTAGCTTTCTTGCACCCGAAGTACAGTCCCCACCAATTTCGGGGTGCCCACTAGGCATGCCGCGCTAGGGGGCCCAGGCATGCCCTGGTGTCTACTGGAGGCCCTGGGCCTTCGTTTGTGGTTATTCCGTCTCCCAAAAACCACATATCTTCCAAAATAATTCTCCATAAATTTTTATCGCGTTTGGACTTGATTTAATATGGATATTCTGAGAAACAAAAAACATGCAACAAATAAAAATTGTCACTAGGCAGTGGATAAATATGTTAGTCCAATAGATCATTTAAAATATTGCCAAACATAAGTGAAATTTATATAATTATGGTATGGAACTATAAAACATTATAGATATGAGGGAGACATATTAGTGCCATCTCACGGTGCCTCCTCATTGCCGATGCCTCCCTACTCCATCCCCTGTTGGCTCCCTCGCCACCCGAGCTCACTAGCACCCCATACAACGACCGTGAGGACCCCCTCCTCCTCTCCTCGTTTCTCCTCCTCCGGCCACCGCACCCCCGGAACCCTCCGGCGAGCCTCGACGCCCCCAGCTGCGCCCCGAGGTCGTGCGTCCCATGTGTTGCGCGCCGGCTTCCCGCGCTCGCGCGCTCCCGTGCTCCGCCGGCTGGCCCTGCTCACCGCCCCTCCTATCGCTGTGCCATGTCCCGTGCCCGCACGCCACCACGCGGGCACGCCACCCCACTAGTCGCCCGCTCCGGAGCCGCCCCTCCCATGGTCGTCATGCCATTGTGCCCCTCCCCGTCTGACCGCAGGCCCTCCTCGTCGTGTGGCCACGACCACGCCACATCCGCCTTCGCCCGTGCTTGCTCGTGTGCCGCGCCCTTGTCCCAAGCATGCCGCTGACCGACGTCGGTGCCGGCCAGGCCATGTCCATGGTCCTGTCTGTGCATGCGCGGGGACGCCAACCCCTGCTAGTCGGTTGGCTCCGTGTGAGTGGGGCCGACCTAGCTTAATTAGGGGCTAATCCCCCCCCCCACCATGAATGGGTAAAGGGGCCCATGCCCAATAAATATTAAAAAAAGATGAATAAAATATTAATAATAGTAATTGACAAATTAATTAAGTAATTAGTTAATGATTATTTGGTTGAGTTAATTAACGCTTGATTAATTTGTCTAGTTAAGTAAGATAATTAAATAGGTTAATTAAACCTAATCTAATTAAAGTAATTCTCTTAAATAAGTTACAGGTTATGACATGTGGTACCCACTTGGTTTATTAAATTTATTAAAATTGAATTGAATTGAGTTAAATTAGTAGTCAATGACATGTAGGACCCATTGGTCAATTGACCTATCAATAGGACTCTCGATTGTCGATGTCACATGACATCATGCTCATGTCATAATTGTATTTCTTAATGAAATTAAATCTATTTAATTACAGAATATTAATAAAATTTTGAAATTTAATATAAAATAATTCATAACTCGGATGAAAATATTTTGTACATGAAAATTGATTCCAAAAATGAAACAAACCCGGTTACGCTCTCGGTTCATTTGTCACATGTCTCTAGCATAGCGAACAAGGAAATTTTCTATCATTTTCATCTATTTGGTGCCCAGGAAATATCGTCAATATTTTTCCTAATTCGTTCATGACGTGTAGTACTGCGTTAGCTCATGCCTAGCAGTGCATGTTGCCATGTCATGCATCATGATACACCTGCTTCCGGTTACGACTACCCTCATGTAGACTCCAACACTGAAGTAGCTTCCGGTTACGACTACCCTCCTGATGATCAGCCTCTTGCAACACAGCAACAAGGCAAGCAAGCCCAATTGATCATTCCTATATCGTCCATTATTTCTCCTCATGCTTACATTAGATTTTTCTACCATTGTAGATAGCTCCTATTTTGATCCATAGCCTATTTTTGATACACTGCTATTATACTATGCTATACATTAAATGCTCAGTATAGGTGGAGCAGTGATCCCCATTTGACCCCTTAGTCCTAGTTGCCCATGCTTTATCACCGAAGACTCGATCAACTAATCGACGAGCCAAGACTCATCACATCACTCAAACCCCCTCGTTGTACGAGGCTCTAGAGCTACTATCGAGTACCGATGGTGACACCTCATTATGTACTCCTGATGTTAGGTCTGTAGTGTAGTTAACCGGCGGTGGTTCATGGAGGGTGATTCCTCCTTCATCACTTCCGATAACGACTCTATCGTACAACCCCTCAAGTGTGGACCATCGAGGGTGATTCCTCAGTGGTCACCTTGACGGTTACATCATTTGGAATCCATCGAGGGTCATACCTCGGATCCCGCTGATGTTACAGCCACACGGTTACTTGACCTTACTACTGGGAACTTGATGATGTGTGTTGTGGGTGGATTCCTGCGTGGATGTGACGAGGGGTGACCGGGCATTCATGGCCCTTGCCACACATCCTCGAGACGGGGCGACGGGACCACATATCGTGGATTGCTGATCGTCGTTCCAGTGTTAATTAAAATGCTAATGGGATTTGGGTATTTGATCTGAGTCGGTCGTTGACCTTTTCGCACTAGCCTTCACGTGTGAGAAGTTATGGGTACTTGACGTCGTAGTATCAACAGAAGCTCTTCAGACATCAGGAATGGAGCGACATGCACCCGAGTGGTCCATGTAAGCATTGATATTGTATTAGAGGTGCTACGACCGACCTCAGCGCTCACGCATCATTTAGGAGTTGATAGGGTGATGGGACGATGACCCATGTATGCTTAGGATTTAGACTAGCGAGTTGGCCTCTCTATTGAGCCTAGGTAGGGCTGTGACGTATTGATTTTCTGACGCCGGGCATAACCCAAGAAAGTGTGTCCGTCTAGAGTTTATCAAGCGTGTTTGGTAATTTCGTGCACGTGTGCAGGGATAAAAATTAACTATTCGAATAGTCGTGTCCACGGTTACAAGACAACTTGGAATTGTTTCCCGATCTAATACAACTAGAACTGTGTAACATCCAAAACTTTTAAATTTGATTTCTGGATTTTTGAGCCATTTTTTGGGGGATTTTTAGTTGGCTTCGGTAAAAACTTTGGAGCTCTTTGACAATCTATTTAAGAAAACTTTTTATTGCTTTCTTTCTCAACCTGCCTGGTTTAAAAAAGTGATCTCTTGACCTCTTCTCTAAATGAATTGGTTTGGGAGAATATTATATTCTTTTGCAAAACTTTGGAATTTATTCATATAGGTGCAATTATTTTCTTACCTCAAAGTTTCCTTTTCCTTCATCATGTTTTCGACCTTTTGGCACTTCTACAACATCTAGGTCTTCATTTCTATTTATTTACCAAAACTTTAGAAAGGTTGGACCACCTTTCATAATTTATTTTTAATAAAAGAATTTTGTGTAATCAATTTGGACCCTAGCAAATTTACAAAGGAACTCAGTGATTCCTTTGGTGTTTTGGACCCAAACTCCTGCCCTTAGAAGACCTTAGTACCCTCAACCTATTTCACCAAAAACTTTGGAGTCACAAATTTGAAAGTTTCAAATTTCATTTGACTCAAGTTTGACCCAAAAGACTCTGTTTTGTTAAAAACCTAACCAAAACAGTTTCAAAAATTCTTAAAATTTGTGGGAAGTCTTTTCACCTAATGAGAGACCACCCCAAAAACTTTTCAGCTCAAAATATGTTGTGCACGTGCCATTTTCATTTAATCAAACACCTAACCTGCACTGTTGCCACACTCAATCTCTGAAACTGATTTCAGTAAAAAAATCAGAGATTTAGTTCAGTGACAATCACCACAATAGCAACGCAAGAGCCGCTCGATCCTGTGCTCGAGCTTATCCACGCGCCGCACACTCCCTTGGACGCTTGCTAGACTTAGTGATGAGCTGGCTGAGCCGGCCAAGCTCCAGCAGCAACACCTGAAGCGGCTGCCACGACCACTAGAGTCGCCCCTCCTGCAGCCCCGCACCGACTGGCACCGCCCCTCGAACCTGAAGCCGCTGCGTGTCCCTGGACCTAGCTCGCGCCGCAATAGCCGTCGCCATGCATTTGGCAACACAGAGCACGAACTCTGCTGCCGCAGTGCACAGCGAGCACCACTAAGTAGACCCGTGCCCTTTGTCAATGACCTAATTGCTTTAGGCCAAAAATGGATTCCCCTCGATGAGTAGGTACGAGCCGAACCACCTAACCACCTGCCTAACCCCCTAGATCACCGAAATTTCTCGCCGAAGTTAAGACCCGCGACCCCTCTCTCGGGCATGTATAAATAGAGCCCCCTGCGAGCTGACAAAGCCATCACTCACCTCACCACACTCCACCCCACTCCGAAACCTTGCCCAAGCCAGAGGAGGGACTCGGAGGGCCTTCTTCCCCAGTTCTGGCCTCCCCGATCTGCTTCGGGTTCCAGTTGGATTTGAGCAAGGAGAGCAGAGGTAGGAGCCCCTGAGGCGTTCAGAAGCTTCCTGGTGACCTCCTCATCCTGAGCTCCCCTTCGATTTGATCGCAGGCGAGTCCCTCGGTGAGTTCCGGAGTTGCCCGAAGCTGTCGTCCGCCGGAGCAAGGTCGCCATCGATGTAGAGCCCCCCTTCGACCCCATCCACCTCTCACCGAAGTACGGGAACATGGTGAGTGCATAGGTGCCCTTGGTTGACTCTCTCCCTCCGCCAATCACCGTCGGCAAACACCGCAACGCCTCTGGCATCGGTGGATTCGAACCTTAAAGGGTGGACCGCCCTGAACTTGTTTTACTTATAACTATTAAACTACAACATCTTTTTAATTCATTCCTTTGGCAAAATCTTGCTCCGAGGGTCTAGTTTATTTTCAAATTTATTTAAAAATTATTTGGAGCCATGAGCTAGGCCTCAACTGTTACAACTGTACATGTTATATGACGTACATTCCGACGAAGGAAACGACGACGTTAACTTCACCGAGCTTGATCCCGACTATGTGGAACCAGGCAAGCATGTTTGAACTTCTGATGTGTTGTTTGCTCACTAAGAAAAATTTAATGTTCATCCATTGCATTATTCAAGCATGTTTCATATCTTATAAATAATGTAAAAACATGACTATCGCAAGTGATGGTTGTGAAAGGTTGTGGATAACCTAGTCATGCGGAACGTGATATGTTATGGCCTGGTCATGACAAGTGCATAATTGTGATGGTAAGAAAGTGATAGCTCCAGTATCGACCTAGATCGAGTCTTCTCCATGTCTTACTTTCTTTATCGTGCTACCAGAGTTTCCTGAATAAGGATTCGATATAGTCAGTCGTAGGCCTATTACCAGTCACATACCAAGTAGAGGGGCCGGGATGAAGGTATCCATGTCCCTGGACTAAATCCAGTTATCCGATCAGGGGGAAAGGGTGTATTCGGTCTGGGACTGAGAGGGAGGGAACTCCCTTGTAGCACGTGGTATAAGTTTGATCACATGCTCGTCGAGGTTGGAGCCTCCCCGTCTTATGGTTTTTCCCTGGCAGCGTAGGCCGGGTGAAGCCGGGCTTTGCGGGGGAAAAATGGGTGTGTGCTGGTTCTGAGTGTCTGCTTCTAAAATACTATACGTGGGATTAGTCAGATGGGCTATCGGAACCCGTGAGGTATAGGTAAAGAGTAAACCCTCGGCAGAGTCAAAACTATTCGAGTAGTCGTGTCCACGGTTAAGGACGATTGTTTGACAAGTCAAGTGTCGGTCTTAGAGTCGGTCCTCAAAGTACAAGTTGGTGGAGCAATAATGGTTGTGGATATCTAACAATATTGTGGAAAAATTTATTGTTACCTTCTTGGTTCAAAAATTATCCCTAAGGTTGGTTGTACCACCCGGATAATTCTAATTTATTTTTAAGTCTTTTCTGTGGTGTCGCTAAGACGCCCGATAGTGGCTTGTTATTTATTTCTATGCCCTTTCTATGGTGTCGCTAAGATGCCCGACTGTGCCTTGTTATTTATTTTTATGCCCTCTCTGTCGTGTTGCTAAGACGCCCGTTTGTGGCTTGTTATTTATTTTATGCCCTGTATGAGGTGTCACTCAGACGCCCGACGGTGGTAAACTAACTCTTGTTAACGTTTTGGGGCGTCACTCTAGACACCCGATTGGTGCATTGTTACCTTTCTGTTAGGATATCTCAGGAGGATTACCGCCTGATTTATCCACTAACTTAATTTATTTCAAACACATCCATTTGATAAATTATGATTTGAACCATGCATATTAATAATGGACTGCATGCATCTCAACTTTTGTGCAAACTGTTTGCCAGTACTTTTCGAAGTACTCATTAGCTTTTTGATATGACCAAATATGGATAAAGGATACCTCATGGATGAAGAGTTCGATAGCAAGTCCGATGTCTAGAGGAGTCCAAGTCAGTCTTGCGATCCTGGAGTCTGGCGCTGTATTATTTCACCGCTTCCGCCACCACGAATAAATCGTCAAGCCTCACTCTGATGCTTGGCGCGTAGTTGTACTTGTCATGTCACATTACTCTCATGTAACATGCCCCTTTATTTACGAGCAATAGAGTTATCCCATTACCATTTTTACATATCCATCTATGTGAGACTTGGCCATGTTGTAATAAATTGTAGAGCAACCTCTTCTCTACCTGTTTAATATTAAGTACTATAAGTTTTCTGTATCAAGATGAGTCTATGAGTGGGAAATCTTTTTCTACACTCGATACGCACATGGCTGATTTCCAATAAATTATTTTATTTGGAAACCGGTCGTGACCACCTTGGTATTAGAGCCCGGCTGACTATAGGAACCCCTAGGCACGATTGCTAACCGGATTAGTTGTTTTTATTTTTGTGCATGTTGTAGATATTTTCTATTAGTCAACTTATATTTATGTTATGACTATATGAAAATTTTGTCTACTATGTAAATGGATGGCAGTGGCTGCCCGTCTCAGGTGTTCGCCAACGAGCCGAGGAGATTTTCACAACTTCTTTTCGTCATTGTCAAGATCGCGATTGGACCGACGACTCGCATCGAGTACACGTTCTACCACCACAAGATCAACAACTCCCTGACTATGCATGAGGCGTTAGTGAATTTTATTGGTGAGCCACCGGAGGCCCGTCAACTTCATTTTGTTGGGAGAGCCATGCCTACGGAGAGGCAGGCTATTCAGATGGCAGCCAGGGAGGCGATTGCCCGTCTCTGGGACATCCTCCCAGTGATGAAGACTCGTCCTTATCACTACCTGCCTTGCCACGTGTCGTACACCAGTCACTATGCTTGTGCTTGCCCCAGAGGAGATGAAGATGATGCTATTGGGATGCTCATGTAGTACCTCATAGCCTCAGAGTCAGCCTTTAATATCTTAGTGGATGACTTGGTTGCTGCTCGCATGGAGACCCTTACTCGTCCTCACAACAGGACTGGGCTCCTTCGCCCCGCACCACCTCGGTCATGCACATCTTCTTCTGCCTCATGCACTCCGCGATCTCAGCTTCGTCGTCAGATGCCTTTGATTGAAGAGTTCAATCAAGTCATTGCTCCTGCCCCATTAGAGCTGATATGCCTCCTAGTCTAGTTCGTGCTTCACCGTCTCGTGCAGTCCGCCAAGAGTCCGTGCTAGAGGAAGTGGACTCTCCAGCTCCTCAACTGGGACTTTCCCTAGGTCATCCAATCCAGGTCCCTTTCGACTCCACCTGGAGATGGTGCAGCAGATCACCCGTACGCTTGTGTGATATGTAAGATATGTATGATGATGTGCTCCTAAACTGAAGGGAAGTAGTCGTGTTGCGTCATGTAGGACCAGGAGAAGTGCACTAGTTTAAATAACATGTTAGGCATACGAGAGTACGGCCTGAGTGATATCTATAATTATGTATGATGTAAGATGTGCCGCAGTGTTTCTCCGAATGCGATGGTTAATTTATGAAAAGACTTTTCATAGTGTTTCGTTGGATAATTTTTTAAAATTTTATTCTCCCCTGAACTTGAATTTCTCATTTGGTTTCTGCGACATTAACCCAGCTTTGAGAAAATGAGTCGTCCGTGGACACGCACCTTGCCAAGAATGCACGGAGAAAATCAATCTGCTGAGACACGGAATGATTTCACTCAGGGACAGTAAAGCTGACACGTGAGCGACCCAACATTTTTAGAGCTTTGTCGTATGTATGAGCAGAGCCAACAACAACATCACGAGATGATGAACCAACTAATGAATATGGGGGAATCAGCATGGACAACGCCCACAACACTCCAGATTGGCTGAATTACAGAAGACACGTCCGCCAACTTTTTCGCACACCGACAAACTTACGGAAGCCGACGACTGGTTACGTGACATTGAGAGGAAGCTTACTATTGCGCAATGTTTCTACCATGAGAAAGTACTCTACGCACCTCACTATCTGACTGGAGCCGCAATATCGTGGTGGGAAAATATCCTCCGCGTACATACCGACGAGAAGAACATCACGCGGGCTGAATTCAAGGAGAGTTTTCGTGGGGCACACATTCCCAACAGCCTTATGAAAATCAAGAAGAGGGAATTCGAAGACCTCAAACAAAGGAGTTCCACTGTAATGGAATATCTGCACCAGTATAATCAATTATCCCGTTATGCAAGTGAAGATTATAAGACAAAAAAGAAAAGAATGGAGAAATTCCTGGATGGACTCGCTCCGGTATTAAAATGCTAGATAGTGGTTCACACATTTCCAGACTTTAAAACACTTGTGGAGAAGGCCAACATGCTGGAGGCCGAACATTGCAACTTGGATAACATTCGTAAACATTGTCATAATAACTCGACACCAACGTGCAACATCAAACACAAGACTGAGGACACAAAGAATCAAATTCCTCTTACTCCAACGCCAACAACTAAAAACAACACCCACTTTTATGCGAGGAACAAGGATTTTACTCCCCGTCGCGGTATCACATGTTTCTCCTGTAGAGTGGTTGGACACTTCGCCCGACAGTGTCCAAAGGCCGTGAATGGTGCAACTAAAACCAACCCTTACATCTTAGACCCAGCACTAAATCGCAACAACTTCAACCCCAAGAACAACAACGGGAAGGGTCACGTGAACCTTGTCGCCAAAGAAGATGCTATGAACGCGCCAGAATAGTGCTCGGTAAGTTTCCTGTCAACAAAATTCCTGCCATGGTTCTGTTTGATTCTGGAGCTTGCCATTCGTTCATTTCGGAAAAAAAATGTTTCAAAATACAACTTTCCAACCCTCCCTTTGGAAAATTCGATGACCATCAAGCCCCCGGGAGTACAACAGATTACACAAAAATATTGCAAGGATGTTACTATTGAGATCGAAGACTTGACGTTTTGGGCAAATCTCATTGTAATCGAAAGCAACAATTTGCATGTTATTCTGGGAATGGACTAGTTAAATACCAACAAGGGATTTATTGACTGCTTCAACCGAACGGTCACACTCACCCACCATCAGGGTAAAAGAATAAAAGTTGCAGCCTTAGAAAAGGAGAAGTAAAACCAAGCACGACTAAATCAGATGGAAGCTACTGAGCTGAAGGAAGTCCCAGTGGTATGTGAATTTCTAGATGTATTTCCTGACAAACTACCATGCATGCCACCATACCGAGAAATAGAATTTGTAATTGAACTTGCACCTGGTACCACCCCAATATACAAAAGCCGTACCGCATGGTACCTACTGAGTTAGTCAAACTCAAGAAGAAAATAAAAGAGCTGTTGGACAAATGCTACATCAGATCCAGCTTTTCTCCCTGGGGATTTCCAGTATTATTTGTCAAAAAGAGAGATGGGACGCTAAGACTTTGCATCGATTATCGAGCCCTCAACATGGCCACATCAAGAACAAGTATTCACTAACCAGGATAAATGATTTCTTTGATCAATTAGCACAAGCAAAGATATTCTCGAAGATCGATTCGCGATCAGTGTATCATCAGCTTAAGATACATTCTCAAGACATTCCGAAGACATCATTTACGTGACAATACGGATTGTATGAGTTGACAGTAATGCCTTTTGGACAAAAAAAATGCACCATCTTACTTCGTGCATTTAATGAATAAGGTATTCATGAAGTACATGGATAAGTTTGTCGTAGTCTTCATTGTTGACATACTTGTCTACTCCAAGAACCCCGAAGAACATGCAGAACACCTAAGAATTCTGTTGGAAGAACTGCGTAAACATCAATTGTATGCCAAGTTCAGCAAATGTGAGTTTTGGCTGAAGCAAGTTGGATTTTGGGACATGTAATGCCTAAGAAGGCATAGCTCTGGACCCTGAGAAGGTCAATGCTGTAAGTGAATGGCCCCAACCAGCCAACATGAAAGACATCCGAAGTTTCCTCGAAATGGCGGGATACTACTGGAGTTCATTGAAAATTTCTCCACTATTGCCAAGCCCATGACCCAGCTACTCAAAAAGGAAAATAAGTTTGAATGGACTTAAGCATGTGAGAATAGTTTCCAAGAGCTGAAGAAGAGACTGACCACGTCACCCGTGTTGATTGTTCCAGACTTAAGCAAAAAAAATGAAGTATACTGTGACGCCTCAAGGAAAGGCCTCGCATGCGTACTTACGTAGGAAGGGAAGGTTGTGGCCTACGCCTCACGACAACTACGGCGACAAAAAAAAATTACCCCACTCATGATTTGGAGTTGACCGCCGTGATACACGTTCTCAAGGAATGGAGGCATTTTCCGCATGGAAATCGCTGTGAAATATACACGGATCATAAGAGTCTCAAATATTTCTTCACGCAGCAATATCTCAACCTACGACAACGGCGTTGGTTGGAGTTAATTAAAGATTATGATGTGGGCATTCATTACCATCCTGGTAAGGCTAACGTGGTAGCCGATGCTCTTAGCCGAAATCCCACCTCAGACAAGGGCCCTGTACCAAAGCTAAGAACTGAGATTACGTAAGATTTCGCTCTGCTAAACCTGCTCCTCATTCCAGAAGGCACCGTGCCACAACTAGAGGTACAACCCACTATGGATTATAATATCGAGAAGGATTATAAGGAGCACCCCAACATCAAAGGCATAAAGAAAAAGGTGAACCTTGGAAAAGCACCCGAATTTAGTATTGATGAACATGGGATGTTATGGTACATAGACCGACTGTGCGTACCGGACCAAGAGGACCTCAAAGATAAAATTTTAGAAGAAGCTCACAATGTTCCATACTCAATCCATCCCGGAGGTACAAAAATGTTCAAATATCTACATACAAAATATTGGTGGCACTGAATGAAAAGAGATATTGCCTCTTTCATTGCCCGTTGTGATTCATGCCAACGAATCAAGGCGGAGCACCAGAAGCCAACGAAACTGTTACAACATATGAAGGTACCCGAGTGGAAGTGGGATGAGGTAGGCATGGACTTCATTGTCGGACTAGCCCAGTCACGACACGGACATGACGCTATATGGGTTTTCATAGATCGACTCACAAAGGTGGCTCACTTCATTCTAGTAAAAACTACATACTCCACTCAGAAGCTAGCAAAGTTATACCTCGCTCGTATTGTCTGCATGCATGGGATACCTAAAACTATTGTATCCGATAGCGGCACCCAGTTTACATCAAGGTTTTGGGATTATTTGCAACAAGCTTTGGGAACCAAGTTAGTGTTCAGCACAACATATCACCCTCAAACTGGAGGGCAGACCGAACGTGTAAATTAGATTCTCGAAGACATGCTTAGGGCTTGTGTGCTCACATATGGAAACATTTGGGAGGACAGTTTGCCTTACGCCGAATTCTCGTAAAACAGCCGTTATCACGCAAGCTTAGAAATGTCACCTTTCGAAGCTTTATATGGAAAAGATGTCGTACGCCTCTAGATTGGTCAGAAACCGGAGATAGCCGTATATTCGTCCCGTAACTACTTCAAGAGGCAGAGCACAAGGTAAAACTCATAAGGGACAGAATCAAGACAACCCAAAGCCGTCAGAAAAGCTATTACGATAAAAAACACCGTGACATAGGCTTCAACCCAAATGATTATGTATATCTAAAGGTATCACCCATGAGAGGACTATAAAGGTTCAAGGTCAAGGGCAAGCTTGTGCCCCGCTTCATCGGACCATTTCGCATAATTGCTTGAAGAAGCCAAGTTGCCTACCAACTGGATCTACCCATGGAATTGTCATACGTGCACAATGTGCTCCATATTTCTCAACTAAGGAAGTGTGTAAGGAACCCCGATCAACAGGTAGCCCATGACAGTATAGAAGTACAACCAGACCTATCCTATCAGGAACACCCCCTGAGAATATTAGAGGAGGCAGAAAGGAGGACACGACAGAAGGTCACCAAACTATTCAGGGTACAATAGAGCAACCATTCAGAGGATGGGGCCACTTGGGAAATAGAGTATTTCCTGCAGAAAGAGCAACCGCAACTTCTTGAGGATTGGCTGAAAGGAGGTAGGTGTTGTAACACCCAAATTTTTTAAATTTGATTTCTGGATTTTTGAGCCTTTTTTGGTATTTTTAATTGGCTTTGATAAAACTTTAGAGCTCTTTGACAATCTCTTTAAGAAAACTTTTTAGAGCTTTCTTTCTCAACCTGCTTGATTTAAAAAAGAGATCTCTTGACCTCTTCTCTAAATGAATTGGCTTGGGTGAATATTTTATTCTTTTGCAAAACCTTGGAATTTATTCCTATAAGTTCCATTATTTTCTTACCTCAAGGTTTCCTTTTACTTCATCCGGTTTTAGACCTTTTTGCACTTCTACAACATATAGGTCTTCATTTTTATTTATTTACCAAAAATTTAGAAAGGTTGGACCACCTTTCATAATTTATTTTTAACAAAAGAATTTTGTTTAATCAGTTTTGACCCTAGCAAATTTACAAAAGAACTCAGTGATTCCTTTGGAGTTTTGGACCCAAACTCCTACCCTTAGAAAACCTTAGTACCCTCAACCTATTTCACCAAAAACTTTGGAGTCACAAGTTTGAAAGTTTCAAATTTCATTTGACTCAAATTTGATAGAAAAGACAATGTTTTTATTAAAAACCTGACCAAAAACAGTTTCAAAAATTCTGAAAAATTGAGGGTACTCTTTTCACGTAATGAGAGACCAACCCAAAAAGTTTCCGCTCAAAATATTTTGTGCACGTGCCATTTTCATTTAATCAAACACCTAACATGCAGTGTTGCCACTATCTATCTCTAAATCTAATCCAGTCAAAAATTCAGAGGTTCAATTCAGTCACAATCTCCACAGTAGCGACGCACGAGTCGCTCGATCCTGTGCTCGAGCTTATCCACGCGCCACACACTCCCTTGGACGCTTGCTAGCGTCGGTGGTGAGCTAGCCAAGCCGGTCAAGCTGCGGGAGCAGCACCTGCAGCGGCTGCCACGGCCACCAGCGTAGCCCCTAGTGCAGCCCCGCACCGACCGGCATCGCCCATCGCACCTGAAAGCGCCGCGTGTCCCTAGACCCAGCTTGCACCACAATTGCCGTCGCCATGTATCGGGCACCACACATCACAAACTCTGCTGCCGAAGTGCACATCGAGCACCGCTCCGTCGACCGAGCCCTCTGTCGATGACCAAACTGCTTTAGGACAAAAATGGGTTCCCCTCGATGAGTAGGTACGAGCCGAACCACCTAACCACCTGAATAACCTCCTAGATCACTAGAATTGGTCGCCGGTGTTAAGACCCACGACACCTCTCTTCGGCCTTTATAAATAGAGCCCCTCCAAGCTACCGAACCCATCATTGAACTCACCACACTCCACCCCTATGCCGAAACCTTGCCCAAGCCAGAGGAGGTCCTCGAAGTGGCCTTCTTCCCCAGCTCCGGCCGCCCCGATCCTCTTTGGGTTCCGGTTGGATTTGAGCAAGGTGGGCAGAGGTAGGAGCCCCTGAGGCATTCAGAAGCTTCCTGGTGACCTCCTCATCCTCAGATCCCCTTCGATTTGATCACAGGCGAGTCCCTCGGTCATTTCCGGAGGTGCCCGAAACTGTCATTCGTCGGAGCAAGGTCGCATTCGATGTAGATCCCCCCTTCGACCCCATCCCCCTCTCACCGAAGCGCAGGAACACGATGAGTGCGTACTGATACGTCCCAAACGTATCTATAATTTTTGCTCGTTCCATGATCTTTTGGGTGTCATTGTTATATGTTTTGCTACACTTTTATACCTTTTACACATATTTGGACTAACCTACTAACTCAGTGCACCCAGTGCCAGTTTCTTTCTGCTGACGTCTTTTTGTAGGGACTTTTACCCAAATTTACAGAGCTCCAAAAATCCCGAGGAAAATATATAAAAATCACCGTGAGGGAAGCTTCACGAGCACCAAAGGTCGGCCAGAGGGGAGCCAGGGCTTGCCCAGGCGACCTCCCTGCGCGGCCTACCCCCTGGCCGCACCACTAGATCACCTGGGTGGGGCTCACGCCCTCTGGTGCCCTCCTTCGGCCTATATTTACCTCTCTGATAGGAAACCCTTCCGTCATATCCATAATCGTGAATTTCTCCATCGTTCCGCCGCCACAGCGCATCCGAGATCGGGAGCATCAGAAGACCTCTTCCCGACACCCTGACGGAGGGAGGATTGACCTCCGGGAGCTACTCCACCGCCATGGACGCTTCCCGGACATGCCGTGAGCAGTCCTCCTTGGACCATGGGTCCATGACCAGTAGCTATGTGATGTCTTCTCACCAATCTTGTGCTTCAATGTTTAGCCTTTGTGAGCTGCCCTACATGATCAAGGCATCTATGTAATTTACCTGTTGTTGCTATGCTTGGTTTGCTAGGATCCGATGGATTATGACATTATGTTCAGATTGTGAAGAGTTATATATTTGGTTTTTCTTTTATATTATGCTCTTTACTGATTCATGCATGTTTTCCGTTGCTTTTTATTGCTTTGGCCGAGTAGTAGATTGTAACTCCAAGAGGGAGCGTTATGCATGATTGTGGGTTCATGCCCCGTGATGTCTAGGTTGAGTGAGAGAAACATGAGACTAGGGGATGTGTTGTTGCCACCAGGGAGAAAACAACGGTGCTTGTGACCACGATTGCAAGGATTGTTTACCATATGCAAAGTTCGTGAATGCAGTTGTCCGTTGCTTTGAGTTTACACTTTGGGTGGCACTCGCAACTTAATACCAGCGAGATATTCTGGATAGATATCTCAAGGTGGATGATTAGTAAGTAGATGCTGATGAATAAATGGTCTACTTGTCTTGGCATACTGCCCATTACTTTTGAGCCTCTAACTCTCTAGTAGCATGATTAGCATTGCGGTGCGTTTATAATTCTGTCAATTGCCGAGCTGTAATTTGTTTACCCATGCATAGTTTTTTATCATATTTTGGGAGAGTAACATCACTAGTGAACATCATGGGACTCTACCACCATTGTTTACACGTCCACCATTTACTGTTATTATTTACTTTTCCGTTGCAATCACTATCACTATTCCCGCTTATGTTTTGATCCTTTGCAAACTACAAGGCCGGAGAGATCGACAACCCTCTGAACTCGTTGGGAGCAAAGTTATTTGTTGTGTGTGCAGGTCCAAGTCTTCTACTAGCGCTAGAGCAGAGGACACCTACTTGTTGATCCTCGGAGTCCTCCTGGTTCGATAAACCTTACAGTCCCCGTGTAAGGGAAATCTGCTGCTGACTACATCTCCACCTTCCACTTGGGATAACCAACGAGGGGCGAGTATATCCATCAACTCATCATCAAGCGAATTTCTGGCGCCGTTGCCGGGGACTCGATTCTTCAAGATAGGGGAGTTGCACGCTATCCTTTACCTTTGCTGCCACGAAACTATTGGACGATATGATGACAAACTATTCTGAATGGCACACCAACAGAGCTCCAGCAGGTAGGAAGGTAAACACTGTTGAGTAGATCTCCTCTCTTAATGATAAGGCTGACATGATCATGCCTTTACTTACTAAGAAAGCTCCTATTGATCCTCATGATGTTCCTTTAAATTCCTTGGTTTCTCAAAAAAGAGAGCAAGTTGATGTTAATTTTATCTCTAGGAATTACTTTAATAATAATGCTTATAGGAGTAATTTTGGTAGCAATCTTAGACCGTTCCCATCCAACAACTATGGGAACACCAACACTTATCCTGGCACCAAAAACTCCACTTTTGAATTAGGGAGCATGCTTAAATACTTTATCACTTCTCAAAAAGCCTTCAACAAGAGTGTAGAAGAGAAATTAGAAAAAATAGATAGTCTCTCTTTGAAGGTAGACAACATAGCTCATGATGTAGAGATGCTTAAAATTAGAACTCCCCCCTTGAGGAAAGTAAAAAACCACACCCATGAATGCTATCTAAGTCCAAATTAATGAGAACATAAGAATGCTAGCCAAACTTAAGGATAGATGGGCTAGAGAAAAAGAAGAGGAAGATAGGACTAATAGCCTTCCTACACACACTACCCTTGCTAGTATACAAGTTGTTGAGGATCTCACAACTATTAGCACCCATCACATCCCTAGTCCCAATGGACCTATTAATGGTGATGCTAATACCTCAACTTTAGGACAAGAAGGTCCTTTGAACTTAGAGAGTACCCAAAGAATGAGCATAATTAGATGACATCACCACCACTTTAATTAATGGTAGTAATCTTCATTTTGATAATTGTAATCGTTCCGAAGTTATCACCTTTCGCAAAGAATGGCTAAAGACCCCCACACTAGTACACTCAATATAGCCTTCACCGAACATAATACATATGCTCTTATCAAAGCTAGGGAGGAGAAGCTCAAGCTATAGACTTATATTCCTAGAAAATTAGAAGATGGTTTGGATCCTATGGTCAAGATTAAATTGAATAATATCTCTTGCTTTGCTTTATGTGATGTTGGAGCTAGTGCCTCCGTTATGCCCAAAAGAATGTATGATATGCTTGATTTCAAACCTTTTGATCAATGTTCTTTTGGTATTTGTCTTGTTGATTCTTAACTAAATAAACCTTTAGGGAGAATTGATGATGTTCTTATTTTTGTCATTGATAATTATGTTCCCGTTGATTTTCTTATTATGGACATTGATTGTGATCCCTGATGTCCAATTATTTTGGGACATCCTTTTCGCCACACTGTTGGTTCTATCATTTACATGAAAGAAGGGACCATTAGATTCCAATTTCCCATTAAAAATGGAATGGAACACTTCCCTCGAAAAAGATTAAGTTATCTTATGAGTCCGTTATTCGGGCTAGTTATTCTTATGGAGTTGATAATACTTGATTTTTTTGCATCATGCCTAGCTCAAAGGCATAAAAGAAAGCGCTTGTTAGGAGGCAACCCAATTTGTTTTTACTTTCAGTTTTAGTGGTCTTGATTCTTTTTACTACTGTAGCAACATCAATGTATCTTTATTTTCAAGCTTTGTGGCAAGTTTTAGCCTCCGATTGCAAGAAAGTTAAAAAAATGTGACATGCTGTCCAGAAACAGATTCTGTCTGCGTGACGAAAAAATTCGCAAAAAATCACCAAATCATATTTTTAATCTGAATTGTTTTTAAAGTATGTTATATGTAATTGTCCTTCTGGCTTCTGTTTTGAGTTTTTTAATTTGAGTTGCAGCAATGCCCCGAAAAAATTATTTACTACCTGATGTTCTGTTTTTCCCAGATTCTGCCCAGTTTTGCGTTTTCATCATTTTGCAAATCTTAAGCTTGCTTTTCCTTTGCGAAAACCTTTTGGAAATCTTGAGAAACAGTAGCTCTTCATGAAAATATTTATTTCCAGTAGAGAATAAATTATTTTACTATGGGAACTAACCACTCTAATCAGCTTATGATGAGTTTTGTATGAAGGGAGTTTTCAAGTATGCGATGGAAGATGATGAAAGAAGATCCAGGAGTGTCAAGCGCTCAAGCTTGGGGATGCACCCATGCACACCCAAGAAATATTCAAGGAGACTCAAGCGTCTAAGCTTGGGGATGCCCCCGTGCATCCCCTACTCCATCAACAGTCGTCAGTTCGTCCTTCTCCATGCTATATTTTTATCACTTCATATGCTATGTGCTATACTTGGAGCGTCCCGCTCTTTAATTTTTAGTTTATTTTAATTATGCTTGCTATTCATAACAAGTTGTAACCTAGCCTTCTTTGTTTGGGAGATAAACACGCTCCACTCCACCCTAGAACACAACATAGGTTTTCATGCTTATATTTTTTGTGTGTTCTTTATCTTTTCATAGCTGCTGTCATGCTTAGCTCTTAGTTTTCATGCTTTATCTTTTTAAGAGATTTTCTTTAGGTTTCTTTTGGAACTCTCTTGATTTATCATGCTTATCTTGTTTAGAGAGTTGGCTTGTTGCACTGAGTTGTGTGTCTTACTTGAGTAGGTAATTGATGTTGCTATTTAAGTATAGTAGTAACTTGCAATAGTTTTGAGGTATTGATTTGAGTAATGTTTGGACTATTGGTGTCAAGAGCTTGAGCCTATTAGTGATAGGTGTCGTATTTTCGGAAATCCGTCTGTTTTTAAAAACAAAAAAAATTAAAAAAAATAGTTGAGAACTCTAGCTACTAGATGGATCGCTAACCTCTCGAGGGGTTGGAATATATAGAGTACCTCACATTATCATGGGTCTAGGACGCGCAAGGATAACCAAACCCCAAAACACTCCTCCTCGGGGTACTTATTTCTTTGTGAATCTCCTGACTAGATAGAGAGTTACCGATAATAAGTGCATGAGTTCTTCGGCCTAATGCGAGTATTCGATTGTCGGCACTTCCACCATCCATATTTTTCTAGCCTCTTCGGTACCGTGCATTGCCCTTTCTCGTGTTGAGAGTTGGTGCAAACTTCGCCGGTGCATCCAAACCCTTGGCATGATAGGCTCTGTCATCATAAGCCTCATTATATATTTCCTCAAAACAGCCACCATACCTACCTATTAAGGCATTTCCATAGCCTTTCCGAGAAACATTGCCATGCAACATCCACCATCTCATGACTTGATCTTCATGTCATACATGCTTTTTCTTGATCGAGGAGCCTCATGCTAGTTGGGCCTTGCCCTTATTATTTCTACATGAAATGCTAGTTTCATTGCATATCCTGCGACAGTGGCAGAGGCATACATTTGCATACATCATGATAGTTTTCATGTGTCTTTATGTTGAGTACTTTTCATAAAGTGTGAATATCTTGTTTTTATTCTTTTAGAATATAGGGTGTTGCCCTTAAGTGAGGAAAAGATCCCAAAGAGGACAAATTAAAAGATCCCAAAGAGGACAAATGAAAAGATCCCAAAGAGGACAAATGAGAAAAAAATAGAAAGAGACAAAGAGGCCACAAAAAATTAAAAAAGATAAAAAAAGAAAAACAAATAAATAAATAAAAAGAGAGAAGGAGGCAACACTACTATTCCTTTTGAAAGATCCATACTCGTACTCCATTGTTATATTTGTACCCCATAGAGATTATCTGATGGGGTTATAGTCCCAGGGTAGGGTCATGGGCCTGCCCTATAGGTCCTACCCAAGGACTACCCTTCGTAAAGGACAAGGCCCTTCGACAGTTCCGACTGAACTAAGGACTCCCCCATCATCCAGTCGGTGACGAGCATTCAGAGCGTATTCAACGTACCGACTGGATTCCACTCTGTACATCGTAACCTCCCAGGAGGGCAACGGTCATACGTTTTCATACACCATTATTAGCATTTAAGGCATACGTTACCTGTAACGTAGGCATTTATTCGCCACTATTCCACCCCTGTCCGCCGAGCCGTTGTGAAGGGCAGCGCACTCTATATAAGCCGCCTTCCCCACTGGTGCAGGGGTTGGCATTTACTGTAAACCTATATTCCACTTGACACCAAGCTCCCAAGAGCACTGAGACATAGGGCTATTACCTCAACCATAGAGGGGCCTGGACTCATAAAACCTCGCCGTAGCTAATGCTCTGCCCATCCTTTCGTACCCTACACATCTACTGTCATACTTATACCCACGACAGTTGGCGCCCACTGTGGGGCAGGCGTCTAAGCGACTTCCAGTGAGTTTGCAACTTCATATTTTCATCATGTCGTCCGACGGAGATTTGTGCATGGGTCGTGAGATCCTCTTCGGCGCACTCTCCTTCATCGTCGATGATTCGGCATGGCTTCGGGATGCGCCTCTCGACGTCGAGGCGCTCCCCAGTCGCGGGGCTACGCACTTCCGTGCCGGTGCCCGCGGCGTCCTTCTTCTCCAGCAATCGGCCCCGGTGTCGATCTTCGCCCCCGTCACACGCTGCAACAAGCGGTCCCGCCGTCCGTGGCTCCAGCGTTGGGTGCGACACGCCTAGGCGCGACAGAACGCGTCCTCTCAAGTGGCGGTCCTCGAGTCGGTTGTGGTCACGCTGCCATCCCAGTGCTTGGACTCAGTTCCGACTGAGTTACCTTCCGAGTACTTGGGTCGCGGGCCTGCGACCGAAGTTCTCATGGTTGATTCCCATGAAAGTCCCCACCGGACTGGTCGGAACGAGCACGAGGTCGGCGAATCATCCGTCGCTCGTCGTTAACACCACCGTTCTGCCAGTCGACGCACTCGTCAGAGCAACATTGAGGTGTTCCGCAGACCCGTCCTCAACCTGGCTGCCACTGCCAAGATAGCCGATTCCCTCCAACCGACTGATTCAGAGGCTGGTAGAGGGATCAAGCAGATCCGTGCCCTGTTGCACATGGCGCAGCAGCAGAATTCGGCGGTCTCCCAGTCGCACAACAGGATCCACAACAGTTCTGTTCACGCGAACACGCATCACTCTCATCAGCGACGCAGAGCGGGCAGCCGTTCCATGAATCCCGAAGTTCGTCGTCGTTCACGCACCCCTCCGCGGGGTGGGCCTTACGGGCCCCGACATCACGATGATCGGCATTCAGTCGGTGACGCGTATGATCCAAGGCCCGACGCAAGAGGGTACATCGCCCAGAGGAAGGTTGACAGGAGTCGAACCCACCGTGATGGTCATGATAGAGACCGTCCGAGTGGAAGCAGGACCATCGTCTTTGACCCCGAGTGCTTCAGTTGGGCCATCTGTTCAGCTAACATCCCTCCCAACTTCTAATTGGCGACAGGGTTCAACAAGTTCACAGGAGAGTCCAAGCCAGAAACGTGTGTGGACGACTACCGAGTGGCGGTCTAGATCGGTGGTGGAGATGACCAGGTCGCCATGAAACATCTCCCCCTGATGCTCGACGGCTCGGCACGAGCGTGGCTGAACCAGTTGGCTCCATCAAGCATCTATAGCTGGGCAGATCTATCCCGAGTCTTCATCAGGACCTTCAAGGGCACGTGCAAACGCCCTGCTGGTCTTGTGGAGCTCTAGCATTGTGTCCAGAAGCAGAATGAGCCCCTGCGCGATTTCATCCAGCGCTGGACGACCCTCTACCACACGGTGGAGAACGTCACAGAGCACCAAGCAGTCTGCGCCTTAAAGGCAGGCGTGCGGTACAGAGATCTGTACCTGAAGTTCGGTCGGACAGGCGACATCTCCATGAGCAAGATGATGGAGATAGCCGCACGCTATGCAAATGGCGAAGAAGAGGACCGCATACGTAGTGGCAAGCATAAGGCAGTCACCGACGGAGATGGAAACAACAATTGGAAGCAAAAGTAGAAAGCTCCATCTAGTCCGCAGGCAGAGGCAACAACCATTACAAATGCCAAGTTCAAGGGCAAGGGGAAAGCTAAGTACACCCCCAAGAAGAAACAATTCGGACATTCCATGCTGGATCAGCCGTGACCAATCCACACGAAGATGGACGAAGAAGGCAATGCCATATTCCCGAAGCACACCACTCGGCAATGTCGCCTCCTGATCCAAGGATTCGGTGAGGGTCAGCCGAGTGAAAAGGACACCGAGTAGGATGATGAGGACAAGGAGGATCCGTTCCCCCAAGTCCATGCAACATTGATGATTTTTGCTGACGTGGAAAGCAAGAGTCGACTAAAGCTGGTGAATAGGGAGGTGAACATGGCAACGCCAACCAACCCCACGTTCCTCAAATGGTCTCAGACTACGATCACCTTTGATCAGTCGGACCATCCAGCGCACGTACCCACCCCAGGGAGGTAAGCTCTGGTCGTAGACCCGGTGGTGGAAGGAGTCCGACTGCGCAAAGTCCTCATGGATGGCGGCAGCGGCTTGAACATTATGTACGCCGACACTCTCAAGGGGATGGGCATTCCGATGTCCAAACATAGCGAGAGCAGCACGCAGTTCCACGGAGTCGTCCCAGAACGAAAGGCCAAGTCACTCGGCCAGATCGCGTTGGACATCGTTTTCGGCTCCGACAAGAACTTTCGCAAGGAAAAGCTGACATTCGAGGTGGTGGACTTCCAGAGTGCATGCCATGTGATTCTGGGCCGTCCGGCGTATGCGCGTTTCATGGCCCGTCCATGTTACGTGTATTTGAAGCTGAAGATGCCGGGTCCCAAAGGTGTGATCACGGTCACAGGCAATCGGCAGCGGGCCGAGGAGTGTCTGCAGCAGGGGTCGAGGATTGCCGATCAGCAGATGGCTATCCTCGAGCTGGATGAGTACAAGAAGACTGCCGAACCCGCTGACTTGATGCGTTCGAAGAAGCCAGCTTCGGAATCCGCATTCCAGTCGGCGGGAGACACGAAGCAAGTCAGCATCCACCCGATGGACGACACAGCTGCCCCGACGAACATCTCCACCACCCTTGATCCAAAATAGGAAGCCGAGCTCATCCAATTCCTCCGTGAGAACCGGGACATTTTCGCATGGAAGCCGCTGACATGCCAGGCATACCTAGGGAGTTAGATGAGCACTGACTGCATGTGGATCCTGCTGCTCGGCCGTCCGAGAACGCCTGCGTCGGTCCGCCGCGCACAAAAGGAAGGAAAACGGAGAGGAGGTGGCTAAACTATTGGCAGCCAACTTCATTCGCGAGGTACACCACTCCGAGTGGCTCGCCAATGTTGTCATGGTGCCCAAGAAGGACAAGTCTCTCCGTATGTGCATCGACTTCAAGCATCTCAATAAGGTCCGCCCGAAAGATCATTTCCTGCTCCCCCGCATTGATCAAATTGTTGATTCGACTGCGGGTTGCTTGCGTTTATCATTCCTTGATGCCTACTCGAGCTATCATCAGATCCGTATGTATGGTCCGGATGAATTAAAACCAGCCTTCATCACCCCATTCGGGTGTTTCTTCTACATCACTATGCCATTCGGTTTGAAGAACGCAGGAGAAACTATTATGCGCATGATCCAAAAATGCCTCCTTGACCAAATCGGTCGAAATGTGGAGGCGTATATGGACGATATCGTAGTCAAGTCACGGAAAGGTTCCGACCTGTTGACTGACTTGGCAGAAACATTCGCCAACCTTCATAGGTACGATATCAAGCTCAACCCTGCCAAGTGTTCATTCAGTGTTCCCAGCGGAAAGTTACTCGGTTTCTTCGTTTCCGAACGAGGGATCGATGTCAACCCCGAAAAGATTGGGACCATCGTCCGAATGGAGCGGCCGGTCAGAATACATGATGTTCAAAGGCTCACAGGTTGCCTAGCGGCTTTGAGCAGGTTTATCGCTCGACTCGGCGAGAAGGCGCTACCTCTGTACCGACTCATGAAGATATCAGATAGTTTCGAGTGGACAGACGAAGCCCAAGTTGCATTCGATGACCTCAAAGCCCTGCTTTCCACCTAGCCGGTTCTTACTGCCCCACTCAGTAAAGAACCCCTTCTTCTGTACGTCGTGGCCACAAATCAAGTCGTCAGCACTGTTCTCACAGTCGAACGCGAAGAAGAAGGCAAAGCGTACAAGGTTCAGTGGCCAGTATATTATGTCTCCGAAGTCCTGACTCCTCCCAAGCAGAGGTATCCCCATTATCAAAAGCTTATTTACGGGATCTACATGACTACAAAGAAGATGGCTCATTATTTCCAAGACCACTCGGTGTCTGTCATTTCTGATGCTCCGTTGTCGGAAATCCTGAACAATCGGGACGCATCAGGCCGAGTGGCGAAGTGGGCAATGGAGATGTTATGTTGTGACATCAAGTTCGAAGCCAAGAAGGCTATAAAGTCTCAAGCTCTCGCTGACTTCATAGCAGAATTGGTAGAACAACAACAACCGACTCACATCTACTCGGCTCATTGGACCATGTTCTTCGATGGGTCCAAGATGTTGAATGGCTCCGGCAACGGCGTAGTGATCATATCACCAAAAGGTGATAAACTTAAGTATGTGTTGTAGATACATTTCGATTCTTCCAACAATGAGGCAGAGTACGAAGCTCTCCTTTATGGATTGCGCATGGCCATCACACTCGGCGTCCGTCGCCTGATGGTCTATGGCGATTCAGATCTGGTGGTTAATCAAGGGATGAAGGAGTGGGATGTAAGGAACCCCACCATGACTGCATACTACAACACAGTAAGGAAGCTCGAGAAGAAGTTTGAAGGTCTGGAACTTCACCATGTTCCGCGACTGAAAAACCAAGCAGCTGATGAATTGGCAAAACTTGGATCCACTCGGAGACCGGTCCCGAGTGATGTCTGCCTCGAGCACCTACACCTTCCCTCAGTAAAAGAAGATCCTTTCACAGAGGAACCAGTACAACCAAAGAGCTCAACAGATCCGATTGAAGTCGAGGTCCCTGCTGTGGTTGATTTGATCATGGAGATTCTTGCTCTCATCCCCGATTGGACTGTGTCGTTCATTGCGTACATCCTGAGGCAAGAATTACCAGAAGACGAAGTCCAAGCTAGGCAGATCGTCCAGAGGTCGAAGTCCTTCACCGTCATTGATGGCCAGTTGTACAAGGAAAGTGTTTGAGGCGTCCTTCAGCGGTGCATCTCCCCTGAGGAGGGACAGTTAATCCTGGAAGAAATTCACTTGGGAACCTGCATCCATCATGCCTCCTCAAGAGCAATCATCGCCAAAGCATTCAGGGCTGGTTTCTTCTGGTTGCAGGCGAATGAAATGGCAAAAGATTTGGTCGACAGATGCGTAGGCTGTCAGTTCTATTCGAACAAGTCCCACAAGCCAACATCTGCGCTGAAGACAATCCCTCTTGTTTGGCCGTTCGCCGTGTGGGGATTAGATACAGTCAGACCATTCAGAACAGGCCAAGGGGGGTTCACTCATCTGCTGGTAGCAGTCGACAAGTTCACCAAGTGGATTGAAGCCAAGCCCATCAAGAAGCTTGACGTCCTCACGACCATCAAATTCATCAGAGACATCATCTCCACATATGGGGTTCCGCACAGCATAATCACCGACAATGGCACAAACTTCGACTTGGACAGGTTCGAAGGCTTTTGCACAGGCCAAGGAATCCGAGTGGATTTTGCATCTGTGGCACACCCCCAAACAAACGGGCAAGCAGAGCGGGCGAATGGTCTTATTCTTCAAGGGTTGAAGCCTCGACTCCTGCGAGAAGTTGCACACGCCGCTGGCGCATGGGTCACCGAACTGCCATCGGTGCTGTGGGGCCTCCGCACAACTCCGAATAGATCTACAGGGCGATCCTCGTTCTTCCTCGTTTATGGAGCTGAGGCGGTCCTTCCGAGTGACTTGCTTCACAACTCTCCACGAGTCGAACTCTCCTTCGAAGCTGAAGCAGAACAAGCCAGGCAAGACTGAGTGGATCTTCTAGAAGAAGAGCGCGAGATGGCACTGACTCGCTCAACAATTTATCAACAAGATTAGCGGCGTTTTCACGCGCGGCACGTCAGGAGTCGCACATTCCAAGCAGGCGACCTGGTGCTCCAAGTGGATCAGCAGAGACCTCACAAGTTGGCTCCCGCCTCGGAAGGACCCTTCATCATCTCTAAGGTGCTGAACAACGGAGCATATCGACTCTACAACCTCGACAGGGAAACGGACGAGCCGCGAGCATGGAATGGATATCTCCTGAAACGCTTGTACACATGACCGCCGACGAGGGCAATGTAAAGAACAAGTATCATTGAAGTAATAAAAAGCAGATTGATTTCTTGCAGGTTCAAAATTCTTCCGCGTTTGCACACTCTAGTCTAAAAAACTCACTCCGAGTGCGCACTAAAAGCCGCACTCGGGAACTTAGTTGCGACCCAGAGTCGCCTATGTAAAAAACTCGCTCCGAGTGTGCACTAAAAGCCGCACTCGGGGACTTAGGTGCAACCAGAATCGCCTAAGTACAAAACTTGCTCCGAGTGCGCACTAAAAGTCGCACTCGGAGACTTAGCTACGACCAAGAGTCGCCTAAGTAAAAAACTCGCTCCGAGTGTGCACTAAAAGTCGCACTCGAGGACTTAGCTGCGACCTAGAGTCGCCTAAGTAAAAAACTCTCTCCGAGTGCGCACTAGAAGTCGCACTCGGGGACTTAGCTGCGATCCAGAATCGCCTAAGTAAGAAAGCTTCATCCGAGTGTATTCTCGAGATCCACTCGGAGGCTTAGCAGACCCTCATTGAGGCTCATGTGGATGCAAAGACAACTTACAACTAAATGAGTAACAACTCGTTCCGAGTGCGAGCTTACAGCCGCACTCAGGGACTTAGCTGCGATCCAGAATCGCCTAAGGACAAACTCATTCCAAGTGCGCGCTAAAAGCCGCACTCGGGGACTTAGCTGCGATCCAGAATCGCCTAAGTAAAAAAGCTTCCTCCGAGTGTATTCTCGAGATCCACTCGGAGGCTTAGCAGACCCTCATTGAGGCTCATGTGGATGTGAAGACAACCGACAACTACATGGATAACAACTCGCTCCGAGTGCTAGCTTACAGCCGCACTCGGAGACTCAGCTGCGATCCAGAATCGCCTAAGTACAAACTCGTTCCGAGTGCGCGCTAAAAGCCGCACTCGGGGAGTTAGCTGCAATCCAGAATCGCCTAAGTAAAAATCTTCCTTCGAGTGTATCCTCGAGATCCACTCGGAGGCTTAGCAGACCCTCATTGAGGCTCATGTGGATGTGAAGACAACTGACAACTACATGAGTAGCAACTCGCTCCGAGGGCGAGCTTACAGTCGCGCTCGGAGACTCAGCCGCGACCCAGAGTTGCCTAAGTAAAAGCTCGCTCCGAGTGCGCACTCGGAGACTTGGCAGACCCTCATTGAGGCTCATGTGGATGTGAAGACAACTGACAATTACATGCTCCGCATGTTTGCCATTGGCTTCACCAAGAAACGCCAAACAATAACCACGAGCCAAAATCGTGTCAAAAAAAAACTTAGCGAAAGAAGAGCAAAATATTCGATTCGAATTCAAAGTTGGATCTACGATCAGTCGGCTCGGTATGGATCAAGCTTATCCACACCAAACCACGAATGTAACGGCCAACAGCAGTGGCCAAAGTTTGATACACATACCACTCGGCATACCGAGGTAAAGTTTTTCAAGTGTCACCGGGACTGGCACCGGGACTGGCAGGCTCCACAAAGGTGTCAAGGTCGATCCCGTCTGCGATGCGAGTGGCTGCCTCAAGGAAGCTCTCCATGAAATCTTTGAATCGAAGCTTCTTGGTGTTGGCGACCTACAACGCCTTCAACTTTCCTTCACGAGCTTCCTTGCAGTGCACTCGGACCAGCGATAGCGACACGTCCGCACCAGAACGAGCGGCTGACTTCTTCCATGCCTGCACTCTGTTCGGGACGTCCTCCAGCTGAGTCATCAACCCTTCTATTTCTTGCCGGGAATCGTCTTCGGGCCACAGCTCCTTGTCGATCCGGCCGATGACTTCTCTCAAGTGGCCAATGAAAGGTCCCACTCTGCCGAGGCAAATATGAGCTCGGAGCAAGTCCCGGTTGGCTTCGTCGCTGAGTGGAACGTTCGGAATAACCGACCGCTCAATGTCGGCTGCTTCAGCCTCAGCGTCTAAACAAAAATCTACAAAGAAAAGACAAGCAGAAAGTAAGCGCAGAATGAACTACAAAGTCAACAAGCACTCGGCAAAAACATACCACCGAGCAGTGCAACCATCTTCCTTGCCCAGTCCCTGACGTACTTCTCCTGCGCCATGCACCGATTGTTCATCAACTTCAGCTGACTCATCCGTTCGGTTCTTTGACTCTTCAATTTTTCAATTTCGGCTACCAATCCCTTGTTGGTCTCCCGGGACTCCTCCAGAGACCTCTCCCGGTCAGCAAGAGCCCCCTTCACACCAGCCAGGTCATTCACAGCCGCCTTCAAGTCCGCAGCAAGCTGAATCTTTTCAGCCTTCAAAGCATTATACGCGGATCCCATTTCGCAAGTCTTCTGCCAAATAAGCGCAAAGGGAAGATCAGACACATTTAACAAGGAAAAACAATCAAAGCTCAAAGTTCTTCAGACCCCTGCCGATGCAAGCAATCGACAGAGGTCTCGGGGTCTACACCCAGTGGGTTCACTAAGAGTGACCCCGCTGGCATGAAGCTCGAATAGGTCGGCCCTATTGAGCTACATGAGAAAGAGACAAACCTATGAGACTACTATTACCCGACCTGAGTAACAGTACTCTCGGGGACTACACCCAGTGGGTGCACTCGGAGTGCCCCCACTGGTACCATTCGGGCATATCATCTCTGAACTGATCAGGTCACGGAAAATGCATATAAAGACAACTGCCGGTGCAAGCACTCGACAGAAGTCTCGGGGACTACACCCACTGGGTTCACTCGGAGTGAACCCACTGCAAAATAATCCTACTGTATCCGAGTATATCACTTAAACCCCTAGTGGGTAACAAGAGGAAAGTAAACACTTACCAGCGCACTTACTCGGATATCGTCCCGGAGTTCCAAGCTCTTCTTGTACAAAGATGCGATCGAGTCATGCGCTCCCTTGGCATCACCCACCATCAGCTCCACGTGCACCATGGCCTCCTTGGCGGCCCCCACCTGGTCTTCTGGGAGGTGTCGGGTGTAATATTGAACGGTCGATGGACCCGACACGACATAAGACTCCTTGGGCATCCCAAGCTCCACTCCAGTCGGTTCCGCCGCGAGAGGCACCGTCTCAGTCGGTGGCATCATCTCGGTCGGCGGCGCGTCCATGGTGGGAGCAGCTGCAGATGGGACAACCTCAAGGACAGGCGCCAAAGCTGGCACTGACCCCCTTTGGTCGTCGTCCTCTAGATGAATCACCTTCGAAGGAAGCCCGACTGAACAACATGAGATTACAGAAAAAGGGCAAGATTAAAGACAGCACTCGCGAAACAATAATACAAACTCTCGGAGTCGTGACAATGTACCTTGCTGGGATGTGGCAGCGTTATCCGTATCCATGGGATCATAGTCCTGGCGCGCCAGAGAGGTGGCGGAGGTAGCAGCTCTGTACAGTAAAATCCACTCGACCGATAAGCATGAGTTCAATCAGATACTAAAAGAGGATGGGAGAACAAGACACTTACGCTGAGGCGACTGGAAGAACGATCCTCATCCGAGGCAAAGCTTTCCGAGGCTTAGGCCCACTCGGTTTGGCCACCTTGGATGGTTGGTCAGTGGGCTCGGCAGCAGCGTCCCTGGTCCTCTTCACGCTCCAAGCACTCGGAGCCACGGGAGGAGCTGGCGGAGCACTCGGGGCCGCTGGAGGAGCTGGCGGAGTCGCGGGTTCGTGACGGCGCTTAGTTCGATGCTCTGATGGTGGAGGTGGCGAGGTCTGCTCCCCAACCTCCCCCTCCTCCTCTTCAGTCTCCTCCTCCGTCTGCCCACTGTCGGAGACGTACTCGGCGCTATCCACGCTGCCCTCCTGGCTGCCCTCCTCTTCCTCAGGTGGATTCCCGTTCGAGACGGGAGAATACCAGTTGGTCCACTCCTGGACAAAACACAGTCGGCAACATCAGACGTCAAGCGGTGGTACAAGAAAAGCAATAAATCTAATAAGATTGAAAGCAATCGACAAGATGTGCTCACCTCATTCGGAGGAGGATTATCGGCGCGGAAGGGCTTCACCCGCTGGGCTCCTCGGGGGTTGTGGCATGCGCCTGTGATTCCGCGGACCCACGCTGTCACAACCTCCCCGGTCACGCATTCTGGATGAGTCCGAGTGGAATCCTCAGGCCCCGCGTAGTGCCACATGGCGTGGTGTCGGGCTGGCAGCGGCTGGATGCGCCGACCCTAAAAAGTCTCCAGCAAATCCGTGCCGGTGACTCCCTTGTGGATGACAGCTATCAGCACGTCGACCATAGGTTGGATCTGGATCTTTTCCACCTTTGAGAGCGCAAGCTGCCTGGGAGGAGCCGGACGGTCTAGGCTAAAAGGTGGCAACCCAGTCGCAACATTCGGACAAGCGATGTCCTGGCAATAGAACCAGGTCGACTGCCAGTTCCTAACTGACTCGGACAACTGGAGAGGGGGTAGCTACTCTTTGTTTTCTTCTGGAAGCCTAAGCCCCCGCAGAGCTGGAGGAGATGGGTTTTATCGTCCGACTGACTAAGCTTTTTGACAGTTTGGGACCTAGCGGAGAAGATGTACTTAACGAGCCCCCAATGGGGGGCCCATCCAATAAAGCACTCGCAAAGGGTGATGAATGCGGAAAGATGGGCTATCGTGTTCGGAGGAAAATGATGGAGCTGCGCCCCGAAGTGATTCATAATACCTTTGAAGAAGGGGTGGGGAGGCAAGGAGAAGCCCCTGAACACGTGGCTGAGCAGCAGGACGCGCTCCCCCTCCTACGGCGCCGGCTCCGTCTCGCCCTCCCCCGGCAGCCTCCACGACTTGTTGGCGATCATGCCGTGCTCCACTAGCTCCAGCAAGTCGTTCGCCATCACCGTGGAGGGGAGGAAATCCCCCTGGATCCAACCCCCCGGCAGTGCCCGCTATCGCCGCTGAGCAGGGGCCGCCCCCTTCTTCTTCTTCTTCTGCGACTCGAGCTTGCTGGTCTACCCCTTCGTCATGGTGAAGGCAACAGATCCGCAGAGGAGGAGAGGAAGGAGGAGGCTTGGAGCGCACATGCAGCTACGGGAGGAGCGAGGTGAATGCGAGTAACAAGGGCAGCGCAACAAGAAACCCCCGCCGGAGAGACTTAAATAAGCTTCCGACTGAGTCACTAACATGTGGCCCCAAAATCTTATCCCCCGACCGGCTGCTGCGATGTTAGTGGAGAAGATAAAGGCGCGGTAATCGAGGCGGCAGAAACTACTCGATGGTGATGTCTTCATCCCTGCTGAGCGCGCGGCAACCGAAATTTGAGGATCCCAGAAAATCCGCCGCTATGAGTTTGACCGGTCACATCGAAAGATTCCGCGGAAGCACTCGGTCCCTGACGTTTCGTTTCACTGGTGTATTCACTCGGATCACTGGTTGAGAGGATAAAATGGATCGAGGCAAACAACGCCAAAGTCACATCCATACCAGTCGGATCCGTACTCCAGGCATCACTTCATCGTTCCAACCCCGATCCATTCGGGGACTAATGATGGGGTTATAGTCCCAGGGTAGGGTCATAGGCCTGCCCTATAGGTCCTACCCAAGGTCTACCCTTCGTAAAGGACAAGGCCCTTAGAGAGTTCCGACTGAACTAAGGACTCCCTCATCATCCAGTCGGTGACGAGCATTCGGAGCGTATTCAACGTACCGACTGGATTCCACTCTGTACATCGTAACCTCACGGGAGGGCAACGGTCATACGTTTTCATACACCATTATTAGCATTTAAGGCATACGTTACCTGTAACGTAGGCATTTATTTGCCACTATTCCACCCCTGTCCGCCGAGCGTTGTGAAGGGCAGCGCACTCTATATAAGCCGCCCTTCCCCACTGGTGCAGGGTTGGCATTTACTGTAATCCTATATTCCACTCGACACTAATCTCCCAAGAGCACTGAGACGTAGGGGTTTTACCTCCACCGTAGAGGGGCCTGAACTCATACAACCTCGCTGTAGCTAAGGCTCTGCCCATCCTTTCGTACCCTACACATCAACTGTTAGAGTTATACCCACGACATTATCATTCATGCATAACTATGTGGGGACCCTTACACTATAGAACTTGGCTTCTATATTCCAATGATGAGTCTCCTCAAATGAGCTATAGGTCTTCTTGACCAAACAAGTTGTATGCACCCCCACTAGTTCCATTGGAGAGCTTACCTTAGCTCATATGTGCATCTCTTGCATGGCAATCCCTACTCCTCACATCATACCTATCATTTGGCTTTTCCTTGCCTATGGTTGTCCTCATTGATGTGAGCCTTTCACACCTTTTTGTCTTCTTTCCCCATCATTATTCTCTTTGCCATCCTAAGTGACAACATGTCTTGCTTGCGCTCATCCATTGGATGAGTTCTCAAAGTCGAAAGGGAGAGTATCATTTTGACTTGTGCCTGATTAGTGGTCTGGGGATGAGCCAAAATAAGATTCCGAAGGATACCAAGTGTGAAGTTTTAGTAGATTGAGTTCTCAATTAAACTATAAACTATTTTTTATGCTCTAAACCCATCTCCAATTTCTTGCATGCAAACACCATTTAGAGACATTCGAGTCACAGACAGCGAGAGCTCTTGCACCTTTATATTCTTACTTTGCTAATTTCAATACTAAATAGAGACTCTTGCTTGTTATTGTCTTGACTTCAAATCCATATCTTACTTGCTTTACTTTGAAGTTCTTATATGTGTGTTAGCATGTCACTACAAAAACTATTTGTGTTATCATTTAACTACTCGAGGATGAGCAGGAATTAAGCTTGGGGATGTTGATATGTCCCAAACGTATCTATAATTTCTACTTGTTCCATGATCTTTTGGGTGACATTGTTATATGTTTTGCTACACTTTTATACCTTTTTACACATATTTGGACTAACCTAATAACTCAGTGCACCCAGTGCCAGTTTCTGTGTGCTGATGTCTTTTTTGCAGGGACTTTTACCCAAATTTACAGAGCCCCAAAAATCCTGAGGAAAATATATAAAAATCAGCATGACGGAAGCTTCCCGAGCACCAAAGGTGGGTCAGAGGGGAGCCAGGGCCTGCCCAGACGGCCTCCCTGCACGGCCTACCCCCTAGCCGCACCACCAGTTTGCCTGGGTGGGGCCCATGCCCTCTGGTGCCCTCCTCTGGCCTATATTTACCACTCCGATAGGAAACCCTTCCATCATATCCAGAATCGCTAATTTCTCCATTGTTCCACCGCCATAGCGCTTCCTAGATCGGGAGCGTTAGAAGACCTCTTCCCGGCACCCTGCCGGAGGGAGGATTGACCTCCGGGAGCTTCTCCACCGTCATGGACGCTTCCCGGACGTGTCGTGAGTATTCCTCCTTGGACATTGGGTCTATAACCAGTAGTTATGTGATGTCTTCTCTCTAATCTTGTATGTGATGTCTTCTCTCTAATCTTGTGCTTCAATGTTTAGCCCTTGTGAGTTGCCCTACATAATCAAGGCATCTATGTAATTTACCTCTTGATGCTATGATTGGTTTGCTGGGATCCGATGGATTATGAGATTATGTTCACATTAGGATGAGTTATATATTTGGTTATTCTTTATATTATGTTCTTTAGTGATTCGTGCATGTTCTCTGTTTCTTTTTATTGCTTTGGCCGAGTAGTAGATTGTAACTCAAAGAGGGAGCATTATGCATGATTGTGGGTTCATGCCCCCTGATGTCTTGCTTGAGTGAGAGAAACATGATACTAGGGGATGTGTTGTTGCCACCAGGGAGAAAATAACGGTGCTTGCGACCACGGTTGCAAGGATTGTTTACCTTACACAAAGTTCATAAATGCAGTTGTCCGTTGCTTTGAGTCTACACTTTGGGTGGGGCTCGCAACTTAATACCAATGAGATGTTCTGGATAGATATCTCAATATGGATGATTAGTAAGTAGATGCTGATGAATAAACGGTCTACTTGTCTTGGCGTACTGCCCATTACTTTCGAGCCTCTAACTTTCTAGTAGCATGATTAGCATTGCGGTGCATTTATAATTCTGTCAATTCCCTAGCCGTAATTTGTTTACCCATGCATACTTGTTTATCGTCTTTTGGGAGAGAGACATCAGTAGTGAACATCATGGGACTCTGGTCCATATTACCACCATTGTTTACACCTCCACCATTTACTGTTTTTATTTACTTTTCCGTTGCAATCACTATCACTATTCCCGCTTGTGTTTTGATCCTTTGCAAACTACATGATAGGTCCACATCTTCTGCTAGTGCCAGAGCAGCGGACACCTACTTGTTGATCCTTAGAGTCCTCCTGGTTCGATAAACCTTATAGTCCCTGTGTAAGGGAAATCTATTGTGACTACATCTCCACCTTCCACTTGGGGTAACCAACGAGGGGCGAGAAGTATATCCATCAACTCGTCATCATTTACGTGCCCTCGGTTGACTCTCTCCCTTCATCAATCACTGTCGGCGATCGCCGCAACGCCTCTGGCGCCGGTGGACTCGAACCTGACAGGGTGGACCCCGTTGTCAGGGTTCTGTCTTTTTTGAAACGTTTTTCCCTCGAAGGCCCCTTCGCTAGGAGCCATCTTCGAAGCTGGTTAATGTATTCTCTTTCGGGCGCTTTGAGTTTCTCAAAATGGCCCATGGACAAATTCTGTTTCATTACAGATCAGTCACTCAACTTGTTTTTCTTATAACTATTAAACTACACCAGCTTTTGAATTGATTCCTTTTGCAAAATCTTGCTCTGAGGGTCTAGTTTATTTTCATATGTATTTAAAAATTATTTGGAGCCAGCAGGTAGGTCTCAACTCTTATGACATTACATGTTATATGATGTAGATTTCGACAAAGGAAACACCAACGTTAACTTCACCGAGCTTGATCCCGACTACGTGGAACTAGGCAAGCATGTTTGAACTTCTGATGTGTTGTTTGCTCACTAACAAATATTTAATATTCATCCATTGCATTATTCAAGCATGTTGCATATCTTATAAATAATTTTAAAACATGATTATGGAAAGTGATGGTTGTGAGAGGTCATGGATAACCTAGTCACGCGGAACGTGATAGGTTATGGCCTGGTCATGACAAGTGCATAATTGTGATGGGTAGAAAGTAATAGCTCCAATATCTACCTAGATTGAGTCTTGTCCGTGTCTTACTTTCTTTATCGTGCTACCACAGTTTCCTGAATAAGGATTCGGTATAGTCGGTCGTAGCCCTATTATCAGTCACACACCAAGTAGACGGGTTGGGATAAAGGTATCCATGGCCATAGACTAAATTCAGTCATCCGGTCAGGGGGCATGGGTATTTCTGGTCTAGGACTGGGAGGGAGGGCACCCCCTTGTAGCACGCATTATAAATTTGATCCCATGCTAGTCGAGGTTGGAGCCTCCCCGTCTTATGGTTTTTCCCTGGCACCATAGTTCGGGTGAAGCCGGGCTTCGCGGGGGGAAAATGGGTGTGTGCGGGTTCTGAGAGTCTGCTTCAAAAATACCGTACACAGGATTAGTCATATGGGCTATCAGAACCCGTGAGCTATGGGTAAAGAGTACACCCTCTACAGAGTCAAAACTATTCGATTAGCCGTGTCCATGGTTAAGGGCGGTTGTTTGACAAGTCAAGTGTCGGTCTTAGAGTCGGTCCTCGGAGTACAAGTTGGTGGAACAATAATGGTTGTGGATATCTAATGTTATTTTGGAAAATTTTATTATTACCTTCTTGGTTGAAAAATTATCCTGAAGTTTGGTTGTACCACCCGGATAATTCTTATTTATTTTTATGCTCTTTCTGTGGTGTCGCTAAGACGCCCGTCTTTGGCTTGTTATTTATTTTTATGCCCTTTTTGTGGTGTCGCTAAGACGCCCGAGTATGTCTTGTTATTTATTTTTATGCCCTCTCTGTGGTGTTGTTAAGACGCCCGTTTGTGGCTTGTTATTTATTTTATGCTTTGTATGAGGTGTCGCTCAGACGCCCGACGGTGGTAAACTAAGCCTTGTTAACCTTTCAAGGCGTCGCTCCAGACACCCGATCGGTGCATTTTTACCTTTCTGTTGGGATATCTCGGGAGGATTACCTCCCGATTTATCCACTAAATTAATCTATTTCTAACACATCCATTTGATAAATTATGATCTGAACCATGTATATTATTAATCGACAACATGCATCTCATCTTTTGTACAAACTATTTGCAAGTACTTTTCGAAGTACTCACTGGCTTGTTGGTGTGGCCAAATATGGATGAAGGATACCTCATGGATGAAGAGTTCAATAGCGAGTCCGATGTCTAGAGGAGTCCCAGTCAGTCTTGCGATCCTGTAGTCTGCCACTATACTATTTCAACGCTTCCGCCACCATGAATAAATCGTCAAGCCTCACTCTCATGCTTGGTGTGTAGTAGTACTTGTAATGTCACACTACTTTGATGTGACATGCCCGTTTATTTACGAGCATTAGAGTTATCCCATTACCACTTTAACATATCCGTCTGTGTGAGACTTGGACTTGTTGTAGTAAATTGTAGAGCATCCACTGCTATACCTGTTTAATATTAAGTACTACTGGTTTTTTGTATCAAGATGAGTCTATCATTGGGAAATATTTTTCTACACTCGAGATGCACATGGGTGATTTCCAACAAATTATTTTATTTGGAAACCGGTCGTAAAAAACTATTACTTAACTCGACTGTTCTGGCTTCAAGATTGCTTTCTCGCTCCGAGTAGAGGAATGATCTCTAGGCGTGACTTAATTAAATTTACAACAACAATATGAGTATATAGTTTTGTTATCATTCTACTCTTGTCTAATGTTGCAAGACATTGAAGATGCTAGTCTTCGATAGGACTAGTCCCTTCTCTCTATTCTCACATTGTTGTAGTTGGTCTAGATATAAGCCCATTCCTTTGATACTGATGCATACTTAGCATAGTTGTGATGTCTGTCTTGCGAGTACTTTGGATAAGTACTCGTTGTTGCTTTGCTCCCCCTTTTCCCTTTGATAAAATTGCCGTGATGAGATGATGGAGCCCAAGAGATGGTGTATCCCACCTAGGACGACTACTAGCCCGACGGTGCCTACTACTATGTTGAGGTCGCTGACGATGAGGAGTAGTTTAGGTGGTTCCCACGGTGGAGGCCTCGCCTCTTTTTATCTATGTATATTTGTGATTTCCTTATCTAAGGAATGAACTTGTTTCTATGTTTGTACTTCGATATATTTTCTTCCGCTGACTCCTGTGTTTCTCAAGCTTGTATTCGAGACCCTCGAGGCCCCTGGCTTGTAATATGAAGCTTGTATGACTTTTATTTGTGGCTAGAGATGTGTTGTGATATCTTCCCGTGAGTCCCTAATCTTGGTCATACGCATTGCGTGTATGTTTAGGTATGATCAAAATCAGTGGCGTCACAATATTCCCCGGCAACTGCGCCAGAAATTCTTCGTTGAGTTCTCCATGAAGAGGAACGGGTAATCACAACACAAAGCTGGTAAGTATTTCTGACATTTACGAAACCAAGGTTTATTGAACAAATAGGAATATCAATCCACAACCGTCTTCAGTGGCTACACACAAAAGAACAAACACGTTGCACCCAATGCGGGCAAGAGGGTTGACAATCCCCTTGGTCTCGTTATTTGCAAGCGAATGAGGTGTGTAGATAATTGTAGATCATTTTAAAATGAAAAATAAAATAAAAGTAAATAAATGGAAGCAAGGTGTTGGAGGTTTTAGAAATATGTTGTCAATAGACCAGGGGGCCATAGCTTTCCCTAATGGCATCTTTCATTAAAATAAGCATACAGTGGGTAAACAAATTACTGTTGGGCAATTGATAGAAGATTGGATAGTTATGCAATTTTCATGGCAATGATCATGTAAATATAGGAATCATGTCCATAAACAAACAGGGTGACTCCTCCCTACACCTATTACTATTACTTCACTTCAAGAGGGATTCTATGCCTACCTCTCTATGTATTAAGTTCATGACGAACGAAGTAATGCTTGCAGTTAGATGACATGATATAGAAAGATAAACTCAACTAATATGAATAAACCCCATCGTTTACCCTTAGTAGAAGAAACACAAAGATGCAACTTGTCCCATTCTGTAACTGGCATATAGAAACTCACCAGGTTGAACCTACTACAGTGCACCTCTCGCACCAAAGAAATATCAATCTAGTTGGCCAAACTATTTCAATAGATCAGAGGGAATTACGAATATATCATAATCATGCACATGAGAATCATATTATATATCAGAGGAGACTCAAGTATTTATTATGAATAATCTGAACACAAACCCACACTTCATCGGATCCCAAGAAACACACCTTACAAAAGAGTTACATAATATGGATCAAATCAAAGATGCAATGATCATTGTATTGAAGATCAAAGGGATATATATGCCATCTAGGTAATCCTACAGACCTGTAGGTCAGTGGTGAAGTAGTCACATATCATCATGAGGGCAGCAAGGTTGATGAAGAAGCCCTCCATGACTGATCCCCCTCGGCAGAGTGCCAGGATGGAGCTCTAGATGGCCTACCATCGGAACAGAGACTTGCGATAGCATAATAAATGTTTGGGGACCTCCTCTGGAGTTTTTACTGTAAACACGAATTCTATAAGACATAGAACAGGGTTGGGAGAGCCATGAGGCACCTACAAACCATCAGGCCGTGACCCCTCCCAGGTCGTGCCCTGATGGCTTGTGGGGGCCATGTGTGCCTCTCGGCCTTCTTCCGACGCTACACGGTCTTGTTTTGGTCTAGAAAAAATTCACAAAATGTTTGAGGTTAGTTGGGCTTCATTTGGTACTAGAACCTGAAAAGTGGAAAAACACGCAGAAAACAACAACTGGCACTGGCACTGGGTCAATAGGTTAGTTCTCAAAAATAATGCAAATATTTATATAATTGCCTAAAAAGTGTTTTAAAATGATAAAATAATAGTATGGGACAATCAAAAATTATAGATACAATGGAGACGTATCATGGGCCACGTAAACAGGGGATTTGTGGGGGTGTCCTACCTCATGATACTACTCAACAAGTTTAATACTCGTACTGCGTGCATCATGGAAATATCATGTAAAGCTAATAAAACTTCGGTAAAGCATGATCAAATTCCACACCTTGATAATCTAACGGCGCCAGAAACACGTGCTGACGGGAGACTGTTCTTGTCTTGATTCTCCTCAGCAACGGCACCAGGAATCCTTCTGCTACGGCTACGCCTTTAGGGACTTACTAGGAAAATATGCAAAGGATTTCCCCGTGACCTTGGATCCTTGCGTTAGTGTTCCCTTGAAGCAGAAAGGGTGATATAGCGCAGCGGTGGTAAGTATTTCCCTCTGTTTTGAGAACCAAGGTATCGATCCGCTGAGGAGTATCACAAGTGCCTGCACAAACACAAAGAACCTGCTCCCAACGCTATGAAGGGGTTGTCAATCCCTTATAGATTGTTTGCAAAATCAGAACTGAAAGCAACAAAGTAACAACGCAAAGTAAAAGCGGAGGTGTAAACGATAGATGTGAAAAGACCCGGTGGTCGTAGTGTTTACGAGTGGCTTCTCTTATGAAAGCAAGTAGATGGTGGGTGAACAAATTAGTGCCGAGCAATTGATAGAACCGCACAAAGTCGTGACGATATCTATGGCAATGATTATATCTATAGGCATCACGTCCAAAACAAGTAGACCGATACTGTCTGCATCTACTACTATTACTCCACATGTCGACCGCTATCCAACATGCATCTAGTGTATTAAGTCCAAAAGAACAGAGTAACGCCTTAAGCAAGATGACATGATGTAGATGGACAATCTCATATCAACGACAGAGCCCACCTTGTTACCCTTGATGGCAACTACTTAATGTGTGCCTTGCTGCCGCTACTGTCACTGGGAAAGGTCACCACATGATAGAACCCAAAACCAAGCACTTCTCCCATTGCAAGAATCATAGATCTAGTTGGCCAAACAAAACCCAAGACTCGGAGAGACTTACAAGGATATCAAATCATGCATATAAGAAATCAGCAAAGACTCAAATATATATCAAAGATAATTTGATCACAAATCCACAATTCATCGGATCTCGATAAACACACCGCCAAAGAAGATTACATCGGATAGATCTCCATGAAGATCATGGAGAACTTTGTATGGAAGATCCAAGAGAGAGAAGAAGCCATCTAGCTACTAACTACAGAACCGTAGGTCTGAAGTGAACTACTCACGAGTCATTGGAGGGGCGATGATGATGATGAAGAAGCCCTCCAAATCCAAAGTCCCCTCCGGCAGGGCGCCGCGAAGGGTCTCCGGATGAGATCTCGCGGAAACGGAAGCTTGCGGCGGTGGAAAAGTATTTTCGAGGCTCCCCTGATTTTTGCTGTATTTTAGGGAATATATAGGTGAAAGACCTAGGTCAGGGGGCGCTCACGGGGGCCACAAGCCCTGCCACCACCGCCTCCCCCCTGGTGGCGGAGTGGGGGCTTGTGGGATCCCTGCAGCCCTCCTGGCTTGGCCCACATGCCCCCTTGTTTTTCTTCCGTTCGGAAAAGAATCATTTCGGGGATTTTATTCCATTTGGACTCCGTTCCAAAATCAGATCTGAAAAGAGCCAAAAACACAGAAAAACAAGAACTGGCACTTGGCACTGAATTAATAAGTTAGTCCCAAAAAAGATATAAAAGGTAGATAAAACATCGAAAGATGACAAGATAACAACATGAAACCATCAAAAATTATAGATACTTTTGAGACGTATCATGTAGTTCTTCCACCTAGAATCTGCTCATGCTTCCACTTGGTGTGGGTGAAAACACACCTTCTCTGCTTCTCTGCAACCAATGGTAATCAGCTCCATTTCCATCTTGAAGAGCCAATCATTGGCTGCAATGGGCTGAGTGTTGTTGGAAAAAGTGGGCGGATTCAGTCTCAGGAAACAGGTGAGGCTGTCGGCTTGGGGTGGAGGGTTATTGTTGTTGTTGGCTTGGTTCTGGATCAGCAATTGCGTCAGTGCATTCTACTATTGGATCAGTTGAGTGAGCTCCGGTGGGAAATTGGTTCCGGGGTCACATCTCGGAGGCATCTGATGTTTAGCATGGAAGAGAATTAGAATAGAACAAAGGTCTAAAGGGAAAATAACACCACCAGTACGCATCAAACAATTAATTAACACACCAATCACTTCAATCAAGTTCCAGTCATCGATCGTAACGAACTAGCCAAAAACCCAATCGACCAACGAATTTCTAATGTTTAGATGTTAGTCTGAATCTAGTTCTCATCGGTGGAAGACTTCATCACATTAACATCGGCTCTAGCTTCTTCTTCATTAGTGTCATCTTCATAGTACAAGGTCTCGTCTGGCTGAGAAAAACTCGAACAACTATTTCATTCAAGTAGGGAAGAGATAGAAATTAATAGAGGAGAGTACAGGCCAACGAATATATAGGAAAATTGAAAAATATGTTTTTTCTATTCCTTTTCCAATCCTAGTGGTTACGTCCTACGATCAGCGTGTGCTTTGATACCATATCTGTAGCGACTCGACTCAAAAAGAGTCAAGCCTTTGTGTATCTATGTTATCCCTGGATCGTGCTAGCACACAAAGTACACCAATGTATATAATAGAGTTCAATCACACATGCTTTATTAATCGAAATGTCATATGGAGTCATTATTACAAAAATAATTTGGATAAATGACAACTCATGAGATAGCGCTATCCTAATCCCGCGGAAGCCTAAAGGTAGCTGAGTCCATCCGACTCCAAAGGGCAACAGCGAGCATAGGACATAGACCTCACACTTCGTCAGAGAAAACCTCCGCAAAATGAGATGTTGCAACCATGTAGGTTAGCATATGGAATATGCTGGCAAATCATAGAAGAGAAAAAATAATAACTGAATTGCTATAGCAACTATATGCATCTGGATGATGGGGGCAAAGGTTTGAGTTTTTCATAAAAGGAAGTTTTTTCCAACAACAAAGGGTCATCATGAAATTACTACAATATGTCGGTTGTTTAATGATATGGTTCCGCCAACCAAATCTCATAACCCAATTATTTCTTCTACCCTCATCAATTATCATCAAGTGTGGTGTTGATAGTTCCTAATAGTACCATTTCTAGAGGCTCAATTGTTCTTAACCGGGGACACGACTAATCAATTAGGTGTAACACTCGGGAGAGGTTTGCACACTTTTCTCGCAACATTTGATCCCTCCGTTTATGTCCTTTCACTTCGAGGTGTTTGAGAACCGGACGACCAAACAATGGTATTTACAAGAATTTTCCTAACCCCCAGTTAAGATATCAGGTTAGAGTTACCACTAACATCAACCAAGACATAGCCCATAATTACCTGCGGATGCACAGGTAATCATTTGGACATGAAGTATCCATATGTCTCTTTGAGTGTAGGTGGAGCTATCTGGTATCTCTTCAACAAGGTTAGGTTCACCCCTTTGAGGTATTCCAGGGGCTCCTATTAATGGTTCACAAACACTAGGAATTCCAGGGTCCTATCAAGGTGCACACCCACGGGGTACTCCACGGAGCCTATTTTTAAATCCACCCGGTAGGTGTATTAAATTTTGTCCTGAATCATGAAGTCTTCATCTTCTCTTAGTAGCCTTGATCATTAAGTGGTATTGATGATCTTGAAGTTGTCCTCATCCAAGACACTCTCAACCTCCATGTAACATTCAACCAAAACCATGTCTACTTAAGTGTAGCATCAAATAAAAGTATTGTCCCGATGCCAGGTTAACACGGGATTTGTGGTGGTGTCCTACCTCATTATACTACTCAACAAGTTTAATACTCCTGCTGCATTGATGGTGGAATATCATCTAATTCAAATAAAACTTGGATAAAACATGATCAAATGACTTGCCTTGATGATGGTCTTCGTCATAACAAGCATCGTACTCCGGATAATCTAACAAAACAAACAATTTACACAATAAGGGAACACATTCACAAACAATAAATATAAGCGAGTAAAACAAATAATAAAACAATCAAGGGAGACAATAATGAGATCAAAGGAAACCAAATAAATCCAAATAAAACTTTATAGAAAACTATAGAGAAACCAACTCACACAAATTCTATCACAACAATACTAAATTAATTTAAACATTCAAATAACAGAAAAGAATCTAATTAAACAACTATTTAACAGTAATCAATTTAATAAGCAATTAACTAGAAAAAGTCAATTCTTTAATAGCAAAAAGTACTATGTCGTTATCACCAAAACAACTATAATAACAATATAAACACTAAAACCATACAAAATTATTATAAACACTATTCTATTTCTAATTAATAGAAACAACAATAAAACAACTTGAAGTTGAAAAAAGAATCACATTTGTGATAATAAAACTATTCTATTTACTATAGTTAAATAATTAAACAACAAAAGAACAAAACAGTAGGTCAAATAATAATAATAAATTATCTACTATAGTCTAACAAAAGCTTATAACCACATGTAAAAATCTAGAATAAGAACTAACTAAAAATAACTAAAAATAATAATTAAATTACTAAAACAACTGTATAAACAAAACAATACCGTTTTAGCTAAAAAATAATTTAAATAAAACTAAAAATAAATAACTCAATGCTTTTAAATAGGCCAACCAATAACAAAATAGTGGCAAAAACAATCAATCAAAAAAAATATCATAAAACTCATGATATGGCCATATTAATGGTTCGAACAAAATTAAGAAAATTCAAAATTAAATACTCAAATTTGGAATACAAGTGCACCATCATAAACTTCAAAAAATATTGAAACTACAGCAAAAAGAATCACTCAAGTTGGATAAGTAGGCTAATAGATATGATTTTTCTAAGATTGCTACTTTTTTGGAAAAAATGAAATACGATATTTCTTGGATCTGAGTGGACTAGTCGCTGGAGTTGCGGAAGATGATGTAGATGAGCTCGGATTCGTCTATGGTATCGTCCCGCACGAAGGGAGAGTTAGGGACATGGGAGAGGAGGTCTGAACAACCTCGAGGGAGGCTGTATCAGGACCGCCCCGAGCCTCGGTTGGTGAGGAATGGCCGGCAGAGTTCACGAACTCCGGGGAGCTATTGCTCTGGATGGGGAGGGTGGAGGGGGTTGGGGCCCTGAGGAAAAAAATTGGTCGAGGGGAAATAGAGGGACCTCAGGCAAGCTTTATATAGGGGCATGGAGGGCCTAGGGCGTGGCGGCAAGCCGAGAAACATCCGTCCATTACCAGATTTCCGGTGAGCAGGAATCTCGGCCTTGATGGCCATAAAGGCATGGGGAGGCAGGAAAGGAAGGTGCGAAGGCGTGGGCAAGTTTCTTGGGGCGAGGTGAGGAAGGAAATGGGTCCCCGAGGTGCGGGGATGACGACCATGGCGATATGGAGTTGTCGTGATGTTGGGGACGACCTCCTTAGATTGGCCCAACCTTACGTCGGCTTTGCTGTTTTTTAACAAAAAATGCAAAATAGAATAAAATAAAATAAATAAATAAAATTCACAAACATGTTATATATCAAAATTTCATAATAATATTTCCTACAACAAGAACATTTTTAGAGACATTTGAAATATCTTGAAGAACAATTATTTTCCAAAGTTCGAGAATGACTTTGATCCAAAGGTCAAATATTTTTCAAATGCTTTGTAAGTATATAAATTCAAATTAAATTCAAATTTTCCCATGATTTAGAGTGTCATGTTTCTCCTCTCTTTATTTTTAATATGGTCAAGGGCATTTGAGTTTTCAAATTCAAATATGAAAATGATTCAAATGGAAATTCAAAATAGTTTTGTTTAACTCCCCACTCTCTTTCATTCATTTCATTTTCTCTCATGAAGGTCCGTGAGTGTCATGAATATTGCTACGCTCTGACAATAAATTTTCAAATCATTTCACGCATAAACACTTTTGGTAAAGTCGTTTTATTCCCTCGCTTTTCATTTTCAAAAGTTTTCCATTCCACTCATTTTCAATCAATCATTCACTCAATAAACACACAAACAATCAAAACTATTTATTTAATTTAACATTCCAAAATTTAGAATTTTGGGATGTTAGAGTCCCCCCACTATATAAAGGGGTTCTTCTTCCCGAATAAGACCACCTCTCCTTTTCATATGCTCCATTGTTGCTCCAAGCTCCATTTTTGCCCGATCTCTCTCCCTAGCGACCATAACTTGTTGATCTTCTAGGCTTTGCTTGAGAGGGCCTCGATTTACACTTCCACCAAGACAAATTTTATTCCCCCTAATAATCTCTTGCGGATCTTGTTACTCTTGGTTGTTTGAGAACCCTAGTTGGTTGAGGTCACCTCGTAGCCACAATCCATTGTGGTGAAACTTCATGGTGTGTTTTTGGGAGATTCCAATTAAGTTTTGGAGATCGCCCGAACCTTGTTTGTAATGTTTTGATCCTCGCCTTCAAGTGCATCACTAGTGGAATCACGACAAGTCACAGTGTTCGAGGGCATGAGGAGAATACGGTAGCCTTAGTGGCATCTTGGGGAGCATTGTGCCTCCACACTATTCGAACGAAGACGTACTTCCGCTCAAAGGGAAGGAACTTCGGTAACACATCCTCGTCTCCATCAATTGAACTTGTGGTTTCTCACCTTCACTTTGTGCAAGCTTACTTGTGTTATATCCTTTGATTTCTTGTTGTTGTTGTTGTTGTTGTTAGCATCAAATAGGTTGTTCACCTAGTTGCATATCTAGATTACTTATTTGTTGCTAATCCTAATTTGTTAAGAAAAGCTTAAAATTGGTTGTTGCCTATTCACCCCCCTCTAGTCAACCATATCGATCCTTCCAAAGTGCATCTAGTGCCCCCTTAGTGGTTTTGGATTATTGAATACAAATGGGTTAAGGGACTAATGTGTTTATGGGTGTACACAACCATTATAGACCCTGAGGATTTTGCTTTAACCGAATAAAGACGACTCATAAAAATGTATGTCTTCATTTCCAGACTTTTGGTTCTCTTCACGAAGGCTTTAAAGTGAGGAATTTGTTGTGACCTTGAAGATATTGACACTAGGACTTTGAATCTTCTAGACTTGTTTTCCTAGTTTCTTTTCCTCTTTTCGAGTCATAGGAAACACCACACTATTAAAGGGGGTCGAGGTAATACTAAGGAAAATTTCCAAGTGATTCTCATCTCAAAACCTATACCTAACTAATCCTTTGAGAGAAGCATTTGTAAATCTCTTACAGTCAAATTCTTTAGTGAGAAAGACGAAGTTCTTCTGGTCTCTGAGGAAATTGGTGTCACTTAGGAGTTAGGATTTCGCTAGTGCGAATTGCCTACCCTAAGGAAATTTATAACCCTGAGGAATCTGAGAGTTCAAAATTCTGACCGTTGTTGTGCTTAGCTCCAACTGTCCGAAGGATCTTATCCTCACATTGTTCGTATAATTAGGGCCATTTATGTCTTATCATGTTGGGTTGCACTCTTCCTATAAATATCCCCCGACTACTAGTTTGTTGGATGCTCTGAGTAAGATTGACAAGTGTCATTTAGAGCAACCCTTCCTCCGACGACTATGAGAAAATCATAAGTGAGGAAAAAACCCAAACACACAAAGCCACAAAGTGATTGAGCATCACTAAAGAGATAGTCCTATGTGGGACCTATGCTTATTACCTTTGAAGACTGTATATCTTCCAAACGGTTAGGCATCATGGTCTATGGCATCCAAGAGTAATTGTGGATCGCCGGGTGACCGAGTTTTTGAGGATTTGGAAGCCTACCTTTAAGACTTACAGCAAGCGATTGGACGGAGTCTATGTTACTGTAGCTCAAGGACGGTAAGGACTGTGTGTCCTCAGACTGTATGTCCTTTCGTTTAAATACCAAGGCTCTCCAAACCAGCCGCATAACTGTCACAACGGTTGGAACTGGTAGACCAAATCCTTGTCTTCATTGAGCAACACGTTCTATTTCCTAAAACATTTCATTTCCTTAGTTACGTGTTGATGAAATTGAACCATGCTGTTTGAAGACTTTGACTGAAGACTTTCTCAATTTCCTCAATCCAAATTCTTCAGTGAGTTTATCTTCCGATTGCTTATCCTGATTTCGCGCTACTTGTACTTTGTGTATGCTTCATTTCATCATGATGACTTTGTTACTCCCATGTTTCGCATGCACATGAGTGCCTTATATGCTACTTGAATTTCCTCTCTCTCATAATTCCTTATCTAGTAAGTCCTGAGTGAAGAATTTGTAAAAATCGTCCCTTCTTCTATGTGATTTTTGTTTAACCACCTGGAGTTTAGTTATGTCAACTGCAGTTATGATTAGGTCTTCGTTGGGTGTCCTACCTTTGGTGGGACGGACTAACCCTACTAGAAGAAACAAGATAGAGATGCATCTTGACGCAATTTACAACAATCTCTGGTATGTTGTAGAAAACGATATTCCATCCATTACTAACACTATCAATGGTGCTAATGTGCACAGATTCAAACAACCACTACTAGCTAGGGAAAACCCTAGCAGTAGCGCGGGTCAGTAGCCTATTAGTGGCGCGGGCAACCGCGCTACTACTACGCACTACAACTAACTTTTAGCAGTAGCGCCGGTTGCCCAGCGCTACAACTCACTTTTAGCAGTAGGCCCGGTTTCCAAGCACTACTGGTAATTTTGTTAGCAGTAGCGCTCTTTTTTAACCCAGGCCTCCCCTAATCGTGCATATTAATGTAGACTGGTCTGCTGTTAACAGATTCTGTTTTTGTTGAGTTGGTTTCTTATTTTGATGAAACTATGGATAGTATCGGGGGGTATTAGCCATGGAAGATTGAAAATACAGTAACCCAACATCAAGATAAGTAGAATTTAAGCTTGCTACAGTACCTAAGGAAGTGGTGGTTTGCTTTCTTATACTAATGATATCACGAGTTTCTGTTTAAGTTTCGTGTTCTGAAGTTTTCAAGTTTTGGGTGAAGTTCTTATAGACGAAGAGATAAAGAGTGGCAAGATCTCAAGCTTGTGGATGCCCAAGGCAACCCAAGTTGATTCAAGGATGCCGAAAAATCCTAAGCTTGGGGATGCCCCGGGAAGGCATCCCCTCTTTCGTCTTCAATCCATCGGTAACGTTACTTGGGGCTATATATTTATTCACCACATGTTATGTGTTTTGCTTGGAGCATCTTGTATCGTAGGAGTCTTTTATATTTGTTGTGTCACAATCTTCCTTGCTGCACACCTAGAGACAGAGACATGCACTCACCATGATTTTGTCGACCTTCACTTATATCTTTTGAGCTAGTTGATTTTTCTCTATGTGCTTCACTTATATCTTTTAGAGCACGGAAGCGCGTGGCGTGGTAGTTGATCTATTCTATGAAAGTAATCTCAAAAGGGGTAGTTATCCAAAGGGATATGAAAACTTCCACCTTCATGTGCATTGAATAGTTAGAGAAGTTTGATTCATCTCAATTAGTTTTGAGTTGTGGTTGTTGTAATATTGAAGTTATATTAGTAAGGTGTTGTGGATCTAGAAATACTTGTGTTGAAGTTAGTGATTCCCGTAGCATGCACGTATGGTGAACCGCTGTGTGATAAAGTCTGAGCATGATTAGTTCACTGATTGTCATCCTTTGTGTGGCGGCCGGGATCGCGTGATGGTTTATACCTACCAACCCTTTCCCTAGGAGTATGCGTTGAATGCTTTGTTTTGATTACTACTAAAACTTTTGCAATGAGTATATGAGTTCTTCATGACTAATGTTGTGTCCATGGTTTAGATGCACTTTCACCTTCCACCATCACTATCTTCTTTCATGCCGTGCAACTTTCACAGGTGCACAAAACTCACCATTAGCCACCCTCAAAACATCCACCATACCTACCTACTATGGTTTTTTCAAAGCCATTCCGAGATATATTGCCATGCAACTACCACCATGACATGTGCCACCACTTCTACATTGCCATTGCATAATCATAAGATAGCTAGCATGATGGTTCCATTGATGTCTATGCCATGCTAGATCATTGTCACGGTACACTACCGAAGGCATTCCATATAGAGTAATCATTGCTCTAAGTTTTAAGTTGTAAGTGTGATGATCATTATTGATGGAGCATTGTCCCATGTGAGGAAATAAAAGAGGCCAGTGAAGCCCATTTACAAAAATAGGCCAAAGATGCCCACCAAAAAAAAGAAGAGGCCAAAGAGCCCACCAAAAAAATGAGAGAAAAAGAGAAAAGGGACAATGCTACTATCTTTCCGCACTTGTGCATATTGAGCACCATGATCTTCATGATTGAGAGTCTCTCATTTTTTCACCACCATATAGCTAGTGGGAAATTTTCATTATATAACTTGTCTTGTATATTCCAATGATAGGCTTGCTCAAAATTGCCTTAGGTCTTCGTGAGCAAGCAAGTTGGATGCACACCCACTAGTTTTCTTTAAGAGCTTTCACATACTCTTAGCTCTAGTGCATAATTTGTATGGCAATCCCTACTCATTCACGTTGATATCTATTGATGAGCATATCCATAGCTCATTGATATTCCTAGTCAATGGGACCATCTTCTCCTTGTTTTCCTTTCAACCTCCACCACACTCCACTCCACTTATAGTGCTAAAACCATGGCTCACGCTCATGTATTGCGTGAGAGTTGAAAAAGTTTGAGAAAGTAAAGGTGTGAAAACAATTACCTTGACAATACCGAGGTTGTGCATGATTTAAATTTGTTGTGCAAGGATGATAGAGCATAGCCAGACTATATGATTTTGTAGGGATAACTTTCTTTTGGCCTTGTTATTTTGAAAGTTCATGATTACCTTGCTAGTTTGCTTGAATTATTATTGTCTCCACGTCAATAGAAAACTATTGTTTTGAATCTAATGGATCTGAACATTCACGTCACATAAGAGGAGTTACAAAGGACATCTATGCTAGGTAGCATGAAAGCATCAAAAATTCATTCTTTATCACTTCCCTACTCGAGGACGAGCAGGAGTTAAGCTTTGGGATGCTTGATACGTCTCAAACGTATCTAAAAATTTTGATGGTTTCATGCTCTTATCTTGTTATCTTTGGACGTTTTATGTACCTTTTATATCTTTTTTGGGACTAACTTATTAATTCAGTGCCAAGTGCCAGTTCCTGTTTTTCTGTGTTTTTGGCTCTTTTCAGATCTGATTTTGGAACGGAGTCCAAACGGAATAAAATCCCCGAAATAACTTTTTCCAGAACAGAAGAAGATCGGGGGACTTGAGGGCCAAGGCAGGGGGGCCACAGGGATCCCACAAGCCCTGTTGCCGCGGCCAGGGGGGCCGCGACAACCAGGCTTGTGGCCTCCCTAGCGCTCCCCTGCCCTAGCTCTTTGGCCTATAAATTCCCTAAAATCACAGAACAAAATAAGGGCATCCACGAAAACACTTTTCTGCCACCGCAAGCTTCCATTTCCGCGAGATCTCATCTGGAGACCTTTCCCGGTGCCCTGCCGTAGGGGACTTTGGAGCTAGAGGGCTTCTACATCAACATCATCGCCCCTCCAATGACTCGTGAGTAGTCCACTTCAGACCTACGGGTCCGTAGTTAGTAGCTAGATGGCTACTTCTCTCTCTTGGATCTTCAATACAAAGTTCTCCATGATCTTCATGGAGATCTATCCGATGTAATCCTCTTTGGCGGTGTGTTTGTCGAGATCCGATGAATTGTGGATTTGTGATCATATTATCTATGAATTATATTTGAATCTTTGCTGATTTCCTATATGCATGATTTGATATCCTTGTAAGTCTCTCCGAGTCTTGGGTTTTGTTTGGCCAACTAGATCTATGATTCTTGCAATGGGAGAAGTGCTTAGTTTTTGGTTCATACCGTGCGGTGACCTTTGCCAATGATAGAAGGGGCAGCAAGGCACGCATCATGTTGTTGCCATCAAGGGTAACAAGATGGGATTTCATCATAGATTTGAGATTGTCCATCTACATCATGTCATCTTGCTTAAGGCGTTACTCTGGTCTTATGAACTTAATACACTAGATGCATGCTGGATAGCTGTCGACGTGTGGAGTAATAGTAGTAGATGCAGAAAGTATCGGTCTACTTGTTTTGGACGTAATGCCTATAGATATAATCATTGCCATAGATAACGTCACGACTTTGCACGGTTCTATCAATTGCTCGACAGTAATTCTTTCACCCACCGTCTACTTGCTTTCATGAGAGAAGCCACTAGTGAACAGTATGGCCCCTGGGTCTATTCACAACTATCGTCTCCACTTTTACTTTTACTTTGCTTTGTTTACTTTTTGCATTCAGCTCTCACTTTGCAAACAATCTATAGGGGATTGACAACCCCTTCATAGCGTTGGTGCAAGCTCTTTGTGTTTGTGCAAGTACTTGTGACTTGACGCGATCCTCCCACTGGATCGATACCTTGGTTCTCAAACTAAGCGAAATACTTACCGCCACTGTGCTACATCACCCTTTCCTCTTCAAGGGAACACCAACTCAAAGGCTCCAAGGACGCGGGGAAATCCTTTGCATATTTGCCAAGGAAGTCCCTATAGGCTTAGCCCATGATAGAAGGATTCCTGGCGCCGTTGCCACGGAAGGTTTGTTGTCGCAGTAGCATAGCACAGAACACAACAGTTTACCCAGGTTCGGGCCACCGCGAAGCGTAAAACCCTACTCCTGCTTTTGGTGGATTGCATCTCGCGGAGGTGGTGGATGAATTAGTATAGTGGTCTCGAGCCTCCGAAGGCCAAGTTGCTAGGTTTATTGTTCTACCGACCGAATGAACCCTTCTCTCTCAAGTATCCTAACCTCTCTATTTATAGCGGAGGCCTGGGTCCTCTTCCCTCATAGCTTCGGTGGGAAGGGATCCTACAGCGGCCAGTTTTTAAGGGGAACATGGGAACATGCTCCCCTGCCCAAAGGTGGTCTTCGCTTGCAAAGTACCTGTCCATGTTGCAGCGATGGGCCCGTGGGTGACGTTTCCCCTACTGGCGGGCGGCTACGACTTCGTTGCACCAGAAGGGAAACCTTTGGAAGATGCCTTTGGAACCCATGTATGCTCCTGCCTCTTTTGCACCAAAGGGGAAACTGTCCCGTCATGCCATCTACTGCTCGCCTGTCCTTTCCTGGCTTCCCCTTGACTCATGAGGCCCGGCCTTGCCTTGGAATATACGCCGCTCCGGAGGGGTCCTCATGATGCCCCTTGCGGGTCTCGATGCTACTCCTCCTCGTGAGGCTTGGACCCTCACGAGGGCCTTACCTTGAACGGTGTCGGGCCCGTTGGTTTGCTCCGGTGAGGCGGGCCCGCCCTAGGCCAAAGGCAGGCAGGTCTGGGTACACCCATTCCCAGAACGCCGACAAGGTCCCAGTCTTGCACATTTCCCTACCGTGAGGCACGACCCATCAAGGCCATCCCTCACGAAACAAGGCCCTGGCACCCGGGTACCAGAGGGCTTTGTGACTAGCAAGGTTCCTGAGGCACGATGCTGAGGAGCCCCCTTAGACATCCAAGAGGCCCTCGCGAGTTCTATTTTCCAGAGATACCTAGCGTGCATTCAGGAAGCTCTGCGTCGGCTGGTCTCAGTCCCGCACATTTCCCTCACGTCGTGAGGCGCAACCCGTTACCAAGGTTGTTCTTCACGGGGCGAGGCCCTGGCACCGGGGTGCCAAGTTGCTTTGTGACCGGTAAGGCTCCTGAGGCGTGTTGCTCACGAGCCCCCTTAGGCAGTCAAACTGTCGCAAGAGAAACAGTTTTCGTAAGAAAATACCAAATGTTGTTCCTCTCCAGGATGGTGCGTCGAGCCGCGAATGGGGCTTTTGGGTGAGTATTGGTTGGCATGAGTCTGCCGACTCGTCTCTAAGTGCCACGTGAGCGTCCGGGCGCCAAGGCCTTGGTGAGGTGCTGGCACCGTGCCCCCAGCCCCCGATCGCGGGGTACGAGCGGGTGGGGACAGGCGAATGCTCGACACAAGGGAAGAGAGCGTGCTACAAAGAGTGGCAAGGAAAACAAGTTTTCGCAAAGACTTCATTTGGAAAGGCCCCGAGTTTTCATTTCATATACATGAGAAAATCCATGCCAGAAAAAGAAAATGCAAGCTGCGTCTGGCACCTAGTCCATTCTCTGCCTCCATTGCCCCCCAGCGCTGAGCATAGGGCTTCCATAGGCGTGGGATGGACCCCTTCCGTTTCCTCGGGGGGCCCTAGGCGTATACAACCTTGGCTCGTTATTACGTGAGAGTGTCATAGTGGGTGTGTATATGGGAGGTCGCGACGATGCTTTGGCCTCACGAGTGTCCCTACCCCCGAGGCATTAGGCGCCTGATTCCGGAAGTCATTGGTGGACTGTGTTGATTCCTCCGTCTTCTCCACTACACGTGGTGTGGACCCCTTCCGCGTCCTCGGGGGGGCCCTCGGCGTATACAACCTCGGTTCATTATTACGTGAGAGTGTCACAGGATGAAGTAGGTTCCGAAAGAATTGAAGGACGATGTAGGGTCAATGTAGAGTCGACGCAGAGGCGGTGCAGAGGCAGTGTAGAGTCATCATGGGTAGAACATGCGAAGGTGTTGGATGTTCCAAGCATTCTTGACAGGAACTCCATCTTGAGTCTCTAGATGCACGGAGCTAGGCCAGGAGACGTGGACGACCTTGAACGGGCCCTCCCACATGGGCGAAAGCTTATGGAAGCCCTCCCTGGACTGGACCCACCTCAGGACGAGATTGCCAACTTCGAGGGTCCTGGAGGGGATGTTGCGGCAGTGGTAGCGCCGCAAGGCCTGCTAGTACCTCGCGGCTCGGAGAGAGGCCCGGCGGTGCACCTTCTCTCCCAGCAAGAGGTCCGCCCCCGCGCAGCCTCCTGACGCTCCTCATCGAACGCCATGACCTGCGGGGATCGGTGCTTGATTTCATGGGGAGGGACCGCCTCGGCCCCGTAGACGAGGAAGAATGGGGTTTCACGAGTGGGTTTGGTTGCAGTGGTGCGGATGGACCACCTTACTAACGGGAGCTCATCGACCCAACCCCGTCCGCAAGCTTTGAGATTCTTCTTGAAACTCCTCACTTTGAGGCCCCGCACGACCTCCGCGTTGGCGCACTCCGCATGGCCATTGCTCCGTGGATGGGCCACCGATGCATAGCATATCTGCGTATCGAGGTTAGCACGGTAAATCTTGAAGAGCTGACTGGTTAAGTGTGATTGGTAATGATGCGGTTGGGGACGCCGAAGTGGCTCACAAGGCCCTTGATGAACATGACGGCCGACCCAGCGGGGATGCTGCACACGGGCTCCACCTCCGCCCACTAGGTGAATTGGTCGATGGCGATGTAGAGGTAGCGGAAGCCCCCCGCCGCCCGCGGGAAGGGCCCCAGTATGTCCAGCCCCCAGACCGCAAAGGGCCAGGAAAGCAGGATGGTATGGAGGCCCTGTGAGTTGGTGGATTTGCTTGGCATGGAACTGGCTGGCCTCACAAGACCTAACAAGCTCGGTGGCATCATCCAGCGATGTAGGCGAGTAGAAACCTGACAAGAACGCCTTACCTGTGAGTGTACACGAAGAGGAGTGATGCCCGCATTCCCCTCCGTGGATGTCGACCAGTCGCTCGCGCCCCTGCTCCCTGGAAATGCACCGTAGCGCGACGTCGTTCGGGCGCGTGTGATACAAGGCGCCGTCTCGTAGGCAGTAGGTTGAGGCTTGTCGTGCTATGCACTCCACGTCTTCCTCCTTCTCTAGCAATGTGCCATGGAGTAGGTATGCCCCTAGTTCCTGCATCCAATATCGATCTGAGTCTCCACGACCAGGAGCAGTCGAGCCCCCGAGGCCTGGCCATAGTCCGGAGCCCCCGAGGGTGGTGCTGGGGGGGAGCCCCTCTCCGTGTGCTGCCAGGTCCTCAGGTGACGGCATCGCGGAAGGCTTGAAGATGAGCTCCTCAAATAAGCCTCGCTCTTGAGCCTCGCGACGCGAAGCTCTTTTGGCGATGTCCTCTGCCTCCTTGTTCTCCCGCCTTGGGACGTGCTGCAGCTCCAAGCCCTGAAAATGTTTCTCGATCTTACGTACCTCCAAGCTCCTTGTGTACTCTTTGTTGGAGAAGTTGACGAGAAGCTGTGATTTGCCAGCGATGAGGCCCTCATACTCCGCTATGTTGTTGGAGACCTTCTCCCCACGCTGGAAGCAGACCTGCACGGTGTAGCAAAGCTTGTCTCCCATCGGGGAAGTTAGCAGGACACCAGCCCCTGCTCCTTTTCGTGTGAAGGCTCCCTCGAAGTCCCTGGTCCATCCCTCGGGGGCCTCCACTCTCGGGGCAAGGGATTGGCTCCCTTCCAGCCCCTGGTCCAGTGCGTCCGTCCATTCCGCTACAAAGTCAGCCAGGGCCGCCCCCTTGATGATCCTGGTCGTGCTGAATTCGATGTTGAAGGCCTGAAGCTCGATGTTCCATTCGGCAACTCTTCCTGCAACATTTGGATTGTGCAGGAACTTCTCTAAGGGGTAGGCTGAGACGACCTTGATCGGGTGTCCTTGGAAGTAGTGACGCAGCATGCGCGAGGCCACGAGGAGCGCTAGAAGGAGTTTCTGCTGCATGGGGTACGGTGAGCGCGCATCCCGCAGTACCGTGTTGACAAAGTACACTGGGTGCTCGAAGAGGGTGCGTCCGGTCGGGGCGTCACGCCCCTTGGAGGGTTCAGGAGGTTGGGGTGTTTCATCGTCCGGAGGGGGAACCGGGGCCTCAAGAGGGCTGGGCAGCTCATGACACGATCATGCAGTTTGAGCCTCGGGTCCCTCTACTTGCAGGGGAATTGGAGCTCATGAGTCGTGCGAGCCCCGAGACGCTGCCGGGGGGCACTGGGGCTTCCTGAAGTAGCACTCTTGCTAGTTTGCTCCTCCCTCACTACCACCAATGCGGCGCTGGCGGAGTGGGGGTGTCAGCGAGGTACAGAAGTAGAGGCTCCCGAGGGCGAGGCGCCACCATGATCGGCGGGCTTCTGAGGTAACGGTTGAGCTCATCGAAGGCGGCGTCGGCCTTTGGGGTCCACTCGAAGGGCCCCTTTATTTTCATGATCTAGAAGAAGGGCAGGGCCCGCTGCCAAGCTTGGAGATGAAAGGACCCAAGGAGGTAACGCACCCCGCTAAATTCTGCATCTCCTTGAGGGTTGTGGGTGCGCTCATCTTGTTTATGGCATTGACCTTCACTGGGTTCGCCTTGATCCCCCGGTGTGACACCAGGAAAACGAGCAGCTTGCCTCACGGTACCCCGAAGACGCACTTCTCGGGGTTGAGCTTCTGGTTCACCTCTCGGTGGCTGGCGAAGGTCTCCTCCAGGTCCTCCACGAGGGTTTTTGCATGCCTTGATTTGACCACAATGTCGTCGTCGTAGGCCTCTGCGTTCCTCCCGAGCTTCGGTCCCAGGGCGATATGCATCAACCACTGGAAGGTTGCCCCTGCGTTCCGCAGCCCGAAGGGCATGCACTCGTAGCAGTATACCCCACACAGACAGAGAAAGGTTGTCTCCTCGACGTCCTCCACCGCCATCTTGATCTGGTGGTAGACCGAGAATGCATCCAGGAAGCACATGAGATCGCACTCTGCGGTGGAGTCCAAGATCTGATCGATGCGTGGTAGCTCGAACGGATCGTGAGGGTAAGCCTTGTTGAGGCTCGTGAAGTTGACGCACATGTGCTCCTTCCCACATTTCTTCGGGACAACCACTAGGTTAGCTACCCATTATGGGTAGCGCACCTCTCAAATGACCCCTGCCTCCTTCAACTTGCGCACCTACTGAGCGATGAACGCCTGCTTCTCCAGGGCTTGCCTTCTTGCTTTCTGTTTCACTGGAAGCGCATTCGGGCACACCATGAGGTGTTGCTCGATGGCGTCCCTCGGGACCTCCACTAGGTCAGAGGCGCTCCAGGCGAACGCATCCTTATTCGCCCTGAGGAAACCCACCAACGCCTCTTCTTGGTCTTGTGGGAGGTTCACGCCAATGGTGAAGGTGGGAGCCGAGCTTCCTTCGTCCACCGGAACTTTATTCGTCTGTGCCCTGTCTTGGAAGAACTACTGCTTCTTCTCCACGGGCGCGGTGTCGTGGACATTCTCTAGGTCCTCTGCGGCGCGCGCCTCGCCCCTGAGGATGGCACGGCCCATGGTCGCGGCCTTGTGGAAGAGCCCGAGCGCCCGTGAGGCGTCCTTAATGTCCCCCACGACGGTGAGCACGCCACCGCTCCCGGGCATCTTGATGACGTTGTAGACCGGGTGTGTCACCGCCATGAACTGCATAAGGGCGGGGTAACTGAGTATTGCGTTGTACGGTAGGTGGATGCGGGCGACGTCGAAGTCGATCTGCTCGGTGCAGAAGTTGGAGCGGCTGCCGAACGTGACGGGGAGGCGAATCCGCCCCACGGGGACGAAGGATCCCGCCACCACCCCAGACAATGGCTTTGAGGGCGCAAGCCGCTCTCAGGGTATCGCAGCACATCGAAGGCCTCCACTGAGATATCGTTGAGGTCCACGCCCCCGTCGATGATGGTTTTGGAGACCGCCACGCCGTATATGGTTGGCGTGCACAACATGGGAAGCGCACCGGCGACAGTTGTGGCCTTGGGGTGATCATCGGGGCCAAAGGTGTTGTTGACCTCTGGCCGCACGCTGCGTTCCGAGGGCTCGGGCCTTGCATGAGCCGCCCTGGCGCACTTCAGGAATGCTTGACGTGACGGCCGGAAGGTGGCGCCAGCGATCCGTCGAGGATGCAGGCGACTGCGGGGGCGGCCCTACTTGCTCGGACGCCGCCCACCGCCGTGGACCGGCGACCGTTGGTGGTTGCGCTTGCCATGGAGTTGCCGAGTCGGGATTTGGCTCTTTTTGTTAGTGTGGAGGCTGACTGGAACTCTCTGGCAATAGCTAGACGAATGTTGATTCTGTGACAACAAACCTTCCCCTGCAACGGCACTACAAAAATGCTGCTAGCACTCCCCGACAATGACACTAAAAGAATGTTGTTGATGGCCCACCAGCGCGTGGGTTCGCAGCAGTTTTCGAGGGTAGAGTATTTGACCCAAATTTGTTGGTATGCCAGGCAGGAGGTGAGAGAACACTCTTGAGTATTAGCAGCTGAATTTTTCAGATTCAACCACACCTAAAAGATTAGTATCTGCAAGCAAAGTAGTAACAACAAAGTAGTGTGATAACAACGGTGTCAGAAACGATCTGTTGACACGGCAGACTATTTCTAACGATTGAATCAATGGCGCCAAGTTGCCCGTTGACGGAAATTGTGTGTTCCCGTCAACGACCAGCGTACCAAAATTGTAGCAGGTAGCTAAATTGTAACGAGTAATAGTTGTGTCAAGGAATAGCAGTAGTGACAACAATAGCAAGTAGAACCAGTAGCAAGCGACAATAGTAGCAACAGTAGCAGCAGAGCAAGACAAGTAACAGCAGCAGAGCAAGACAAGTAACAGCAGCAGTAGGACAAACTCGTAGGCAATGGGTCGGTGATTTGTTTGGATGAAATTCATCATGCAACAGTTATAACACGGAGAGATATTTGGCTTGCTCTCGTTCGTCAATGTGATGTAGGCATGCATTCTGTGTGTCGTCATACGTTCTTAGGGAAAAGAACTTGCATGACATCTATTGTCCATCCCTCCCATGGTAGCGGCATCCAAAAGGAAACTACGGGATATTAAGGTTCTCCTTTTAATAAAGAATCGGACCAACGCATTAGCACTTGGTGAACACATGAACTCCTCAAACTATGGTCATCACCGGGAGTGGTTCTGGTTATTGTCACTCCGGGGTTGCCGGATCATAACACATAGTAGGTAACTACAACTTGCAAGATCAGATCTAAAACACACATATATTGGTGACAACATAATAAATTCAGATCTGAAATCATGTAACTCGGGCCCTAGTGACAAGCATTAAGCATGGCAAAGTAGAAGCAACATCAATCTCACAACATAGTGGATACTAGGGATCAATCCCCATCAAAACTAACTCGATTACATGATAGATCTCATCCTACTCAACACCGCCCAGCGAACCTATGAATAGATTACTCACGAACGACGAAGAGCTTCATGGAATTGGAGAGGGAAGAAGGTTGATGATGACGATGGCGACGATTTCCCCTCTCCGGAGCCCAAAATGGACTCCAGATCTGCCCTCCAGATGAAGAACAGGTTGTGGTGGCGCCTCCGTATCGCAAACGCGAGAAAATCTTCTCTTTTTATTTTTTCTGGGACAAATGTGAACTTATAGAGCTGAGATTGGGGGCGGCAGAGCCATGTGGGCCCCACAAGCTTGCCCACCGCCACCAGGGGGGTGGCGGAGGCACGGCTTGTGGCCCACTGGCCCACCCCCTCAGGTGGATCTTGGCGCAGGTATTTTTCATATTTTCCAAAAATGCTCCCCGTAAATTTTCAGGACGTTTGGAGAACTTTGATTTTTGCACAAAAATAACACCAAGGTAGTTCTGCTGAAAACATCATCAGTCCAGGTTAGTTTCATTCAAATCATGCAAATTAGAGTCCAAAACAAGGGCAAAAGAGTTTGGAAAAGTAGATACGATGGAGATGTATCAACTTCCCAAGCTTAAAACCTTGCTTGTCCTCAAGCAACTCAGTTGACAAACTGAGAGAGAAAGAAAAACTTTGACAAACTCTATTTGATCTTGTTGTTGCAACTATGTCTAACTCATAAGTTAACCACATAAGCCAATGACACAAAGGTCTCACGGTGAACTAATATCAATGGCATAATCAGCTAACAAGCAAATAATAATGAGTTTAAAATACCAACACTTCAATCAAAACAAGCATGAAGCACTATGAATAGGTGGTATATCGCTAGCTCTTTGTGAGACCGCAAAACATAAATTTAGAGCACTTTCAAAGATCAAGGGCTAACTAAACATTGTAATTCATAGCAACGAAGATCCAGTCATAGTCATACTCAATATCAATCAAAAGCAAAGTATAAAAATGATAGAAGTGCTCTCTAATTGGTGCTTGTAGAAGAGGAGGATGACTCAACAGGAAAATAAATAGATAGGCCCTTCGCAGAGGGAAGCATTTATTTGAAGAGGTGCCAGAACTCAAGCTTTGAAAACAGATATAATAATTTTGGGTGGCATGCTTTCATTGTCAACGCAATGACCAAGAGTTCTCAATATGTTCAATGCTACTCATGTTATAGGCGGTTCCCAAACAGAAAAGTAAAGTTTTAACTCCCCCACCACCAATCAATCACACTCCACGGCTAGCCGAATCCTCGGGTACCGTCCATACTAACATCATTCCGGGGGGAGTCTTGTTTTATAGTTATGTTTTCAATTTAAGCGTTGAACTGGGCATTCCAATTACCGGCCCCTTTCTCGTGAATGACAGTGAATAAACACATGTCGAGGATAACACTCGTAGCATTGAAGATACCAATAGCCCTCTGTCACCACATGGGCGGTTCGGGCATGCAAAACAGATTATTTCTTGAAGATTTAGAGAATGGCACATGCAAATTTACTTGGAACGACAGGTAGATACCGCAAAATAGGTAGGTATGGTGGAATCTCATGGAAAAACTTTTGGGTTTATGGAAGTGGATGCACAAGCAGTATTCCGCTTAGTACAAGTGAAGGCTAGCAAAAGACGATGAAGCGACCAACTAGTGAGCGACAACGGTCATCAAGATGCAATGAGTTTGACTAACATTGAATGCAAGAATGAACAGGATATAAATCACCATGAACACGAACATCTTAGAGGCTATGTTGATTTTGTTTCAACTACATGCATGAACATTTGCCAAGTCAAGCCACTTGAAACATTCAAAAGGAGAATACCATCCTATCATACTACATCATGGTCATCTCAAAATCTATGTTGGCATTCAAGACAAAGCATTATAAGCTCTCAGCTAAATAAGCATGGCATCAGAAACTATGATCTCTAAGTTGTCATTGCAAACATGGTTCTCTCACAACAAAGCTACATCTGGGTCGACAAGCTAGTCATATTTACAAAAACAAAATAGATAGAGTTCATACCAGCTTTTCAGTCTCAGTCACTTCATCATATATCATTATTATTGCCTTTCATTTGCACGACCGAACGTTGTGAACAATAATAAGAGTGCTCGCGCATTGGACTAAGCTGAATCTGCAGGAAAACACAAAGGAGAAGACAAAGTAATATGGCTCTTTGAAAGCTAAACAGGTATGCATGCAAGAACCACTAAACATTGTAACCAATAACTTCTACCTTGACCCAAAGAAAAAGAAAAGTATTTACACGGGAAAGCTCCTAACAAGCAAAAGAACAAAGAAAAATATTTGTGGGTTTTCTCAAAAGGACACAAAACAAGAAAACAAGAAAACGAAAATTAACTAGCATGGATAATACAGTGGCAAAGTGTAAACACCGGCTAAGAAAGTGAAAGCATAAGCATGAATGTAAAGTCGGTGAGAACACGTACTCCCCCAAGCTTAGGCTTTTGGCCTAGCTTGGTCTACTCCCATGGTGGGAAATCACCAGCTCCAGGATACTCCGGAGCACACTGTGGATGCCACTACTGTGTGAGCTCCTCTTGCTCCCATTGATAAACTGGCGTCTGCTACTCGACTGGCGGCTCGAGCACGGGCGCCTGTGGTTGGGCCAAACCCCAATATGCGTAGATGTCCGCAGGCATAATAGTGTACCTGCCTGCATGAAGATCGAACAAAGATGGAGCAGGCAAAGTAATAGTCTCTCGAGTACCCTGACTAAATACCAGGTTATAAATCATCCGTCTACTAGCATCTCTATCCAGAAAATCATGGCGAACCATGCTATCATAATCCAGATATTTCTCAGGGAGAAGCATCTCTCCTTCCTCTGCCAGTCTAATGGGTATCTCAAAGTGTCTCGCAAGACGGGTAGCATAGATACCTCCATAGACAACACCCTTGGAAAGGTTGATGTTCAACCATTGGGCTACTATAGCACCTAGGCTATAAGTCTTATCATTATAAAGGCCTTCGTGCAAAACCGCAAGGTCTGGAGATCTAAGTGATCCAGCCTCCCCACGGCCAATCAAACATTTTCCCACAAATAATGAGAAGTACCGAAGCACAGGAAAATGTATGCTAGCAATTCTAGCGCGAGACACTCCTCTCTCCTCTCCAACAGCAATCGAACCAATGAAATCCTCCAAGTCCCATGGACGAGGGTTACGGATATCCCCAACATAAGGTAATTTGCATACATTGCAAAAATCCTGTAGTGTCGTGCACTGGGGAACATCGTATATCATGAACTCAACCATGGGAGGATTCTTCCTCGTATAAAAGTTGAAGCTTTGAACGAAAATATTGGTGAGGAGGAGGTATTGTGAGCACTTATCTTCAACGAACGCAGTAAGACCTGCGTTCTCCACCAAGTAATAAAATTCTTCATAAAGCCCAGCAGCAGGCAAAAATTCATCACTTGGCCATTCGCACGCTTGAACTTCTGTGACTCGAGGGACTACGTACTTGGGGTCGTTCTTCTCATCCTCCTTGGGGTTACGGCTTGAAGAGCCTCTCAAGAACCTCTTCATCTTTTCCTTTCTCTAGCTCTAAAAAATTCTGAATTTTTTAGAGACATCGAAAGAAAAGTGAATAAAGATTAACCCAACTTGTAGCAACTACTCCTACTAGTGCCTAGAGACCGTATCACGTGCTAAAACTACATGGGACCAGCTAAAATCAACCTTTCTAGCTCAAGAACAGGGTCACCAAGGTAGCAAGAATACGCGAAAGATAAAACACTAGAGCAAAAACTAATTGGACCAATGGAGGAGTCACTCACCAAGGAGTAATTTCCCCAAAACGTTTCGGAGAATGGTGCTTTGAGCAAGGAGATCGAAAATCACAGCCAAATGAGCAAGAACACGGGTATGAGCTGCGAAACAATTTTTTCTGGAGGTGGAAGAAGAGGCTAGGAGCTGGAATGAGTCGCGGGGATCCCTGTGGGCCCCACAAGCTTGATCTCCCCCACCAGGGGGGTGGCGGTGCCAGGGCTTGTGGCCCACTGGTCTGGCCCCCAGGCCAGCTCTCAGGCCCAGTAATTTTCAAAAATTCCAGAAAAAATCATACTAAATCTTCAGGACCATCGAAGAACTTTTATTTTCGAGGTATGTTTCTCCGGGACGCTAAAATAGAAAACAATAAAAACTAAACTAATTCTATCATTTTTCTTCTAAGCAAAAGAAAATGAAAGCTCAAAAAGAGGTATGTGACTCTTTGATTAATCCATTTCATGGTCATCGAAAGAAATCCGTCAATAGGATTGATCAAGTTCTCATGACAAAGCCTTCTCGAATCTCAAGAGAGAATGGAGTATTTTCGAATAGCCACTAAGTCACCTCAATGGGGATATGTATCTCCCCAACAAGCAAATCATACTTCACCTTAACACGAGGAATAGGGCATTCAAAGCTCCCAATAAGAATCGATGAAGTCTTTTCGATAACATTGATGCAATGTACTTGATATCATTTCTTCGGAAAGTGCACTGTGTGCTCATTACCGTTGACATGGAAAGTGACATTGCCTTTGTTGCAATCTATAAGAGCCCCTACAGTGTTTAAAAAGGGTCTTCCGAAGATGACAGCCATGGCATCGTCCTCGGGAATATCCAAGATAACAAGGTATGTTAAGATAGTGGTATTAGCAACCACAACAGGCACATCCTCGCAAATGCCGATAGGGAAAGCAGTTGATTTGTTGGCCATTTGCAGAGAAATTTCAGTGGGTGTCAACTTATCCAAATCAAGTTTATGATAAAGAGAGAGCGGCATAATACTAACACCGGCTCCAAGGTCAGATAAGGAAGTTCTTACGTAGTTTCCTTTAATGGAGCAAGGTATAGTGGGCACTCCGGGATCACCAAGTTTCTTAGGAGTTCCACCTTTGAAAGTGTAATTGGAAAGCATGGTGGAGATCTCAATATCTGGTATCTTCCGTTTATTAGTCACGATATCTTTCATGTACTTGGCATACGAAGACATCTTGAGCATATCGGTTAAATGCATCTGCAGAAAGATGGGTCTTATCATCTCAATGAAGCACTCAAAATCTTCATCCTCCTTTCTATTGGATGGCTTAGGAGGAAAGGGCATAGATCTCTGAACCCATTGCTCCCTTTCTTTACCATGCTTCCTAGCAGTAAAGTCATTCTAATCGCATGTCTTAGGTTGTGGGTTATCAGGATTAACCGTAGGTTCAATCTCCACATCCTCATCATTGCTAGGTTGAGCATTATTATGAACATCACTGTCCATATTGTCAGGAGGTTCATGTTCATCACCAGATTGTGTTTCTGCATCAGACGCAGAAATATCATTAGGTTCTTCAGGTGTGACAGTATTTGGTGAGCTGGCATGTAGGTTTCTATCATCCTTCTTCTTCTCCTTAGGATGACTGGGTGTATCAGCATTGATTCCTTGAGAATGTTGATCAATTCTCTTAGGGTGACCTTCGGGATACAAAGGTTCCGGAGTCATTTTGCCTCCTCTAGTAATGACTCTGACAGAGTTGTCATTTAATTCATTGAGCAGGACATTCTGAGCTTTAAGTACTTGTTCTACCTGAGTAGTAATCATAGAGGCATGTTTACTCAGAAGCTTCAGATCATTGACATTTCTGTCTACACAAGCACTTGAATGGCTAAGCATACGAGTACTTCGTTCCAAATGTCTGCTAACATAATCATTGAAACTCTGTTGTTTGGCAACAAAGTTGTCAAATTCATCAAAGCATAGGCTAGCAGGTTTGTCAAAAGGAATATCACTCTCATCAAACCTACGCAGAGAATTCACTTCTACTACCTGTATCGGGCTATCGAGACCATAGATCTCTTCGATAGGTGGTAGATTTTTGACACCTTCAGATCTAATGCCTTTCTCTTGCATAGATTTCTTGGCTTCTTCCATATCTTCGGGACTGAGGAATAGAATACCTCTTTTCTTCGGAGTTGGCTTAGGAGGTGGTTCGGGAATAGTCCAAGCTTTATCATTGATCAAGATGTTATTCAGTAGGGTCTCAGCTTGTTCTACAGTTTGTTCCGTAAAAAAACAACCGGCACAACTATCTAGGTGGTCTCTAGAGGCATCGGTAAGTCCGTTATAGAGGATATCAAGTATCTCATTCTTCTTAAGAGGGTGATCAGGCAAAGCATTCTATAGCTGGACAAGCCTCCCCCAAGCTTGTGGGAGACTCTCTTCTTGGAGTTGAGAAAAGTTGTATATTTCCTGCAAGGCAGCTTGCTTCTTATGGGCAGGGAAATATTTCTCACATAAGTAATAGACCATATCCTGGGGACTACTCACACATCCAGGAGCAAGAGAGGTGGACCAGGCTTTAGCGTCATCCTTTAGAGAGAAAGGAAACAACTTAAGGATATAGTAGTGGCGGATCTTCTCCTCATTAGTGAAAAGGGTGGCTATATCGTGTAGTTTGGCAAGATGGGCTACGACCGTCTGAGACTCATAACCGTGAAAAGGATCAGATTCGACTAGAGAGATTATTTCAGGATTGACAGAGTATTCATAATCCTTATGGGTGATAAAGATAGGCGAAGTGGCAAACTTCGGGTCGTATTTCATCCTAGCTTTCAGAGATTTTTCCTTCCACTTGAGAAGTAATTTCTCAGCGTCATAGGCATCCTTACACGCAAGAAAATCCTCAGCTATCTCTCCCTCCATAACGTAGCCCTCAGGTATATCAGGCAATTCATATCTAGGAGAGCTAGATCTAGCAGGAGCAAAAGCAGGTTCTATCTCAATAGTATCGGCAGTTTCAGAAGCATCACGAGCATTGGCAGTAACTCTAGCAATATGAGCATCAAGGAATACCCCTAGTGGAACATCAGGAAAAGTAGTATCTCTTGGAGTATCAAGCATATATCATCAGGCATAGCATCTCTAGCAGTATCAGGCAAAGCAGTATCAGGCATAGTATCAAGCATAGCATCTCTAGCAGTAGCATCATAAGCATCATCAAGCACAGGCGACATATCAAGATTTCTAGCAGGAGCTGATGTCACAAACTTACTCATAACTGAAAGGTGAATCAAGTGCAGAGCTAGATGGCAATTCCTTACCTCCCCTCATAGTTAAGGGCAAGACTTTGGTTTTTGGATCCTTCAGATTCTTCATAGTGATCAGCAGATAGAAATCCCAAGTGACTGAGAGAATATAGCAATACCTCCCCGGCAACGGCGCTAGAAAAATGATGACTGGCACTCTCTGGCAATAGCTAGACGAATGTAGATTCTGTGACAACAAACCTTCCCCTGCAACGGCAGCTGAAAAATGCTGCTAGCACTCCCCGGCAACGACACTAAAAGAATGTTGTTGATGGCCCACCAGCGCGTGGGTTCGCAGCAGTTTTTGAGGGTAGAGTATTCGACCCAAATTTGTTGGTACGCCAGGCAGGAGGTGAGAGAATACTCTCGAGTATTAGCAGCTGAATTTGTCAGATTCAACCACACCTGAAAGATTAGTATCTGCAAGCAAAGTAGTAACAGCAAAGTAGTGTGATAACAACGGTGTCTGAAACGATCTGTTGACACGACAGACTATTTCTAACGATTGAATCAATGGCACCAAGTTGCCCGTTGACATAAATTGTCTGTTCCCGTCAACGACCAGCGTACCAAAATTGTAGCAGGTAGCAGCAGTGTAACGAGTAATAGTAGTGGCAAGGAACATCAGTAGTGACAACAGTAGCAAGTAGCAACAGTAGCAAGCGACAGTAGTAGCAACAGTAGCAACAGAGCAAGACAAGTAACAGCAGCAGAGCAAGACAAGTAACATCAGCTGTAGGACAAACTCGTAGGCAATGGGTCGGTGATTTGTTTGGATGAAATTCATCATGCAACAGTTATAACACGAAGAGATATGTGGCTAGCTCCCGTTCATCAATGTGATGTAGGCATGCATTCCGTGTGTCGTCATACGTGCTTAGGGAAAAGAACTTGCATGACATCTATTGTCCTTCTCGTGGCAGCGGGGTCCAAAAGGAAACTACGGGATATTAAGGTTCTCCTTTTAATAAAGAACTGTACCAACACATTAGCACTTGGTGAACACATGAACTCCTCAAACTATGGTCATCATCGGGAGTGGTTCCGGTTATTGTCACTCCGGGGTTGCCGGATCATAACACATAGTAGGTAACTACAACTTGCAAGATCGGATCTAAAAAACACATATATTGGTGACAACATAATAATTTCAGATCTGAAATCATGGTACTCGGGCCCTAGTGACAAGCATTAAGCATGGCAAAGTAGTAGCAACATCAATCTCAGAACATAGTGGATACTAGTGATCAATCCCCATCAAAACTAACTCGATTACATGATAGATCTCATGATTACATGATAGATTACTGACGAACGACAAAGAGCTTCATGGAATTGGAGAGGGAAGAAGGTTGATGATGACGATGGCGACGATTTCCCCTCTCCGGAGCCCAAAACGGACTCCAGATCTGCCCTCTAGATGAAGAACAGGTTGTGGCGGCGCCTCCGTATCGCAAACGTGATGAAATCTTCTCTTTTTATTTTTTCTGGGACGAAAGTGAGCTTATAGAGCTGAGATTGGGGGCGGCAGAGCCGTGTGGGCCCCACAAGCTTGCCCACCGCCACCAGGGGGTGGCGGAGGCAGGGCATGTGGCCCACTGGCCCACCCCCTCAGGTGGATCTTGGCGCACGTATTTTTCATATTTTCCAAAAATGCTCCCCGTAAATTTTCAGGACGTTTGGAGAACTTTGATTTCTGAACAAAAATAACACCAAGGCAATTTTGCTGAAAACAGCGTCAGTCCACGTTAGTTCCATTCAAATCATGCAAATTAGAGTCCAAAACAAGGGCAAAAGAGTTTGGAAAAGTAGATACGATGGAGATGTATCAGAGGCTCCGACACGCGCGCCATACCTGGCATGCCAAATGTCGGATTTCGGGCTCCGCAAAACCCTAGAGATTTGAAGTAAGGGGCGCGCACAGAGACCACGTAACAGATTCGATCCATGGGCACGCTACTCGATGGGCAAGGCACAGAACTCACTCGATGGTGAGGAAGGCACAGGACACGACAGTTTACCCAGGTTCAGGCCACTGGGAAGCGTAATACCCTACTCCTGCTTTGGTGGATTGTCTCTCATGGAGGTTGGTGAATGAACTGGTACAATGTTCTTCGGCCTCGTGAGGCTAGGTGGCCTTAGTGTTCGATGGTGGATGAGTGAATGGTTCGGGTCCGATCGCCCTCTCTGAAGTAGTCTATCCTCTATTTATAGTGGCAGCCCCGACCCTCTTCCCTTATTGTCTTGGCGGGAAGGGATCCCACAATGGGAAATTTTGAAGGGGGACAGGGGAACATGCTCCCCTACCCAAAGGTGGTCTTCGCCTACAAAGTGGCTGCCGGCACTGCAGGGGTGACGTCTGCCCTGCTGGCAGGTGGCGGTGGCTTGGTTACACCAAAGTGGAAACCTTTGGAAGATGCCTTCGAATCATGCGTACATCTTTGCCCCCTTTGCACCAAAGGGGAAACGGCAGTGCTCCACCGTCTGTGGTTTGCCTGTCCTTCCTCTGCATCATCCTTGACGCCGGAGGTCGGGCCTTGCCTCAGGAGGGGTCCTAAGGAGGCCCCTGCGGGTCTTGATGTCGTTCCTCCTCGTGAGGCTTGGCCCCTCACGAGGGCCTTGTCGAGCCTGCTGGTGCTTGGTTGTTGAAGTGGGTCAGCCCTGGGCCGCAAGCAGGCAGGTCTGGGTACCCCTGTTTCCAGAACGGCGACAATCCTGACTCTTGGTATTAGATAATCTCGGAGGTCCAACTTTTGTAGGAAAAAATATGTCATGATGTTAAATTTGAGCTTATAATTATTTTAAACCTCCTGCAAAAAATGACAAATCACGCTAGATGCATACAAAGTACTCACATGTTTGTATGATCGCAGCTCCACCGGTGTCTCATGTTTCCCCATTGCAATGGGTAGGGTGTAGTTACCATAGCACGGTGTAGGAGTGGACCACGAGGAGGTAAGAGGGTTGAAGATGGCATCTCTCTTGTCTGTGTCCTTTTGTCTTGTGGTGGTTGTGTAGGCATGCCAATCCTTGTGTTAGTTTTCTCTTTCCTTTTAGGAAACAATCCACCAATCCCATGTACAGTACGCTTATTATTTGTAGCAGTAGCATGAGCATCCCTTGACGGTAGTGTGAATAGGACTTTTCTCTATGTGTGTTTCTTCTGGTATTGAATCCACACTAGTATAACCTCTAGAGTTATATGTAGAACCTGAGATAACGTCATCCTCCATCGGTGTGCTTGGAAGTGTGTTGCTGGATACAAAGAACCCGTCAGGGATTTCCGATATCACCCAATTAAGGGGATGTTCGTACTAGTGAGTTTGTTGTTGTAGGTTTTATGGCGTCGGCCATTTAGGGTGTGGACCAGATTGGAAAGGCCGCTGCTTCTGTATTTCAGGTGTTACCCACTAAGGGGGTGGGACGTTGCACACAAGCTGAGGGTTGTATAATACTCGGCTATACAACGTAGTGCTAACAAAAATAGCTGAGGGTTGTATAATACTCAACTATGTAAACTAGTGCTCACAAAAATATAATACTCAGCTATTTCACCTTGTAGCCAACGGTGGACGCATGAAGAATTACATCCCGACCATTCATGTGGATGGTCAGATCATCACAAATCAACTAGAGAAGGAGAACGCCTTTCATCGTGCATATAAGGATCCGTGGGGTAAGGATGTGGCACGGGAGTTCTCTCTCCACCTTGACGAGCTCAACATTGCTCGCCTTGACCTCTCGGAGCAGGATGGTATTTTCCATGAAGAGTAAATTTCGGATGTGGTGAAGTACATGCCATCGGATCGGGCTCCTGGGCCGGATGAGTTCATTGGGCTTTTCTTTCGAAAAGCTTCGGAGATTGTGAAAGCGGACCTCATTGCGGTGTTACACAAATTGTTCATCAGAAACGGGCGTCGTTTTGGGTGTCTCAATCAAGCTCTGATCACGGTCATCCCTAAGTCTCCTGAGGCCTATTTGGTGTTTGACTGCATGCCTATATGCCATGCTCACAACCTTCCAAAGATTGCGTCCAAGTTGATGGCAACTAGGCTGAGGCCACGCATGGGAGATCTTGTCCATGTTAACCAGTCCGCATTCATAAAAGTAAGGAGTCTTCATGATAATTTTCTCTTGGTTCGGCAAATGGCGAGAAGATTGCACCGGAGAAAGGCGAAAGGAGTGCTCCTCAAGCTGGATATTTCAAAGGCTTTTGGCTCTTTGTCTTCGCTTTTGCTTTTCGAGGTCCTTCGGGCCAAAGGATTTTCGGAGCAATGTATAACTTGAGTTGCTACCTTCCTCTCTTCGGCAAGCTCTAGGGTGGTGGTGAATGGTTGTGTGGGCTACAAATTTATGCACGCAAAAGGTTTGAGGCAAGGGGACTCCGTATCCCCCTTGCACTTCATTATTGCTATGGATGTGCTTATGGCTATACATAAAAACCCATGAAGCAAATATGCTTAGTACCATGAACGGGTGCGGCCCGATGTAGCGGCTCTTGTTGTATGCAAACGACGTGGTTCTATTCATCAAGCCTTCTAGGCCGGATCTATTCTTCGTGAGAGATGTGTTACACATTTTCGGAGTGGCCTCGGGCCTTAAGGTGAAATTCTCAAATCCTCGGCAATCATGATCAGATCGGAGAGTGTGGATGAGGTGCTTCTAAAGACATCCCTCCCGTGGAGGATTGACAAATTCCCTTGCAAATATGTTGGTCTGCAACTTAGCATCAATCACATGAAGAGGTCTGAATGGCAGCCAGTTGTGGATATTGCGCTTCACATTATGTCTGGTTGGCAGCGAGGGTCGGTCACTAGGCCTGGAAGGATCGTTCTCGTGAATCAGGTCATGCGAGCACGCGCTACCAACCACCTTTTAGTTGTTGAAGCGCCCAAGTAGTCTTTTAGGTGCCACACTTTGTTTTGGGCTGGATCGGAGGAGGTATATGGTGGCAAGTGTGTGGTCTCCTGGACTAGAGTATGTCTCCCGAAACACCTTGGCGGCCTTGGTGTCATTGACTTATTCAAGCATGGGATTGCTTTGAGGCTCCGCTGGAAGTGGCTCACGTGCATGGACTGGGACAGGCCATGGCAAGGTTTGAACCTAACTGCTGACAAGCGTGTGTCTGAGACTTTTGACAGTCTAGTTAGTTGGGGTTTAGGAGCGGGCGACAACATCTTGTTCTAGAAAGATAGATGGATTCATGGTGCCACGGTCTAGGAGATTGCCCCTCTTGTGGTGGCAAAGGCCGGCACACAAGTTGTCAACCATCGCAAAGTCAAGGATACTCTCTTGTCTCACGCCTGGACTAATGACATCGTTGGGGAGCTATGCACCGAGGGCCTTTCCCAACTCATCTCACTTTGGGAGATTTTCATGAACATGCAGCCTGATCCGGAGACGGAGGACATGCCGATTTGGGCTTGGAACAACACTTGTGTATACTCGGCCTCGTCGGCGTACATTATGCTTTGCGAGGGAGGAGTCAGGTTTCCCTCTTTCGCTGCCATTTGGAAGTGTTGGAGTCCGCTTGCGAGCAAGATATTCATGTGGCTGGCGGTGCAACACTGCTTGTGGACTTCTGATAGGAGGGTCCGTCATGGATTGCAAGAACATAGGATCCCGTGCTATCTGTGCGACTAGGAGGAAGACAAAGTTGAGCACATCCTCATGCAGTGCGTGTTTTCTCGGCAAGTTTGGTACATGTGTTTCACTAGGATGGGCCTTGCTGGCCTCATTGTGCCATTACCACATGATACCTTGGTCCAATGGTGGTTGACGGTGAGGAAGCGTATCACCAAGCCTACCCGTAGAGGCTTTGACACCTTTGTCATACTCATTTGTTGGACCATCTTCAAGCAACGCACTGGTAGGGTGTTTGGCAGGATAAACATCAAGAACGAGTGGGGTACGGCTGACCTTATCTTCAATGATTTGCGTACTTCGGTCAGAGCTGGAGCATTTGGAGCCACATCATTAACCGAGTAGTTAGTCATCTTTAGGAGTGGAGGGGAGGGTTCTGTTGGTTAGGATCAACTTGTGGCCGCTAGCTAGCTACATGTAATCTCTTGTACATATTTTCTGCCTCTATAAAGGTTGGTACGCCATTGGTGTACCCTAAAAAAAACTATTGTTCTTCTCTCACGATGGGAAGTGCAGATTGCTCTTTATTGCAGGTCGGTTGGATCGCTGGTGGATTACCCAAACAAGCAATCTGCGCCCATGTTTCCGTCCACTGGGTGCAGCTCATTTTTTCAAGTTTTGCTTGTGCCCGGCCATTGATGTGTAGTTTGCCAATGGACACCCTCTAGCTCGCCCTCCCTCCATGCAATCCTCATATAGGGCATAATCGGTGTACATTTCACCTCGATCCCTCATGTGGTGCATCATTGGTATTTTGTTGTAGCTCAGGGCGTTTTTTAGATTTTGCTTGGGCACACCACCGCAGTTCGTCTCGTCATGGTGTGGTGCAGTTAGGTGTCCATATACTAGTTTTTTAGTTTTGTTTCCATATTTCCCAAAGTGTTGTAAAATGAAGTTGAAAACTTGTAATTCGTGGCCTTGAAAAAATGGTGTTACTACTAGTTACTAGTGGATGTGAACGGGTTGAAAAACCTAGTGCACTCCTCTGGTTAAGTTTGTAAAATGAGAAAAAGGAAATAACATAACAAGAAGTTAGCTTGTTTTAAGATGTACTTCATTAGTTTCTGCCTTGGGGTTCACTTTTGAGAATGTTGCTGCTCAGTTGCCCCCAACATAAAGTGTGAAAAATGTTAGCGAAATGATAAAAAAAAATATGCGGTTCACTTATTCCTGATGTGAAGTGCACCTCATTTTTCTCGTCAGAGAAATTCACATATGACAGAAAAACAATGAAGTTCGCTTGCCGGTCCGATGCAGTGTGGTCTTTAGTCCGAAGTAGTGTGTTCTTCTATCTAATGCGAATCACGCGTCGATTTTGGTGTCGCGAAAACAGAGTGTGTGCATTTCGATAATCTTAAAATTGCCCTAAAACCATAAGAAATTAGCAATGGTGTTCTAGATGAAAAAGTTGCTCCACATTGATATCTTTCCCAGGCTGTATCATTTTCATCGTTCTGATGAGCGGGTTGGTAAAATTCACGAAAATACGCTCCCTGCCACTCGTAGGCAGCCGCACCATTTTCAAAATTCATTAAAAACTGTGAGGAATATCAACAAATGACCAACATATGAAATTTGCACCTATTACACATCTTTCCAAAGGTGTATCACTCGCTTCATTCCAACGTACGTTTCAGAAACTACGCCGAAAACCATACCGTAAAATCAAAAAAATTGAAAAACCGAATTCCGCATTTTGGTAAATTTAAAACTTCTCTAAAACCGTAAGAAATTAGGGAGTACAATCTACATGAAAAAGTTGCACCTCGATGCTATATGTCCAATGCCATATCGTTTGCTTCATTCCAACAATTGGTTTATAAAAATATTGCGCAAATACGGTAGGTGCCACCCGCCATGCGCCCACCATTTTCGAAACTACTATGAAACCGCGAGGAAACCCGCAAAGTATTCAACATATCAAAGTGCGCATTTTTCATCGTTATCAAACCGTATATTATATGCATCGTTCCAACAAATGGTCTAGAAATGGAAGCGAAGATAGTGCAGATAAAATGCATGCAGCTTTTTGTACTAACATTGTAGTGCTTGTTCGATAGGCACACAATGCACTCGTGTTAACCGTGGAGTTCTAAAGTGATGTCAGAATAGTTGTTCTACACCCAATGTCGGAATAAACGGTCTATAGACACACACACACATATATGTGTGTGTAGGAAAAATACATCCTACCACCTCGGGGTAGTTACCCCATATGTTCAATATACTATCATGTGGTAGTATATATATATTAATTTATCATTTTTATTATGTTTATATATTTATATAAGCTTTTTCAATGTGAGTTACATGAAACAAATTACAATTTAGCACATAGTTTTTATTACATTTGTGAAATACATATATTTTTCTATGTAAAAAAGAACATACACAAAATATGATACATACTACCAAAAATATAGTATATATACTACCTAAATATTATTATATACTACATACTATGTATACATACTGTCCGATTTGATAGATACTACATACAACATACAAAACGCAAGTGGTGGTAACTACCATCGGTGGTAGATAAAATTGTTCCTGGATGACGAATAATTATTCCGCACCCTCTCCATTTCAACATCAAAGCACCGTAATTTCATGTTCCATAAATTTTGTCTTATTTCAGATGTAAAAGAAAGACTCTACGAATATACATAATCATCGTAAAATATATTTGATGCCACGTAAAATTACAAACATAAAGAAATAGTGTAAAATATGCAATAAATTCATTTTTCTGGTCTCGTGACCAATATTTTTGTTTTCTAAAGTCTAAATTCACGTAGTGAATCAATATAAATGTAACTATTTGTATTCTAAATGTAATTTATTTGTAAATTCGATATAAGATTATCTCGGTAAAGAATAACTTATTATGCACCCTGGGTGATGAATAGCGTGTTTATATATATGTATGTGTATATATGTACATATATATATAGTAGCACTATTCTGATCCTAGGATCACAATAGTTATTTTGATCCTCACAGGCCCTATAAGGGCCCCTGCTCCGCCGATCCCGCCGCGATCACCACCTGAACTGCCCCGGTTGACCTGGCACAAAACCAGGTGCCTGGCCCGCCTCCCTACTCCGCCTGATCCCCACAAAGTTCCCCACCACCCGTGCACCGTGAGCACAAGCATCCACTCCGACCAAGCTTCACCGCCGGGATCTACCCTACTTTCGCCGCCGACTAGATCTATCCTCATCCCCTCTATCGCCACCTCCCGTCCGACCGACGGTGCAAGGGAGCACGAGAGGGAGCATCGCTGCAGGCCGGCGCTAGAGATCTAGCGAATAGAGGCGACAAAGCCGCCGGAACAATGTAATGTTTCTGGGTGCCATGGATCACCGGAGCCTTCCCCCTTCCCTCCTCGCTTCCTACCTATGCCACTGCCAATGGAACGACGGTGAAGGCTGGAGCAAGGTTGGCGAATCCTTCGGATCAGTGGGATCCTTCAAAACAAGCAAGGCACACAACACCACAAGTATTAAATCAGCCCACACCTCCTCCAACATTGATAAGTTATTGTTGTACTTTAACTTCTTGCCGCAACTAGATGAACTTTATGTCTTTAGCAAACCATGATCCAATGTCATGGGATCCCTCTTCCAAAATGCAGGTGCTTTTCTCTCAAGGTGACATGTCTACTGGAGGAAAAAGACTGGTCGAACTTCTAGCCAAGGTATGGTTGCACTTCCTGCTCTATATTCTTTGCAGCTTTCTTCAAGTTGTGGTTCAACTTCTAGCCTAGTTGTGGTCTAGCTTCTGGCCAATTCATGGTCGAAAGGCATTTATTTTTTCATGATGAAGTACTATGTATATTTTCACCGTGAGAAGTTCTATTAGTGACTGAGTTTGAGTTCAGGCTTCGGCAAAAAATTCTGCTTGTTTGTGTTTGTAACAATAATAATAATTGACAAATATAAAACACCATATGAAGTTCAACTAGTACTTGAGCATCATTTCAAGTTGGTAATTGAGCACTAGTACATAGGGTTGTGACTATACATGTAACTTCAACCATGCATTCACCAACAGTCCATGTTTACCTATAAACAGGAGTATACATGTTATTACTCCTCTATATCTAGAAGTTCAACAGTGGAACCCTACAAAAGTAATTAGTTGTCCTTCCACTTTCCCAGCTAGAAGTTTATAATATGCAGAAAGCTCAGTTCACCTACAGTAAAAAGATGAAGTGTTTGTATCATGATACTGTTGTGATATCTTTTTATTTCAATTAGATATGTAAGAAGTTTAGGCTATGAAGAATGCTCAGTTTAGCTACAAAAGTGCAGATAGATGCAAACTAGTGCTAACAAGAATATAATACTCAGATATTTCACCTAGCCTCTTTAACCACATCCATAAAACCATCCATCTTCACCCAAAATTTCTCAAAGCGAAAACGCCTCCTCGTCTGCATATGTTCCTCCAACACTATATGAAGAGGACAATGATGTGACGTCATCGTGGAGAGAGAACGGAGGATACAATCCCGGTGATCCAACTCCAAGTGCACAGAGACAAAAGCACGATCGATCTTCGTGAGCATGGGCACCTCTCTCTCTGTCATTACGCCACGTGAATTTTCTACCATGCAAGAACACCTCATTGAGGCCATTGTCATCCACAAAACGATTAAACTTCCCCATCATCTGATGACCGATATTGTGGTTGATCTTATCCGCCGCGTATAGGATGAGGTTGAAGTCTCCAATGACCAACCACGGTCCCGGACATAGCATCCTCCGCTCGAAAAGTTCATGCAAAAAGTTGATCTTATGATCATCCTCGTGAGGGCCATAAACAACAGAGAGACACCAAGCTCCCCCCTCTCTAGGTGAGACATAACCCGTAATAAAGTTGGTATAGTTGATAAAATTTGTCAACTGCACTTTAGTGGAGTCCGAAGCCACAAAAATGCCACCCCTTGTGTTAGACGTCGGGAGATAAGTAAAGTTGTCACAGTTCAACTCTATTCATTGCAAGATTACAAACCGGTCTACCACCTCTAGTTTGGTTTCAATGATACATACAAAGGGTACATGAATAGAATGGACAAACTCTCTAAGGGCCTTCCTCATAGCTAGACTATTGAGACCTCTCACATTCCAGCACACCAACTCCAGTGCGTTGTAAGACATAGGGAACCGCAACCCCATGCCACCACTGGGCCGTGACTAGTGCACTCACGTCAACCCATTCCTCTCCGGCTCATCGTATAGATTGAGGGGTATTGCCTTCCCGAATATGGCCGCAATGGCCCTGAGCTGCGGGTCTTGGAGAGGAGAGTCAAACACGATCCAAAGCTGGGCCATGGCGTCCTCCGAGATGGCCAGGTCATCGCAGTCAAAACCCAAGTTCTTGAGTAACACAGACTAAGAAGCCGTAGCTTTCGTCTTCCGAGGACCACCTACACCCAACGAGCGTGTAGTACGTCTGCGCGTGAAAGGGTCTTGCCTCCTTTCACCCCACGCAAGACTTTGAATTCCTTCAGCAATGGTGAAGCAAGTTTCTTGAGGAGCCCAACACAGAAGGTTTCAATGTTGGCCAACGCCACTTGTTTCTTAGGCGAGATAGAAGAATCAGCAGTCATCAACTCCAGAATAGGTGTGGGAACCGGCACCAAATCATTGCTGGACCGCGGCATGCATGCATGGGACGTGGTCACCTCAGGAACAGTAAACGCGGGTCCCTTCTCCTGGGTAACGGGATTGGAAGCAACCAATGTGGTGCCAGAAGCTGCGACCACAGGTGGCACCAGATCCGCGGACGGTGCCCACCCATCTGAATGTTGATCATGCGCCGCGACAACCAGATCATCGTGGGGTCGCTCCTCCACAGGCGTCAGGAAGCAACCCCCACCAAGGGGAACTAGCTACAGTTGGGCGCCCACATCGACAGCCCAACCGTGATTGGCTGCGTGCTCAACGGACCTCTCCAGCATGTCCACACAGGGCTAGGCAGCCGGTTTGTCGGGACCCAGCATAGCAACTGAGGCAGATGGGGCAGCCATATCGTCCTTGGTGATCTCTAACTGGCCCGCCTGAGGGACGAAGCTATGCAAAAACGCCTTTTCCTGTGACAGCTGGTCAAAAGAAGCCGGACCGGGCCCACAGATTACATGAACCTCCACCGACGTGGGGATCTACACCAATTGCACCAGAGCGATTGTGGGGCTAGGATCTTCTGCGCACACCTGATCCTCCCGAACCACATCTGTGGCCCTAGAAGCCGCAACCATACCAGCCGGGACTAAGGCATGCACCGCCGCAAGGCACACCGGCCCTGATGTCGCCGCCAATGTCCCACTGACGACCGTGTGTGCAGAGCGCACCGCCCCATGCTGCAACGCCGAAACTCCTCCTCCGGTCATCATTAGGGGGATCCTCCAATCCAAAGGCCAAATGCGTCCAAGCAGAGCGTGGTGCTAAGATCCACCAGGACCTCCCGGTGGCAAAGCGCCGCCGTGGTGATCACGCACGTTTCTCGTCCAAGGAAAAACCCGCCACTCTCCCCTGCCGGAGAGGTCGCCGAAGTTTTCCAGGAGACCACTCCGGTCGCTACCATCCAAGCTAGGCGGCCGCATCCATCTCTCGGGCCCTTCATGTTCTCTAATCTGTCCAATGTGGATAATAGTCTTGTACTCAAGCAATAGTCTGGACGTGGGCAGGGGCGCTATCGGGTCATCCATCATCTCCAGCTCTGGGATCCATAGGCGTTTATCCATCGGCACATCATCTGGGTCGACACACCATGCGCGCAGCTTGAAGAAGGACATGTCCTCCCGGTTGGTCGTCTCCGAGGCAAAACTCTCCATCAGGCAAGACGAACCAAGGAGGTCCGCCGCCGTCTCTCTGGTCCAAGCATGGGAAGGCACCCCCTCTATCATCACGTCGATCTGCGGACGCATGACTCTACAAACTGATACGTCTCCAACGTATCTATTATTTATGATGGTTCCGTGCTATTATATTATCTGTTTTGGATGTTTCATATCCATTAATATGTTGTTTTACATTATTTTTGGGACTAACCTATTAATCTAGAGCATAGTGCTAGTTTCTGTTTTTTTCACGTTTTTGAATATTACAGATAAGGAATATTAAACGAACTCCAAACGGAAAAAAAATATCCAGAAAGATTTTTCTTGGACCAGAAAACACCCAGGAGACTTGGAGTAGGGGGGAAGGCACTTGCCGGGTGGCCACAAGCCTGCAGGGTGCGCCCTAGGGGGGTGGCCCCGCTACACTGGCTTGTGGGCTCTTGCAGGTCTCCTAACACTATATCTTGGCCTATAAATTCCCAAATATTCTCGTATCGCCAAAAAGGAGCCACGAAAATACTTTTACGTCGCCGGAAGCCTCTGTTCCCAAGAGATCCAATCTGGGAGCCTTTTTCGGTAATCTACCAGAGATGGAATTGATCACGGAGGGCATCTACGTCAACTCCATTACCCCTCCGATGATGTGTGAGTAGTTCACCATGGACCTACGTGTCCGTAGCTAGTAGCTAGATGGCTTCTTCTCTCTCTTTGATCTTCAATACCACGTTCTTCATGATCTTCATGGAGATCTATCCGATGGAATATTCTTTTGTGGTGTGTTTGTCGAGATCCGATGAATTGGGAGGTTATGTTCAGATTATCTATGAATATTATTTGGGTCTCTTCGAATTATTGGTTTCGTTTGGCCAACTAGATTGGTAATTCTTGCAATGGGAGAAGTGCTTAGTTTGGGTTCAATGTTGCGGTGTCCTTGCCCAGTGACAGTAGAGGTAGCGAGGCACGTATTGCATTGTTATCATCAATGGTAAAAAGATGGGGTTATCATCATATTGCTTGTGTTTATCCGTCTACATCATGTCATCGTACTTAATGCGTTACTTTGTTCTTCATGAACTGAATGCTCTAGATGCATGCAGGAGTCGATCGATGTGTGGAGTAATACTAGTTGATGCAGAATCGTTTCCGTCTACTTGATACAGACGTGATACCTATATGTATAATCATTGTCTTAGATATCTTCAAAATTATTTGCTTTTCTATCAATTGTGTCGGGGGGATAACCCTGGGGTAGGCTCATCGAGCCTGCTCCTTTACCTCATACCATGAAGGAACAACATGGAACATTCTGCAAAGCCCAAGTCCCCCTAGCCGGCTAGGAAATACCTGCCGACTAGGGGCGTGACGGCCAACTCTCTGGCCGGCGAGGAAGCCCCTGCCGGCTAGAGGCGAGACGGTTACCTCCCTCTAGCCGTCTAGGCCAAGCCGGCCGGCTAGAGTCGAGGCGACCGTGCCCAGGCCGGCTAGTTAAGCAACTAGCCAGCTAGGGAGCTCAAGTCACATCAGGTCGTCGGTTTGGACGAGACCCTATGGTTAAAGGTGGCTATGCTTCAGCCAAGGTACTGGATCGGGGTGCACGGCAGGTACAGCATCGTCGGCCATGCCGCTGACCTCCTCCAGCCCTCATCCATCATCCCGCATATTGTCGGACCGTCAAACTCCCACTACATTACCACACTCAACATGGGAACAGTGGAGACGGACGTACTGGCGGCCCATGACGAATCTCGCTGGACGATGCCGGACGTACCGCACGTGTCCTGCATCAAACTTACGCGAGATCCTTACTAGCTAGCCGGCGGGTCCCACAGCCAGACGGGACCTCGCAGCCGGCGGGCCCCTCCAGCGACAAGACAAGACCCTTGTGGGCCCCCTGGCCAGCCGGCGAGGCTGCCAGCCGGGTCCCACTCTTGTACTTTATCCTTATTGTAGGTCGGTGGGTTCGTCTATAAAAACCCCCGACCCGCCTCCATGCAGAGGGTCGGTCAACTTCATACACGCACACCACACTTGAGAGGTAAATGCGAGCCAGCTACTCCTTCTTCCTCCCCAGAGAACATCTGAAGGAGCACATTGTAATCTCTTTGATACATCATACATTCCGGCAGGATTAGGGGTGTTATCTCTACGGAGAGCCCTGAACCTGGGTACATCGTGCGTTCCATGCTTGTACCATCCTCGTTCCCAGCGTCCTCCGGTGCCACTTCGGTTCCCACCATCTTTAGCCTACCGAGCTTATGTTGTGAGTAAAGACCGACATTTGGTGCCCACCGTGGGGCTGTCCGCGGCATCGGCCGGATTTACGTGCTGGGCGGGGCCCTACGCTTACACCGCCGGATGTATCACGTCCGGACCGATCGAATCGGCATGCCCATGGAGCTTGCTATTGATGAGGCTTCACCAATGTTGATCGATGTCCGAGTCCGTCATACGGATTCTGATGGGGAGTCTGATGATGAGTCACTCCCCAGCGTCGTCATCGCTGATGTTGAGAACCTCAGCGTTCTCTTCAGCGATTGCGCCTCAGCGATGGCCCTTGCTAACCTGGGGAGGACTTCGACGTCGAGGCGTTGTGTGCCTGCTTCAGTAGGCTCTCCCTCGCAGATACGCCTGCATTTGATGCGTACCCCAGTGACGTGCTCGTCTTTGACGGTCCACCGTCATCTGCGGGGCACCTTGCCCCGTATCACATCGTCGTAGTCTCCGACATCGTGGATGTGATGGTCATCGGTGGCGGCACCAGCACGGCTCAAGGTAAGGCGTCAGCTAACGTTGGTGATCCTGCTGCTGTATCCGCCGACACGCTTCAGGCCGCCCTTGCCGGCTTGAAGACACCCATCGCCACCTTCACAAACCCCACCGACGAACGGGCCTCGCTGGAGGAGGCTCGGAGGCAGATCTTGGAGGAGGGCATTGCCATCGACGCGGCTAAACGCCGGATGGAGGCCACGCAGCGCGAGTACAACTTTGCTTATGGACTCACTCCGGTTTCCGAGGGTCCTAGCCAGCTTGGCTCGGTCCGCGGCCGGGTCATTGCCGAGATCCTAGGCAGCAAGCTGCCCATCTACGAGACACCTGCGGCCAACTTGAGGGCTGCGCAGGCGGCCATAGCAGAGATGCCAGACTTGGAGGACGAGGAGTGCGTCCTTCACGAGAAGCGGGTCAAGGATCTCCTTGACGCCGCCAACGAGCAGCAAACATGGCTTGACCCTAGTCAGGCACAGTCAGAGTCTCTGGGACCCAATCCCGGAATGCGCCGTAACCCTAGCGGTCGTCATCAAGCCGAGGGAACTTCCTCGCATCGCACTTCCAGCCGGAAGGGCGAGGGCAGCCACGACATGCGTTCTCAGCGCGAGAGCGAGCCGACTTCGAGCGTGCGTCGCAGAGATGATGAGAGTGACTTGGTGTATGAGGTTCCTCGTCCGGGGAGGGCCCATGCCACCGACTCACAAGACACACTGTCGATCACGGCTCGGATCGGCCCTCGCATCCCACACAGCGACAACGATGCTCGCAAGCGCCTCAATGCCCTAGCGTAGTCAGCTCTCCTGGAAGAGGACGGCCCCATCAGTTCAGCGTGCTTCGGCCCCCGGATCCGAGGGGAGCCGTTTCCCCGAGGCTTCACTCTCCCTTGGGACACCCCAAGTACAACGACACTGCCAAGCCAGAAGACTGGCTGATCGACTACACCACTGCCATCGGCATTGCCCGGGGCAACAAGCGCGTACCCGTCTGCTACGTGCCGCTCATGCTGCCCGGCTCGGCTAAAACATGGCTTAACAGCCTTCTTGCCGGCAGCGTCAACTCCTGGGTTGACTTCGAGGAGGCGTTCGTCCGCAATTTCACTGGCACCTACAAGCGCCCTGGCCGGCCTCGCGAGCTGGCCATGTGCGTCCAGTGGCCCTATGAACCCCTTCGCGACTACGTCACGAGTTGGACGGAGCTACGCAACTCCTGTGAGGGAGTGCATGAGGTACATGCCATCCAGTACTTCATCAATGGCTGCCGAGAAGGCACTCTCCTCAAGCACAAGCTCATGTGCTCCGAGCCCACCTCTCTGGCGGTGCTCATGGCCAAGGCGCACAAGTACGCCACGGCCGACTCCGCGATGCGGGTCAAGGTGACCGCCTCGGACAAATTTGTCCCCACGCCGACTACTCCTAAGCCGGCTAGCGACAATTGAGGCTGCCAGAACAACAACAAGCGCAAGGCGGATCAACTTGATTCGCGATCCAACAACAAGCTGGTGGCCAACGTGGAGGGAGATGTGCCGGCTACTCAAGTCGGCTCTCAACAAAGGCGGACCGGCAAGAATGACTGGCAGCCCAAGCTCAGCTTCGATTAAATTCTTGATGTGCCGTACAAGATGCACTCTGGGCGAAGCCCTCTACCCATACCCTTCGACAGTGCAGCTTTGCACGATGACTGTCGCAAGGAGAGGGCCTGCCGGCTCCCCCAGGTGCAGCTGCATCGCCTCATGCTCCGGCTCCCGGTCCAGCTCCGTCTCCACCGCCGCCGCCTCACAACGACGGTCGTCTCCATGACGACTAATCCCATCAAGACGAAGCATTTGTTGTCTTCACCAGCGAGGGTGACGGCAAGCACAGCCAGTGCCCGTGCCGGCGTGAGGTGAATTCCACGGTCCCCCCCAGTTCCCCAATACATGCATTGGTCTGAAAAGCCAATTACATGGAGCCACATTGACCATCCTGCGGTGATGCAAAATCCTGGCTCATACGCGCTCGTCCTCGACCCCCCTTTCGCCTCTCAGAGGCTCACATGTCGGTTCTCCAGGGTGTTGGTCGACGGCGGCAGCAACATCAACATCCTCTACGTCGACACATTGCTCAAACTCGGGCTCAAGGAGAAGGACCTCCAGTGGACCAGCATTGTCTTCCATCGCATCGTGCCGAGACAGTCCTGCTCGCCGATCAGCAAAATCTAGCTGGACGTCCTTTTTGGTGACAAGGCTCACTTCCGCCGAGAGTCCATATGGTTCGAGGTGGTGAATCTCAGCAGCCCATATCACGCGTTGTTGGGCAGGCCGGCTCTGGCCAAATTCATGGACATTCCCACTATGCCTGTCTCAAGATGAAGATGTTGGGTCCAAAGGGCATCATCACCATCGCTGGCAACTACAAGAAGTCACTCGAGTGTCTACAGGACATCAGCCGTCTGGCCGACGCCATGGTGATTGGTGAGGAGAAAAGGCAGATCGACCGGCTTGTGGCTCAGGCTACCGAGCAGCGGGCGATCCCTACTCCACCATCCCAGTCGGCCGGCGAAGGCTCCATCAAGCCGGCCAAAGAAACAAAGCACGTGCCACTCGACCCTGGGAACCCCATGTAGTGTGTCACCATCGGGACAAACCTCAACCCCATATAGGAAGGCGAGCTCATCGACTTCCTCCGTGAGAATCGGGACATCTTTGCATGGTCTCGAAAAGACATGCCAGGGGTTCCGAGGAAGTACGCCGAGCACAAACTTCACGTGCGGTCGGATGCAAAGACGGTGAAACAACCTTTGTGCCGCTTGCCCGAGGGGAAGCGGTGCACAATCCGAGATGAGATTGCCCGGCTCCTCGCAGCCGGCTTCATCATGGAGGTTTTCCACCCGGACTGGTTGGCCAATCGAGTCCTGGTGCTGAAGAAGAACAACACATGGCAAATGTGTATCGACTACACGACCCTGAATAAGGCGTACCCGAAAGACCCTTTCGCTTTGCCCAGGATAGATCAAAGTGATCGACTCCACAGCCGGCTGCGAACTGCTATCGTTTCTGGATGCATATTCAAGCTACCATCAAATCAAGCTGGATCCAGCTGATCGCCTGCAGACCTCCTTCATCACGCCCTTCGGGGCCTACCGCTACATCACCATGACGTTCGGTCTGAAGAACGCTGGTGCGACATTCCGACGCTGCATGCAGCAGTGCCTCCTGCCACAGATCGGCAGAAACATCCACGTCTATGTGGATGACATCGTCGGCAAGACCAAGTAGCAGTTCAGTCTCCTTGACAACTTGCGGGAGACGTTCGCCAACCTGCGAGTACAAGATCCGGCTCAACCGGGAGAAGTGCGTCTTCGGGGTTCCAGGTGGCAAGCTCTTAGTGTTCTTTGTGTCCGCTCGTGGCATGGAAGCGAACCCTGAGAAGATCGGCACCATCAAACGGATGGTGAAGCCGGCTCGAATCCTCGACGTCCAGAAGTTTGTCAGCTACCTGGCGTCCCTTAGCCGGTTCGTCAGCCGGCTCGGTGAGAAGGCGCTTTCACTCTACCAACTCATAAAGAAAAAAACCAAGTTCTAGTTGAATGACCAGGCAGAAGAAGCCTTCCGCGACCTCAAGCGGGTCATATGAAGCCTGCCAATCTTGGCAGCACCGGCAGAAAGGGAACCCATTCTCATATACATTGTAGTGACCACTCGCGTGGTTAGTGTAGTGTTGGTAGTAGAGTGCAAGGAGGAGGGAAAGGTACTGTTAGTGCAACGCCCTATCTATTAGCTCGGCGAGGTCTTGTCCGCGTCCAAGCAAAACAACCCTCACTAACAAAAAATGTGTTATGGTGTTTACCTTGTCGCGAAGAACTTGAAGCAATACTTCCAAGAGCATGCCATCACTGTGGTGAGCACTGCTACGCTTACAGAAATCATGGGCAACCGTGATGCAACTGGCCGGATTGCCAAGTGGTCCATCTCCATGGCTTACCATGACATCCGCTACGAGCCGCGCACTACCATCAAATCTCACATGGTGGCCGACTTCCTTGTCGATTTGGCTGAAACCCAGTTCGAGCCGCCACCTCCAGATTCCACTCATTGGCTGATGCACTTCGACGGCTCGAAGATGCGAACTAGTCTGGGAGCCGGCATTGTCTTGACGTCTCCGAAAGGGGACCAACTCAAGTATGCTCTCGAGATTCACTTCGCCGCCTCCAACAACGTCGCCGAGTGCGAAGCGCTCGCTCATGGCCTCCGGCTTGCCAAGGAGATTGGCATACGGTGGCTCCTTTGCTTCGGCGACTCGGATCTCGTGGTGCAGCAAGTCTCTGGCGAATGGGACGCCAGGGATGCCAACATGGCAAGCTATCGCTTCCTCATCCAGCAGCTCAGCGGCCCTTTCGAGGGTTGTGCGTTTCACCACGTTCCCAGGGCGGAAAAGAGGCGGCAGATACATTGGTCAAGATCGGCTCTACAAGACAAGCAATTCCAGCCGGCGTCTCCCTCGAACAGCTGCACAAGCCGTCCATCAAGCCGTCTCTGAAGTCGGCGTCAATTTTTGTGCCGGCAGATCCCTCAGTACCAGCCCCGTCGGCTATGCCAGCTGTGCCGGCTACAGCTCCTGTACCGGCTACACTGGCTGTGTCGACTCCAATTGTTGTGCCGGCTACAACTACTTCGCCGGCTACGACGACTTCGCCGGCTACAACAACAAATCTGGCTGCACCAAGCCTCCAATCATGTTGTCTCGACTCCCAGTGGGTGGACGTCGTGGAGGTAGACGGCGAGCCGACCACCACGACAGCACTAGAGACAGAGAGACTCGAGCCTGCGACTGCTTCATCAAGCTCGGGGGCTGCAGAAGCCCGTAATACTTAGGTCAAGACGGAGCCAGCCCTTGTGTCGGCTCCATCATGGGCTCAACCCATCTTGGCCTTCCTTCTTGGCGGGGAGCTTCCGCAAGATGAGGCGAAATTAAGGCAGATTCAACGCAGATCAGCAGCCTATGCCATCATCAGTCGTGAGCTGGTTCGGTGTAGCGTGACTGGGGTGTTCCAACGCTGCATCGAATCAGAAACATACACCAGGGTGAGTGTGGGCATCATGCCGCCTCTAGAACCTTGGTGGCCAAGGCGTTCGGCCACTGATTCTATGGGCCCACGACCCTTGAGGAGGCCGTGGACATGGTCAACAAATGCGAAGGCTGCCAACACTTTGGAGCGCAGAGCCACATGCCGCCTTCAGCCCTCAAGACCATCCCCCTGTCATGGCCATTTGTCGTCTGGGGGTTGGATATGGTGGGGCCATTCAAGACCGCTCGAGGCAGCATGACGCATCTCTTGGTAGCCATCGACAAGTTCACCAAGTGGATCGAGGCTAGGCCCATCAAGAAGCTTGACGGCCCCACGGACGTCAGGTTCATCAAGGACATTGTTGTACGCTACAGCATCCCGCACAACATCATCGCCCACAATGGCACCAACTTCGCCAAGGGTGCTTTGGCACTCTACTGCTCCAAGCAAGGCATCCGGCTTGACTTGGCGTCGGTGGCGCACCCGCAATCCAACGGCCAGGTGGAGAGGGCCAACAGCCTGATCCTGGCCGGCATCAAGCCAAGAGTGGTAGCACTACTCGTCAGGTCAGCCGGCTGCTGGATCGAAGAGCTGTTGGCAGTGTTGTGGAGCTAATACGTCTCCATCGTATCTACTTTTCCAAACTCATTTTCCCTTGTTTTGGACTCTAATTTCCATTATTTGAATGGAATTAACCTGGACTGACGCTGTTTTCAGCAGAATTGCGTTATTTTTGTGCGGAAATCAAAGTTCTCCTAACGTCCTGAAAATTTACGGGGAGCATTTTTGAAAAATATGAAAAATACCTGCGCCAAGATCCACCTGTGGGGGTGGGCCAGTGGGCCACAAGCCCTGCCTCCGCCACCCCCCTGGTGGCGGTGGGCAAGCTTTTGGGGCCCACACGGCTCTGCCGCCCCCAATCTCAGCTTTATAAGTTCACTTTCGTCCCAGAAAAAATAAAAAGAGAAGATTTCGTCGCGTTTGCGATACGGAGGCGCCGCCACAACCTGTTCTGCATATGGAGGGCAGATCTGGAGTCCGTTTTGGGCTCCGGAGAGGGGAAATCGTCGCCATCGTCATCATCAACCTTCTTCCCTCTCCAATTCCATGAAGGTCTTCGTCGTTCGTGAGTAATCTATTCGTAGGCTCGCTGGGCGGTGATGAGTAGGATGAGATCTATCATGTAATCGAGTTAGTTTTGATGGGGATTGATCCCTTGTATCCACTATGTTCTGAGATTGATGTTGCTACTACTTTGCCATGCTTAATGCTTGTCACTAGGGCCTGAGAGCCATGATTTCAGATCTGAAATTATTATGTTGTCACGAATATATGTGTGTTTTAGATCCGATCTTGCAAGTTGTAGTTACCTAGTATGTGTTATGATCCAGCAACCCCGGAGTGACAATAATCGGAACCACTCCCGGTGATGACCAAAGTTTGAGGAGTTCATGTGTTCACCAAGTGCAATGCGTTGGTCCGGTTCTTTATTAAAAGGAGAACCTTAATATCACGTAGTTTCCTTTTGGACCCCGCTGCCACGGGAGGGATGGACAATAGATGTCATGCAAGTTCTTTTCCCTAAGCACGTATGACGACACACGGAATGCATGCCTACATCACATTGACGAACGGGAGCTAGACACATATCTTCCATGTTATAACTGTTGCATGATGAATATCATCCAAACAAATCACCGACCCATTGCCTACGAGTTTGTCCTACTGCTGTTGTTACTTGTCTTGCTCTGCTGCTGTTACTTGTCTTTCTCTGCTGCTACTGTTGCTACTACTGTCGCTTGCTACTGTTGCTACTTGCTACTGTTGTTCCTTGCCACAACTATTACTCGTTACACTGCTGCTACCTGCTACAATTTTGGTACGCTTGTCGTTGACGGGAACAGACAATTTCCGTCAACGGGCAACTTGGCACCATTGATACAATCGTTAGAAGCCGTGTCAACAGATCGTTTCTGACACCGTTGTTATCACACTACTTTGCTGTTAGTACTTTGCTTGCAGATACTAATCTTTCAGGTGTGGTTGAATTTGACAAATTCACCTGCTAATACTCGAGAGTATTCTCTCACCTCCTGCCTGGCGTACCAACAAATTTGGGTCGAATACTCTACCCTCGAAAACTGCTGCGAACCCACGCGCTGGTGGGCCATCAACAACATTCTTTTAGTTTTGTTGCCGGGGAGTGCTAGCAGCATTCTTCTGGTGCCGTTGCAGGGCAAGGTTTGTTGTTACAGAATCAACATTCGTCTAGCTATTGCCACAGAGTGCCAGTCAGCATTTTTCTGGCGCCGTTGCCGGGGAGGTATTGCTATATTCTCTGAGTCACTTGGGATTTATATTTGCTGATCACTATGAAGAATCTGAAGGATCCAAAAACCAAAGTCTTGCCCTCAACTATGTGGGGAGGTAAGGAATTGCCATCTAGCTCTGCACTTGATTCACCTTCAGTTATGAGTAAGTTTGTGACATCACCTCCTGCTAGAAATCTTGATACATCGCCTATGCTTGATGATGCTTATGATGCTACTCCTAGGGATGCTATGCTTGATACTATGCCTGATACTGCTTTGCCTGATCCTGCTAGAGATGTTATACCTGATGATATATGCTTGATACTCCTAGAGATACTACTTTGCCTGATGTTCCACTAGGGGTATTCCTTGATGCTCATATTGCTAGAGTTACTGCCAATGCTCGTGATGCTTCTGAAACTGCCGATACTATTGAGATAGAACCTACTTTTGCTCCTGCTAGATCTAGCTCTCCTAGATATGAATTGCCTGATATACCTGAGGGTTACGTTATGGAGGGAGAGATAGCTGGCAATTTTCTTGCGTGTAAGGATGCCTATGATGCTGAGAAATTACTTCTCAAGTGGAAGGAAAAAATCTTTGAAAGCTAGGATGAAATACGACCCGAAGTTTGCCACTTCACCTATCTTTATCACCGATAAGGATTATGAATTCTCTGTCGGTCCTGAGATAATCTCTCTAGTCGAATCTGATCCTTTTCACGGTTATGAGTCTGAGACGGTCATAGCCCATCTTGCCAAACTACATGATATAGCCACCCTATTCACTAATGAGGAGAAGATCCGCCACTACTATATCCTTAAGATGTTTCCTTTCTCTCTAAAGGATGACGCTAAAGCCTGGTTCACCTGTCTTGCTCCTGGATGTGTGAGTAATCCCCAGGATATGGTCTATTACTTCTGTGACAAATATTTCCCTGCCCATAAGAAGCAAGCTGCCTTGCAGGAAATATACAACTTTGCTCAACTCCAAGAAGAGAGTCTCCCACAAGCTTGGGGGAGGCTCGTCCAACTACAGAATGCTTTGCCCCCTCTTAAGAAGAATGAGATACTTGATATCCTCTATAACGGACTGACCGATGCCTCTAGAGACCACCTAGATAGTTCTGCCGGTTGTGTTTTTAGGGAACGAACTGTAGAACAAGTTGAGACCCTACTGAATAACATCTTGGTCAATGATAATGCTTGGACTATTCCCGAACCACCTGCTAAGCCAACTCCAAAGATAAGAGGTATTCTATTCCTCAGTCCCGAAGATATGCAAGAAGCTAAGAAACCTATGCAAGAGAAAGGCATTAGATCTGAAGATGTAAAAAATATACCACCTATCGAAGAGATGTATGGTCTCGATAACCCGATACAGGTAGTAGAAGTGAATTCTCTGCATAGGTTTGATGAGAGTGATATTTCTTTTGACAAACCTGCTAGCCTATGCTTTGATGAATTTGACAACTTTGTTGCCAAACAACTGAGTTTCAATGATTATGTTAGCAGACATTTGGAACAAAGTACTCGTATGCTTAGCCATTTAAGTGCTTGTGTAGAGAGAAATGTCAATGATCTGAAGCTTGTGAGTAAACATGCCTCTATGATTACTACTCAGGTAGAACAAGTACTTAAAGCTCAGAATGACCTGCTCAATGAATTAAATGACAATTCTGTCAGAGTCATTACTAGAGGAGGCAAAATGACTCAGGAACCTTTGTATCCTGAAGGTCATCCTAAGAGAATTGATCAAGATTCTCAAGGAATCAATGCTGATACACCCAGTCATCCTAAGGATAAGAAGAAGGATGATAGAAACCTACATGCCAGTTCACCAAATACTGTCACACCTGAAGAACCTAATGATATTTCTGCGTCTGATGCAGAAACACAATCTGGTGATGAACATGAACCTGGTAACAATATGGACAGTGATGTTCATAATAATGCTCAACCTAGCAATGATGAGGATGTGGAGATTGAACCTACGGTTAATCATGATAACCCACAACCTAAGAGATATGATGAGAATGACTTTACTTCTAGGAAGCATGGTAAAAAAAGGGAGCCATGGGTTCAGAGATCTATGCCCTTTCCTCCTGAGCCATCCAAGAAAAGGATGATGAAGATTTTGAGCGCTTCGTTGAGATGATAAGACCCATCTTTCTGTAGATGCGGTTAACTGATAAGCTCAAGATGTCTCCGTATGCCAAGTACATGAAAGATATCGTGACTAATAAACGTAAGATACCTGATCTTGAGATCTCCAGCATGCTTGCCAATTACACTTTCGAAGGTGGAACTCCTAAGAAACTTGGTGATCCCGGAGTGCCCACTATACCTTGCTCCATTAAAGGAAACTACGTAAGAACTGCCTTATGCGACCTTGGAGCCGGTGTTACTGTTATGCGGCTCTCTCTTTATCGTAGACTTGAGTTGGATAAGTTGACACCCACTGAAATTTCTCTGCAAATGGACGACAAATCAACTGCTTTCCCAATCGGCATTTGCGAGGATGTGCCTGTTGTGGTTGCTAATACCACTATATTAACAGACTTCGTTATCTTGGATATTCCCGAGGACGATGCCATGGGTGTCATCCTTGGAAGACCCTTTTTAAACACTAGAGGGGCTGTTATAGATTGCAACAAAGGCAATGTCACTTTCCATGTCAACGGTAATGAGCACACAGTGCACTTTCCGAAGAAACGATATCAAGTACATTGCATCAATGCTATCGAAAAGACTTCATCGATTCTTATTGGGAGCTTTGAATGCCCTATTCCTCGTGTTAAGATGAAGTATGATTTGCTTGTTGGGAGATACATATCCCCATTGAGGTGACTTAGTTGCTATTCGAAAATTCTCCGTTCTCTCTTGAGATTCGAGGAGGTTTTGTCATGAGGACTTGATCAATCCTGTTGACGGATTTCTTTCGATGACCATGAAATGGATGAATCAAAGAGTCACATACCTCTGTTTTGAGCTTTCATTTTCTGTTGCTTAGAAAAAAATGATGGAATTAGTTTAGTTTTTCCTGTTTTTTGTTTTAGTGCCCCGGAGAAAAATACCTCGAAAATAAAAGTTCTCCGATGGTCCTGAAAATTTAGTATGATTTCTGGAATTTTTGAAAATTACTGGTCCTGAGAGCTGGCCTGGGGGCCAGACCAGTGGGCCACAAGCCCTGCCACCGCCACCCCTCTGATGGTGGAGAGAAAGCTTGTGGGGCCCACAGGGACCTCCTCCACTCATTCCAGCTCCCAGCCTCTTCTTCCACCTCCAGAAAAAATTGTTTCGCAGCTCAAACCCGTGTTCTTGCTCATTTGGCTGTGATTTTTGATCTCTTTGCTCAAAGCACCATTCTTCGAACCGTTTTGGGGAAATTACTCCTTGGTAAGTGACTCCTCCATTGGTCCAATTAGTTTTTGCTCTAGTGCTTTATCTTTCGCGTATTCTTGCTACCTTGGTGACCCTGTTCTTGAGCTAGAAAGGTTGATTTTAGCTGGTCCCAAGTAGTTTTAGCGCGTGATACGGTCTCTAGGCACTAGTCGGAGTAGTTGCTACAAGGTGTGGTTGGTCTTCATTCACTTTTCTCTTGAACTTCAAAAATTTCAGCAAAATGAAATTATGTTCAGGCGGAAGTTTCATCGTGGTTCCTCAAGTTAGAAGGGTCCCCGTCTTTCTTTTTGGGAGCCCGAACCTTTTCAATTAAGGGACGCACCGGTGCAACCATGTGAATGGCCTTCCGATGAGTTCATGATCGAAGCAGGTTTCAAGGATGAGTTTGATACACTTGTCCGCAATGCCGGGTTACAAGAATTCCTCTCAGATAAATGTGAACAGTATGCTATGCTCACTGCCTCTTTCGTGCGTAGATTTAAATTTTTAGTTGGCCGTGACTCAACCATACTGTTTGATCTATACGATAAATCCTATGCCATGGATTTGGAGGATTTCAATAGGATTTGCAAGATACCCGATGGGGTAGTATTAATGATCCTTCTAAGTCTTCGGTCAGAGACTTTTTCTCCAATATAACTGTTGGAGAAACCAGAGATATCACGCAAGCCACCATAGGAAGCATCCATTTCCCTGCCTTGCACTACTTTGCCCTCTTCATAGGTAGGTGCATTAACGGCAAGGGTGCACATTGCCACCTATGCGCTTCTGACCTTAGTATCCTTAAGAGCGTAGTAACAGGTGATAGAAGCTTCAATATGGGAGCTATAATAGCAAGGAGGCTGAATAAAAATGTCGGTGAGGGGGATTTCTTTGGTGGAGTTTATGCTACACGCTTAGCAAACTTTTTTGGAATATCCATCCGTTCAGAAGACCCTCCTCTCCGTACAGCCCACCTTGATCGTGTCGCTCTAACATGCTACCAGTTCCTTGAGAGAGATCATGGATCCCTCCTATACCGCTTGATATTTAACCGGCAGCGTGTTTTCCATATTACCCTTCCTGCTCCTGCTTTCTTTGACTTTCAGGTCAAACGAAGATACTACATAACCATAGGAGAGGTAGAGGAGTATGAGAGGGAGGCGACGGCTGATCGACTTCACGATGCAGCTATTCAGGGAGTGGCTGCAGCACTCCGGTATAACACCCATTATGATTTTGGGTTTCGCCAGGACCATCCATGGGAGTAGAACAAGCTAGGCCAAAAGCCTAAGCTTGGGGGAGTACGTGTTCTCAATGACTTTACATTCATGCTTATGCTTTCACTTTGTTAGCCGGTGTTTACATTTTGCCACTGTATTATCCATGCTAGTTTATTTTCGTTTTCTTGTTTTCTTGTTTTGTGTCCTTTTGAGAAAACCCAAAAATATTTTTCTTCTTTTGCTTGTTGGGAGCTTTCCCGTGTAAATAGTTTTCTTTTTCTTTGGGTCAAGGTAGAAGATATTGGTTACAATGTTTAGTGGTTCTTGCATGCATACCTGTTTAGCTTTCAAAGAGCCATATTACTTTGTCTTCTCCTTTGTGTTTGCCTGCAGATTCAGCTTAGTCCAATGCACGAGCACTCTTATTATTGTTCACAACGTTCGGTCGTGCAAGTGAAAGGCAATAATGATGATATATGATGAAGTGATTGAGAGTGAAAAGCTAGTATGAACTCTATTTATTTTGTTTTTGTAAATATGACTAGCTTGTCGACCCAGATTTAGCTTTATTGTGACAGAACCATGTTTGCAATGACAACTTAGAGATCATAGTTTATGATTCCATGCTTATTTAGCTGAGAGCTTATAATGGTTTGTCTTGAATGCCAACATAGATTTTGAGATGACTATGATGTAGTATGATAGGATGGTATTCTCCTTTGAATATTTCAAGTGGCTTGACTTGGCACATGTTCATGCATGTAGTTGAAACAAAATCAAAATAGCCTCTATGATGTTCATGTTCATGGTGATTTATATTCTGTTCATGCTTGCATTCAATGTTAGTCAAACTCATTGCATCTTGATGAACGTTGTCACTCTCTAGTTGGTCGCTTCTCCGTCTTTTGCTAGCCTTCACTTGTACTAAGCGGAATACTGCTTGTGAATCCACTTCCATAAACCCAAAAGTTTTTCCATGAGAGTCCACCATACCTACCTATTTTGCGGTATCTACCTGCCGTTCCAAGTAAATTTGCACGTGCCATTCTCTAAATCTTCAAGAAATAATCTGTTTTGCATGCCCGAACCGCTCATGTGGTGACAGAGGGCTATTGGTATTTTCCATGCTAGGAGTGTTATCCTCGACATGTGCTTATTCACTGTCATTCACGAGAAAGGGGCCGGTAATTGGAATGCCCAGTTCCACGCTTAAATCGAAAACATAACTGTAAAACAAGACTCTCCCCGGATTGATGTTAGTATGGACGGTACCCGAGCATTTGGCTAGCCGTGGAGTGTGATTGATTGGTGGTGGGGGAGTTAAAACTTTACTTTTCTGTTTGGGAACCGCCTATAGCATGAGTAGCATGGAAGATATTGATAACTCTTGGTCATTGCATTGACAATGAAAGCATGCCACCCAAAATTATAATCTCTGTTTTCAAAGCTTGAGCTCTGGCACCTCTGCAAATCAATGCTTCCCTCTGCGAAGGGCCTGTCTATTTATTTTCCTGTTGAGTCATCCTCCTCTTATACAAGCAACAATTAGAGCACTTCTTTTATTTTTATGCTTTGCTTTTGATTGATATTGAGTATGACTATGACTGGATCTTCGTTGCTATGAATTACAATGTTTAGTCAGCCCTTGATCTTGGAAAGTGCTCTGCATTTATGTTTTGCGGTCCCAAAAAGAGCTAGCGAGATACCACCTATTCATATTGCTTCATGCTTGTTTTGATTGAAGTGTTGGTATTTGAAACTCATTATTATTTGCTCGTTAGCTGATTATGCCATTGATATTAGTTTACTCTGAGACCTTCGTGTCATTTTGTTATGTGGTTAACTTGTGATCTTGCTGAAATTGTGGTTATGAGTTAGACATAGTTGCAACAACAAGATCAAACGGAGTTTGTCAAAGTTTTTCTTTCTCTCTCAGTTTGTCAACTGAGTTGCTTGAGGACAAGCAAGGTTTTAAGCTTGGGGGAGTTGATACGTCTCCATCGTATCTACTTTTCCAAACTCTTTTGCCCTTGTTTTGGACTCTAATTTGCATGATTTGAATGGAACTAACCTGGACTGACGTTGTTTTCAGTAAAATTACATTGGTGTTATTTTTGTGCTGAAATCAAAGTTCTCCAAACGTCCTGAAAATTTACGGGGAGCATTTTTGGAAAATATGAAAAATACCTGCGCCAAGATCCACATGAGGGGGTGGGCCAGTGGGCCACAAGCCCTGCCTCCGCCACCCCCGTGGTGGCAGTGGGAAAGCTTGTGGGGCCCACACGGCTCTGCTGCCCCTAATCTGAGCTCTATAAGTTCACTTTCGTCCTAGAAAAAATAAAAAGAGAAGATTTTGTTGCGTTTGCGATACGAAGGCTCCGCCACAACCTGTTCTTCATCTGGAGGGCAGGTTTGGAGTCCGTTTTGGGCTCAGGAGAGGGGAAATCGTCGCCATCGTCATCATCAACCTTCTTCCCTCTCCAATTCCATGAAGATCTTCGTCGTTCGTGAGTAATCCATTCGTAGGCTCGCTGGGCGGTGATGAGTAGGATGAGAGCTATCATGTAATCGAGTTAGTTTGGATGGGGATTGATCCCTAGTATCCACTATGTTCTGAGATTGATGTTGCTACTACTTTGCCATACTTAATGCTTGTCACTAGGGCCCGAGTGCCATGATTTCAGATCTGAAATTATTATGTTGTCACCAATATATGTGTATTTTAGATCCGATCTTGCAAGTTGTAGTTAATTACTATGTGTTATGATCCGGCAACCCCGGAGTGACAATAACCGGAACCACTCCCGGTGATGACCATAGTTTGAGGAGTTCATGTGTTCACAAAGTGCTAATGCGTTGGTCCGGTTCTTTATTAAAAGGAGAACCTTAATATCCCGTAGTTTCCTTTTGGACCCCGCTGCCACGGGAGGGATGGACAATAGATGTCATGCAAGTTCTTTTCCCTAAGCACGTATGACGACACAGGGAATGCATGCCTACATCACATTGACGAACGGGAGCTAGCCACATATCTCTCCGTGTTATAACTGTTGCATGATGAATATCATCCAAACAAATCACCGACCCATTGCCTACGAGTTTGTCCTACTACTGCTGTTACTTGTCTTGCTCTACTGCTGTTACTTCTCTTGCTCTGCTGGTACTGTTCCTACTACTGTCGTTTGCTACTGTTGCTACTTTCTACTGCTGTCACTACTGCTGTTCTTTGCCACTGCTATTACTCGTTACACTGCTGCTACCTGCTACAATTTTGGTACGCTGGTCGTTGACGGGAACAGATAATTTCCGTCAACGGGCAACTTGGCGCCATTTATACACCATTGTTATCACACTACTTTGCTGTTACTACTTTGGTTGCAGATACTAATCTTTCAGGTGTGGTTGAATCTGACAAATTCAGCTGCTAATACTCGAGAGTATTCTCTCACCTCCTGCCTGGCGTACCAACAAATTTGGGTCGAATACTCTACCCTCGAAAACTGTTGCGAACACACCGATTAGGTGGGCCATCAACAACATTCTTTTAGTTTATTTGCCGGGGAGTGCTAGTAGCATTCTTCTGGTGCCGTTGCAGGGGAAGGTTTGTTGCTACAGAATCAACATTCGTCCAGCTATTGCCAGAGAGTGCCAGCCAGGAGCCTCCGCACCACGCCGAACCGGTCAACCGGCTTCACCCCATTCTTTCTGGTATACGGGTCCGAGGAAATCATCCACACAGATGTCGAGTTCGCCTCGCCTCAGGTCACCCTATACATAGAGACAGAAGCGAAGGAGGCAAGAGAAGACAACGTCGATCTGCTCGAGGAGGCACGGGATCTAGCGTTGAGCCGGACTGCCATTTATCAACTCTAACATCCCAAATTTCCAACTTGGAATGTTATTGCATTAAAGCATCTTGCATATCATATTTTATTTGCATAATTGCTGATCCAAAAAAATTCTAAGCAACCCAAGGACCCTTGGAGAGAGTTGGGAATTTATTTATTTTCATATTGGGATTTTCTCAAATAATGAAAAGAGGATCATTGGTTTTTAATTATTTTTCTCTTCAAATATTTCATATATAAAAATATGAGAGAGGCGATAAAATGACTTTCCCAAAATTTAGAAATATTAAAGCCAAATAATAATTTTTATTTGGATTTTATTTGATTTACGAAAATACGCGTTTTTCAAAATATTATTTCGGCCTTTTAAAAATGTCCACGTTGTAGAGCTCATTTTTCGGAGTCCGGCAAAATTTGTTTCATCGAAATCGGAGATTGTATGTACTTCCGGTTTAATTTTCTATCTCATCCGATTTAAAAAAAACTAAAAAAACGAAGCGACCCCGGAGGCCTACATAAGCCCCCCCCCCAAGCACAAACCCTAGCCGCCGCCCGCCGCCGCCGATCGACGCCACTCGCCGGAGCACGCCGCTCGTGGTAGAAAAACAATATATATATATATATATATATATATATATATATATATATATATATATATATATATATATATTTCAGATTTTTTTGGTTTATTTAATTAACAGACGTTCGTCCATACGTTCGTTTTAACGAACACTTTTCGTTAATTAATTTCAGACGACGAACGTTCATTCGTCCGACTGTTCGTCAGATTTATTTTCGGGGATTTTTCCGCGATTAATTTCGATCGCGATACCTGATCCGAATTTCGTTTTAGCATAACTTTTCGCTCGTTTATCGAAATCAGGTGATTCAAATGCCCAGATTTTTGTCACGAAAATCTATTTACGATTAATCCACTTGCACAAGTTTTTATAAATAAAATTTTGACTTTAGTACACATTAGTAAACGAATCTTGTTTCTTTTGAAGTTTCAGTTTCGTTGATCCGTTTGATTTGATTCTTTTTGCAAACCGGACTTCTTAACTTCAACTTTCTGGTTAGATCTTATTCGATTTTACCCGTGCATCTATATTGTTGCTTATGTGTGCTATTGTTTGTTGTGATAGAATACCCAGATTGTGAAACGTGCTACTGCAAGTCCCTAGGTTTTGCGGATCATCAGCAAGGCAAGTAACACTTTGATCATATCCCTTATTACCCCGTTTTTATTGCATTAGATCCACCCTCACACATTGCATGGTTAGTATCTAATTAACATGTGGGTAATGGGAAGTAGATACAGAGCTAGAACCTATTACCTGTTTGCTATCAAATTTTGGGAGTTCCTTCTACGCTATGCTATTGTTGCTATGCTATTCTCATAGACGATTATTTGGGTGAGTGATTTGCATGACAAATGTGGGTATTGTTAATTAAAGGTTAACTTAAGGTGGCTACTTAAATACACATCTGGGTGGATTGCTTGAGGCACCGTGGAATCCCCAGTGGCTGTTAGGATATCTCGGGGGAACCGTGTGATCATCCTAAGGTCTGCCACCCAGGTTCAAAGGGATCATAAGACTATTGATACCTGAAACTTACGTGTGCAGCCGCAAGCTATTATGGACTCTAGCATAGTTGAGTAAGTTGTGTGAAGCTCTCGAAGTTATAGACCAGCAGATGTAGAGGGTATAGGTGGTACGGTCTACCCAGAAGTAGAGAGTTAATGCTTCACAAAGACTGTGTTTCGAATCTTCGACCATGTATGTATTTTGAGTCTTGTGGGAAAACTGCACAACCTCTGCAGAGTGTACAAACTAATTATGATTAGTCGTGTCCCCGGTTATGGACATCTTGAGTATCTGGTTCTTGGATTTTCATGTGTATCTCAACACTCTAAATTAATTTGCGGGTTAATGATGATTATTTTGGGTTTGAGTTGGAGGAACCTTCTCATTGTTTAATAACTAACAACGTAGTTAAATAAACTTTGTTCCACTAATATAGGAAGAAATTTGGCTTTTATGCAAAATTGTTAACCATAGAGCTTTCCACCAGCCAAATATGCTTGTAGATATAGCGTTTATTTCTATTCACTCTCTCTGTGTTACCTTGCCAGCATATTCCATGTGCTGACCCGTTTCGGGCTGCAACGTTCATGTTGCAGACTTTTCAGATATCGAGTAAGCTCCATAGGTCGTTGTTTTGCACTCAGCTATGCCGTTGGAGTTGATGGACCTACTTTATCTTCCAAGCCTTCCGCTGTTATCATATTTAGATGGCCTTAGGCCATATTATTGTAATAAGTTCTCTTCGAGACATTCGTTGTAATATGTGTGTGATTGCTACTCTGTTATAATACCCATCGAAGTACTGTGCGTGTCAGCATACCGATCCATGGATGACACGGATGCATAGAGACTGGACTGATTGAGGTCTGGTCGCTAAAGAGATGGTATCAGAGCACACGTTGACTGTAGGACATGACCAGTAAGCTAAAACCATAGGTCACTCCTCTCTTCTCGTTTTCTGACTCCTCTCCCCTTTCAAATCTATAGGATGGTGGATAAAAGGAGCAAGCTTACTCAACCGGATGAGGACACACCTTTTGGAAGACACTTGAAGGAAGCCACTAAGTACCTGAACATCGGACTACCAAGCTTCACCGGGACCTTCATTGCCACCCTACAAGAAGAGGAGCGTTGGAAGATTCGAGTTCAAGTTCCAGGAAGGACGTTCATGCCAGTCACTAAGCCCATAGAGTTTTCCTTTAGTGCACGACCCTGGGGCGTAGGAAAGAGCATGGCAGCCCAAATTACCATGGGACGCATTGGAGAAGTTTATCACCAGGATCTCGAAGATACTATCTACCAGATTTGTGGACGCCGAGACAACCAGGGTGAGATAGTCATCACCAGGAGGGACAGATCCATTGTCTCTTACATCCAGGAATTGAACCAGCACATTCGACTCCAAGAGAATCAGATGTACGAGAGTATGGATACTTTACAGAAGGCAATGATGAGGATCGAGGAGGTGGAGGAAAAACTCAAGTCTACACGAGATGGCTACGAGGAGGAGATGACGACACTTTTGGAGAAGAATGACGATTTGATTAAGAAGCTAGAAGTCTTCATGACGGAGCCCACGATAGGAGGAGATGAAGATGTTCCCCCTAGCCTCAAGAGCTTCATCATCATCGACGACACCGACTTCGGCCCTGATGAAAAAGATGATGACTACGTTGATGAAGCTGGAGCAGATATCATGGAGTCTTCCGCCGATCAAAACTTCTAGTCGACCACTATATCAGTAGCCGTATTTCCCCATGTAAATATTAGTTGAGCACTTTTGTGAACGTTAGATAGATCGTTTGTATGCTCTTGTTTGAAATTGATTGAGTGATATGATTGTGTTTGTCTCATGAGCATATGGGTAGTGTTTTCTCTTTAGACCTCACTCTATTCTATTTTCTCATCTTTTCTAAACCCCTCAGATGGCACCTCCGTGACATGAACTCAATTTGCTTTCCGGCCAGTGATCACCCAATTGATCCAGCAGTAGAATGCCCTGATGCAGATCCTAGTCCAGAAGCAGAATCAAGGGAACAACAACAACAACCCTCCGCCACCACCACCACATGTTGATCAGTTAGCCTGTTTCTTAAGGCTAAATCCGCCGGTGTTCTCTAGTAGCACTGAGCTGATTGTTGCTGATGATTGGCTCCGCAAGATTGGAAGGGATTTAACCACTGCGGGATGCTCAAATGCGGAAAGAGTGCGTTATGCCGCACATAAGCTAGATGGACCCGCAGCATCATGGTGGGAGAATTTCACAGCCACTTACCCCGTTCACACTGTCACATGGGAGCAGTTTCAGCAAGCTTTTCGCACCGCCCATGTTTCAGCAGGAGCTATGGCCATGAAGAAGTGTGAGTTTTGCAACTTACGCCAAGGAGGGCGCCCAGTTGGCCAGTATGTGGAGGAATTTAGCAATCTAGCACGTTATGCCCCTAATGACATTACTACAAATGCTGCTAAAAAGGAGAAGTTCCTGGAAGCACTAAATGATGAGCTGAGCATGCAGTTGATGGTGGCAACCTTCAACAACTACCAGGAGTTGGTAGACAAAGCTCTCATGATTGAAGGGAAGCAGCAGCAGATTGACCATCGCAAGAGAAAGTATGGACAAGGGAGGTTCAATTCTAGAGCTCAGCAGAAGCCCCGTTTTACCCCGAACTCGGGAGGGCACATTCACCACGACCATGGGGGAAATCATTCCCATGGAGGGGGTTCGCATAATCATAGTGGCCCAGGAATGCGAATGGTAATGGAGGAAGCAATGGACAGAACCATTCCACCCCAGCAACACCCGCCAAGAAGGATCTAAGTCAGATTACTTGTTTCAAGTGCGGGAAGAAGGGACATTACGCCACCGAGTGTCCCGAAGCAAAGAATGGGAATGGCAATGACAACTCTGGGAAGAAGCCCAACCCCTTCAATAGGGGACAAGTGAACCACGTTAGCATGGCGGAGGTTGAAGCACAACCTGATGCTGTAGTAGGTAAGTTTCTGGTTAAGTCATTTACTGCAATTGTTCTTTTCGATACTGGTGCATCGCATTCATACATATCAAGGGGATTTGTGGATAAGTATAACCTGCCAACCCAAGCCCTTAGGTCACCCAAGTTAGTAACCTCACCAGGAGCATAATATATGGCTAGCCTAAGGTGTGATCGGATACCCTTGAGGATGGGTAATTACGTGTTTCCCTCAGACCTAATAGTAATGGAGTCACAAGGACTGGATGTAATATTAGGTATGGATTGGTTATCGAAGTATGGAGGGAACATTGACTGCGCCAGTAAGTCGATTTTACTCACCACCCCGGAAGGAAGAAGGATTAAATATGTATCCCAGCATATACCGAAGAGGACTCGAGTAAATTCCTTATCAGGAGTTGTACAGGAGGAAGTACCAGTGGTGAAGGATTTCCCTGATGTATTTCCAGAGGAGTTGACAGGCATGCCACCGGACAGAGACATTGAGTTTTTGATTGAGCTTTTGCCAGGCACAGGACCAATATCCAAGAGACCATATCGGATGCATGCAAAGGATTTGGAAGAAATTAAGAAGCAGATTAAGGAGTTACTGGATAAAGGCTATATTCGCCCAAGTTCGTCACCTTGGGGATCACCAGTACTTCTAGTGGAGAAGAAGGATGGATCGTTGAGGATGGTTGTTGATTATCGAGGGCTGAATGAAGTGACAATTAAGAACAAGTATCCACTGCCGATGATCAATGACTTGTTTGATCGTTTATAATGAGCTAAGGTATTTTCCAAGATCGATCTGCGATCAGGATACCACCAACTGAAGATTCGAGAGCAGGATATACCTAAAACATCTTTTACCACGAGGTATGGGCTATACGAGTATACTGTTATGTCATTTGGTCTGACCAATGCACCTGCCTATTTCATGAACATGATGAACAAGGTATTTATGGAGTTCTTGGACAAGTTCATAGTGGTGTTCATTGATGATATTCTGGTCTTCTCGAAGAATGAAGAGGACCATGAAGAGCATTCGCGTTTGTTACTTGAGAAACTCAGAGAACATCAGTTATATGCCAAGTTCAGCAAGTGTGAGTTTTGGTTGAAGGAAGTTGGTTTCCTCGCACATGTTTTATCCGGAGAAGGAATAGCAGTAGACCCCGCTAAAGTTGACACTGTGACAACCTGGGGATGCACCACAACAGTTGGAGAGATCCGGAGTTTTCTTGGACTCGCATGATACTACCGGAGGTTCATTGAGAATTTCTCAAAGATTGCAAAGCCCATGACGGAGTTGCTGAAGAAGGACACCAAGTTCAATTAGACTGAGGAATGTGAAGCCAGTTTCTAGGAGTTGAAGAAACGCTTGGTTACAGCCCAGTGTTGATTATTCCAGATCAACGCAAGGATTATAAAGTGTATTGCGATGCTTCTCGTCGAGGACTCGGATCAGTGCTGATGCAGGAGGGAAGAGTTGTTTCGTATGCTTCACGACAACTTAAACCCCATGAGTTGAACTATGCTACTCACGATCTGGAGTTAGCAGCCGTAGTGCATGCACTGAAGACGTGGAGACACTTTCTCATTGGAAACCATTGTGAAGTATACACGGATCACAAGAGTTTGAAGTATATCTGCACTCAGAAGGAGTTGAATCTCACACAAAGGAGATGGTTGGAACTCATCAAGGATTATGATATGAGATTGCACTATCATCCCGGAAAGGCAAATGTAGTAGCCGATGCATTAAGCCGCAAGAGTCATGTCCATACACTCATAACCAAAGGATTGCCCGAGGAGTTGGCCGAAGATCTTCGCGAGCTATGCTTGGAGATAGTTCCGAAGGGTTATGTAGCAGCATTGGAAATTCAGTCTACCCTGATGTTTAAGATCAGAGAAGCTCAGAAGTCTGACATAGAGGTTTTCGAGATAAAGGAAAGAATGGGCAAGGGAAAGGCCAAAGGATTTCGTGAGGATGAGCACGATACCTTATGGTTTGAGGATCGTGTATATGTGCCCAATGACCCTGAGATCAAGAAGTTGATTCTGCAGGAGGCACATGATTCGCCGTATTCGATTCACCAAGGAAATACCAAGATGTATCTGGATTTGAAAGACAGTTTCTGGTGGACTGGAATGAAGAAGGATATTGCGGAGTGTGTGGCAGTTTGTGATGTTTGTCAGAGAGTGAAGGCAGAGCATCAGAAGCCAGCAGGATTGCTACAGCCATTGCCGATACCCGAATGGAAGTGGGACAAGCTAGGCATGGATTTCATAACGGGATTACCCCAAATGCGTTTTGGCTATGACTCGATTTGGGTTGTAGTCGACCGTTTGACGAAGGTAGCTCATTTCATCCCAGTAAAGACTACTTACAACAGTGCTAAGTTGGCGAAGATATACATGACCAGGATCGTATGTCTGCATGGAGTTCCGAGAGCCATTGTATTAGATAGAGGAACCTAGTTTACCTCAAAGTTCTGGAATCAGTTGCATGAAACCTTGGGAACCAGGCTAGAGTTCAGTACAACCTTTCATCCACAAACAGATGGACAGACCGAGAGAATCAACCAGATTCTGGTGGACATGCTGAGAGCTTGTGCACTAGATTATGGATCTAATTGGGACGACAGTTTGCCGTACGCAGACTTCTCCTACAACAACAGCTATCAAGCCAGTTTAAAGATGGCCCCTTTTGAAGCTTTGTACGGGAGAAGGTGCAGGACACCGTTGTTATGGGACGAAGTTGGAGACCGTCAGCTTTTCGGACCAGATTTGATTAAGGAATCTGAAGAAAAAGTTAAGTTGATTCGTGATAGACTGAAGGTAGCCCAGTCCAGACACAAGAGCTATGCAGATTCAAAACGCAAGGAGATAGTTCATGAAGTCGGAGACAAAGTTTATCTTTGCGTGTCCCCACTTCGAGGAGTTAAGCGTTTTGGAGTTACAGGAAAATTAGCACCACGTTTTGTGGGACCATACAAAGTTCTGAAACGTATGGGAGAAGTTGCTTACAAGTTGGAATTGCCGAAAGGATTGTCAGGAGTTCACGATGTCTTCCATGTTTCCCAGTTGAAGAAGTGCCACACAGAGATGGCCGATATTCCTCTAAAAGATACAGTACCACTGGAAGCAATTCAGTTGGATAGTGATTTGACCTACGAGGAGAAACTAGAGAAGATTCTCGAGTATGCCAGCCGAATCACACGCATCAAGGTTATCAAGTTCTGCAAAGTTCAATGGAGCCACCATACCGAGGAAGAAGCCACCTGGGAAAGAGAGGAGGATCTACGGAAAGATCACCCGCACCTATTTTCTAGCCAACCCGAATCTCGAGGGCGAGATTCATCTTAAGGGGGTAGGTTTGTAACATCCCAAATTTCCAACTTGGAATGTTATTGCATTAGAGCATCTTGCATATCATATTTTATTTGCATAATTCCTGATCCAAAAAAATTCTAAGCAACTCAAGGACCCTTGGAGAGAGTTGGGAATTTATTTATTTTCATATTGGGATTTTCTCAAATAATGAAAAGTGGATCATTGGTTTTTAATTATTTTTCTCTTCAAATATTTCATATATAAAAATATGAGAGAGGGGATAAAATGACTTTCCCAAAATTTAGAAATATTTGAGAGGAAATATTAAAGCCAAATAATAAAAAAAATTGGATTTTATTTGCTATTTTATTTGATTTACGAAAATACGCATTTCTGAAAATATTATTTCGGCCTTTTAAAAATGTCCATGTTGTAGAGGTCATTTTTAGGAGTCCGGCAAAATTTGTTTCATCGAAATCACAGTTCGTATGGACTTCCGTTTTAATTTTCTATCTCTTCTGATTTTTTTAAAAAAGAACAGACCCCGGAAGCCTATGTAGCCGCCCCCCCCCCCCCCCCCCCCCCGCGCGCATAAACCCTAGCCACCGCCCGCCGCCGCCGCCGCTCGCCGCCACTCGCCGGAGCATGCCGCTCGAGGAAGAAAATGAATTATATTTTTTCAGATTTATTTATTTATTAACGGACGTTCGTCCGTACGTTCGTTTTAACGAACACTGTTCGTTAATTAATTTCACACGACGAACATTTGTTTTTCCGACTGTTCGTCAGATTTATTTTCTGGGATTTTTCCGCGATTAATTTCGATCGCGATTCTTGATCCGAATTTCGTTTTAGCATAACTTTTGGCTCGTTTATCGGAATCAGGTGGTTCAAATGCCCAGATTTTCATCACGAAAATCTCTTTCCAAATAATCCACTTTCACAAGATTTTTATAAATAAAATTTTGACTTTAGTCCAGATTTGTAAACGAATCTCGTTTCTTTTGCAGTTTGAGTTTCGTTGATCCGTTTGATTTGATTCTTTTTCCAAACCCGAGTTCTTAACTTGAACTTTCTGGTTAGATCTTATTCGATTTTACCCGTGCATCTATATTGTTGCTTATGTCTACTATTGTTTGTTGCGATAGAATACCCGGATTGTGAAGCGTGCTACTACGAGTGCCTAGGTTTTGTGGATCATCAGCAAGGCAAGTAACACTTTGGTCATATCCCTTATTACCCCGTTTTTATTGCATTAGATCCACCCTCACACATTGCATGGTTAGGATCTAATTAACATGTGGGTAATGGGAAGTAGATACAGAGGTAGAACCTATTACCTGTTTACTATCAAATTTTGGGAGTTACTTCTACGTTATGCTATTATTGCTATGCTATGCTCGTAGACGATTATTTGGGTGAGTGATTTCCATGACAGATGTGAGTATTGTTAATTAAAGGTTAACTTAAGGTGGTTACTTAAATACACATCTGGGTGGATTGCTTGAGGCACCCTGGAATCCCAAGTGGCTGTCAGGATATCCCGGGGGAACCGTGTGATCATCCTAAGGTCCGCCACCCAGGTTCAAAGGGATCATAAGACTATTCATACTGAAACTTACGTGTGCAGCCGCAAGCTATTATGGGCTCTAGCATAGTTGAGTAAGTTGTGTGAAGCTCTCGAAGTGGTACACTAGCAGATGTAGAGGGTATAGGTGGTACGGTCTACCCAGAAGTAGAGAGTTAATGCTTCAGACAGACTGTGTCTCGAATCTCCGACGATGGATGTATTTGGAGTCTTGTGGGAAAAGTGCACAACCTCTGCAGAGTGTACAAACTAATCATGATTAGTCGTGTCCCCGGTTATGGACATCTTGAGTATCTGGTTCTTGGATTTTCATGTGTATCTCAACACTCTAAATTAATTTGCGGGTTAATGATGATTATTTTGGGTTTGAGTTGGAGGAACCTTCTCATTGTTTAATAACTAACAACGTAGTTAAATAAACTTTGTTCCACTAATATAGGAAAAAAATTGGCTTTATGCAAAACTGTTAACCATAGAGCTTTCCACCAGCCAAATATGCATGTAGATATAGCGTTTATTTCTGTTCACTCTCTATGAGTTACCTTGCCAGCATATTCCATGTGCTGACCCATTTCGGGCTGCAATGTTCATGTTGCAGACTTTTCAGATATCGAGTAAGCGCCATAGGTCGTTGTTTTGCACTGTTCTATGCCGTTGGAGTTGATGGACCTACTTTATCTTCCAAGCCTTCCGCTGTTATCATACTTAGATGGCCTTAGGCCATATTATTGTAATAAGTTCTCTTTGAGACATTAGTTATAATATGTGTGTGATTTCTACTTTATTATAATACCCATCGAAGTACTGTGCGTGTCAGCATACCGATCCAGGGATGACACAGATGCATAGAGACTGGACTGATTGAGGTCTTGTCGCTACATCAACACAAGTTGAGGTACTACCACATCAAGAAGACCAAGCTTTTCTCCTTCAGGGCGGAGGACTTCATGCTCACAAGAATCTAGCGAACTGCTGGCCAGCACAAGCTCTCATCCCCATGGGAGGGGCCCTTCATCATCATTCGGGCACTGCATAACAATGCATACTACCTGATTGATGCCCAGAAGCCAAGGAAGCACAAGAGAGACGTCTCCGGCCAGGAGACGGAGCATCCATGGAACGCGGCGTTGCTTCACCCGTTCTTTTGCTAAAAAGCAAACAAGAAAAATGAAAAGAGCATGTACGTATGTATCTTTCTCCCTCTTTGGGATTTCCAAATGAATACAATGGGTGTTTCAGGCCAAGGCTTGGGGCACGCCTCCTTTGGATTCATGACAAGAGTTTTCACTCGTTTCATGAATCCCTTGGTACGGCTCCACGGGCTCGGGGGCTCGCTAGCCGGCCCGAACGACTTCCTTAGTTGTAGATGAGCACATAGTGTACGCCAGGTCGAACCCTGGCCGTCTCGTAATAGCTACAGACCGGCTCTCGGCTGTCCGGCCAACGAGGCGGCGCCAGGTAAGGCTGGTTACATGAAAAGTTCAAACTACAAAAAGGGTTGTCGGCTCGGGTTCGTTTGATCATCTTACGATCTTGTTATTCTAGTTGGCCTCTGCTGGCTTGTGTTTGAGTCTTAAAGTCTTGATGGCTTCGAAAAATCTAAGTCCAACATTCTCAAAGGCAGAAGCCTCATCCCAGTTATAGACCGGCTCCCGGCTGTCGGGCTGGCGAGGTGGATGTTAGAGGGAATAAAGGAATTAGAGAAAAAGAAGTAAAATATGATTCAAAAGATGAAAATATAAGGCACCACACATGGTGTTTACGAATTTAATGCATAATACATACATTCAAAAGCATTCAAAAGGCCCACGGCCGAAGTTTATTACAATAAACACCCCTAGTGGGTGGAACTATTGGACTGACATTACATTGCAGAGACAATGAAAAAACAAAGGGATCAGCTAAGGGGCGGCGGCCTCGTCTGTTACCCCGACTGTTGCTCCTGAAGTGGTGGCTTCACCATCGCCGGCCACTCCCAAGGCGGATGCGCCGTCTCCACCACGAGAGCTTTCGGCTCCATCCCTTGCGACCGAGTCGGCATAAGCCTCGCTGCTGGAGTCGGCAGCATCCCCCTCAAGGGTCGCCTCGTCGGAACTGCCATCGGCATCATACGGCTGAAGATGGAACAAATCCTCACGGATCACATTTCCATCTTCGTCGCGCTCCAAGTTGAGCTCATCCGAGGAGGCATAAGAGGCGATGTCACTGGCCCTCATCCGCAGTTGGTCCTCCACGGCCTGCAGCTCCCCCTCCGAGCCGTCGCGTTGTGCGACGAGCTTAAGTCCAGCTTACGATACCAGGAATTGGCCAAGCACAGGGCCATGTAGGCACCAGCACGCGAGGCTGAGGCGCGCCAGGCGTCGAAGCGATCGCCACTAGCTCCAAGCCAGCGGGACAGCCGTGTGACAACCCGAGACCGACGCTCCAGAAGATTTCCCTCTTTTCCGTTGTCGTCGTGTTATCATTTTGTTTGCCGCATTCATCATCGCACCATGGGCATCATCTGCATTGCATCGGCACTCCGTTGCCGCCAGTTTTCAAAATTTGAGTCCAAGCACACTCGCACGCGCCCGCGGCTTCGTCAAACCCTTGTTTTAAAATGTGTGTATAAAACTTTATCTGATTGGGTTGAAACTTGGCGTGCGATCTTATTTTAATATAGGTAGGCCGCATGCCAATTTTTGTCGCAACCGGAATCCGTCTCGTCACCGAACGGTCGACCGTAGCGGCACTATCTTCGGTTATTCGTTGGACATTTTCGGTGTTTTAAATATCGCGTTGCCGCGCCGCGCTATTTCCCGCTCATCTCCGCCTAAGCCACTATACACGGCATAACCTAACCCTAGGGCATTTCCGGAGCGTCCGATCGAGATTGGAGGGTCCGATAACGCCCCATTTGGCAAACCCTAGCTACCCCGATAAAAGGAAGGGTCTCCCCTTCCATTTTTGTCTCTCCCTCCCTGCCTCATTATCCGCACTACCCCAAACCCTCAGCCAGCGCCCCTGCCTCCCACCAGCCGCCGCCGGACCGCCAGGCCCACAGTTGTCTCGCCCGGGCCCAAACCAGTCGGCTCCCTCCTCCTCCCGGGCACAGCAGCTGCTCCCGAAATGATGCGGCCGCGCGCCGCCGCCTTGCGCCCGACGCCGGTCGCCGTCTATGGTCCCCCGCCGGTCCGCGCCCTCTACGGATTTGGCCAGTGCAGGCCCCGTCGGTCCCGCCCCCGACGATCTCGTTCCCCACGCCTGTCACCGGCATCGCCGCCCGCCTGGCAGTGGCTGCCTCGCTCGCGTCTCCTCCCGTGCCCTCGCCAGCCCCAGTGTCTCCACCCAGATCTTGTCTGCCGCGCCGGATCCCGACCTCGCCGGGCCTTGCTTGGATCCCCTCGCCTCCGTCCGTCGCCGGCAGGTCTGCCGCCGCATCTCCCTGCGTTCGGGATGAGGGCAGGTGCCCGTTGAACGCATCCCTCCATGTGCAGTAACCAGGCCGAGGCCCAGCTCCTCCCTCGACCCAGCTCCTCTCCAGGCCGGCGTCAGGACCAAGTTGAGCTTCCCCCCGCGCCCTATCCTGCGCCTAGGCGTCAATTAGCTAATGCGCGCCTGTAGTTTCGTCCCGTTTAGAATTTAGGTTTTTCCCTCGGATTTAATAATTCCGGGAAATATTAGATATTAGAACGGCTATAACTTTTTATTCGTGCATCGGATCGAGGCTAATTATATATGTAACTCTTGTAATTTTTCGCGTAGAATAATATTTTGCAACTTGCATGCATGTTTGGGGTGGTTCGACCCGTTGTTTGCCTAGTTTTGCGTGCTGTCCTAATATGTTAGATATTACGTAGATATTTTTCCGCGTGTCCGGATTGTTCAAACCCCATAGATAAAATGTTCGTGTTGGTTATAACCCTTTGCCATGTATTTTAGAGTAGTTGTTTGCATTTTTGCATGTACGTTCCGTCGCTCATTTGTTATGTTGTGTTTAGGACTTATTCTCGCATATACGTGTGGCGCTAGTTTATTTTTCCAACCACACATATTATATATGTTTTCGGGGTAGAAAAATCCATAAAATTTAACTGTGCATGTAGTTTTAGCTTTTGAGCAAGTTAGTGCGCGTGATATTTTGCCATGTTGCCCTCTTGTCTATTTTGTGGGATTTATTCCATGCATGTTATGAATTAGTAGTGAACTGGAGATATGCTCTTGTATGTGTAGGAGGTTCGTGTAATGGAGTTAGTTGTAGTCCTTCAGATTCTCTAGCATGTTGTAGATTTTCATGCCATTTGGAGCCCTGTAGCATATAGTTTTAATGCTGTCAATATGCCTTCAGATCGAAAACTGCACTGTTAAACTGATATATTCACTAAGTCTGAAACTGTGTGTGAGATACCATTTTGTGAGTTCTTTTCCTAGTGATTCATGCTACCATGCTAGATGTTATTAGTAGGATTTGTAGTGCATCTTGACCACTACTTTCTCAGGACTTGTTTGAGCATTTTAGATTTATTTAGCTTGTTGTTTTGGGGTGTAGAAAATGCCATGTTGCTGTTTTGGGCAGATTGTACCTAGTTCTTGTTTTGCTTGTAATTGTTGAACTGTTGCTCCGTTTTGATCGTGTCATACATGAAACTTGCTTTGAATCTCGTGTAGTTTCATATTATCTTGCCACTTGTGTGGTTTGGGTGCGTGTGGTTGTCATTGCATACATATTGCATTCATGCCATCATATCTTGCGGTGATCATATCTTTTGAACCGTAGCTCTGTTGGAGATGTTCTCTATGAGTAAATTGATTGGAACGACGCGTAGAATCACGTGAACTTCTTTATTTTGTTGTTTAACAAATATTAAAACATGTTAGTTCAGATCTGGACAGAATTATAAATTAACGTATGAGGTCAGTTCGGAGATGCTATAAGTCGTTTCCGATATCATTTAGAATGCCTAGATATGTAGATTAATTATGCTTAACCTCTTGCCATGTTTAACCAACGTTTGATGTTGCCGTGTACCTAATCGGGATAGAACTAAATAATTCGTATGTGGAGTTTTGTCAGTATGCAACTCGTTGCATATTGAACTTCACTTAATGTGTAGTCTTTGATTGTTGTGAATTGACATGCCATGTCTTGCATATACTGAACTGATCATGCATCATATGTGGATTGCATCTTGTCGTGCATGTGTTGTGGTGAATATCATGTGTTGATTCTTGTTTCGGTTTGCTTCGTCTCGATAGAGTTCCGCAAGCGTGTCGGGAAGTGAGGACCCATTCGACTACGTTAGTTCATCTGCTTCACGGAGACGTACTTCTTCCAAGCGGGATCTCAAGCAAGATGACCATTTCCAAAGATACCATTACTATCATTGCCATGCTAGTTGTTTCGTTTCTATCGCTATGTCTCGCTGCCTACCACCTGTTAAATATCAGCCTCTCAACATTGCCATGAACACCTTCAACATGATCACAACCTAGCAAACCACTGACTGGCTATGTTACCGCTTGCTTAACCATGTGTTAGTGTTGCTAGTTGCAGGTGTAGTTGCTTCCATGTGATAACATGGGTTCCTTGTTATATCACCATATTAAATGCTATTTAATTTAATGCACCTATATACTTCATAAAAGATGGAAGGCTCGGCCTTTCTAGCCTGGTGATTTGTTTCACCTTCGCCCCTTAGTTTCGGCTACCGGTGTTATATTCCATATTGAGCGCTCCTAACACGATCGGGGTTGTTATTGGGGACCCCTTGATAATTCGTCTTAGATTAAAACTGGTCTAACAAGGCCCAACTTTGGTACTACATTTGCATAGAGACCCGCCGGCACCCGCGAAGTAATTAATCAACCCCCGGGCCAGTGCTCCTCATGAGTGTTGGTCCAAAAAGGGCAGACTGCGGTGCCACCACGGGGGAACTCGAGGTTTGGTACCCGTAGGCTTTCCCATCCGATCGTGTCCTGAGAACGAGATACGCAGCTCCTATCGGGTTCGTCGACACGTCGGGCAGCCTTGCTAGATTAGTTTTACCTTTTATGAAATTTCTTGTGCATGGGGATTCCGGTGATGCTTTGGGTAATCTCAGAGTTGAGGTTTTCCACTAAGGAGTTCGACGAGATCGGGAGGTTTGTGATCAAGGATTTCTATGCGGCTTGTGGTAATTTGTGATGGACTAGTTGGAGCACCCATGTAGGGTTTAATCTTTCTAAAAGCCATGCCCGCGGTTATGTGGCAACATGGAAAATTTGTTTAACACTGGTTCTAGATAACTTGAAGTTAACTTAATTAAAACTTGCCAACTGAGTGTGTAACCGTGACTATCTCTTTTGTGACCTGCTTCTCCAATCGAGGACACAGTGGGGTTATGTCTGACGTAAGTAGGTGTTCAGGATCATTCATTTGATCATCAGTAGTTCACGTCTGCTATGCGTAGTTCATCCCCTCTTTTATTCTTGTACTCGTAAGTTAGCCACCTCAGATAAATGCTTAGTCGCTTGCTGCATCCTCACCACTAACCATACCTCACCCATTAAGCTTTGCTAGTCTTGATACCTTTGGAAATGAGATTGCTGAGTCCCGTGTGGCTCACAGATTACTACAACATCATTTGCAGGTACGGGTAAGGATATTAAGACGTGAGCATGATGATTGTTCCTTTGGAGTTTCTTCTTCTTCCTCTTCATCGATCTAGGATGGGTTCCAAGCCGGCAGCATGCGATAGCAAGGATGGACGTCGTTCTTTTCTCGTTTGTTTTCGTCCGTAGTCGGACCCTGCTCTTATTCATGATGTTAATGTATTGTACTGATGTGACTCTGATGTAGCTTGTGGCGAGTGTAAGCCAATTCCATATACTCTTCTCTTCAGTACATGTACTTGTAACGATATCCATTCTTGTGAAATGATGAGATGTGCTTCAATCCCTGTCGAGGCTCTCGTGCCAAAATAAGGATAGGATCGCACCTTGGGCATTACAAGTTGGTATCAGAGCAGTACCGACCTAGGAGCCCCCTTGATTGATCGAACTTGGCCGAGTCGAGTCTACAAAAAAAACTATTTTGAGTCTTAGTTATACCGGAGAGTAGGTTTCTTTTTCTCCTCGTCTATGCTCTGGTGAGGTTCACGACTTAGGAAATTTCAATTATACTCCTCTTCTCACTTAATTTTTTTAGGATCACACGGATATTTTTGGAATCTATATGATGTCGATGTGACAGAGTTCTTTCTTGGTGCCTCTTGTGTGACTTGATTTCTTCCGGGGAGTTTAGCTCCAGGGGATTCTTGAGCACATCGCTATCATTCAGATTTCTTAGTATCACAGGACGGAGTATGTTCGAAATTGCTTCAATACTAGTAGTGGCGAGAGGAGTCCGGCTTCCCCACTACTGGTGAGAGAGTTCCAGATGTATCGCCATACTTAGTATCGTTGTGATTACGAGGATCTGAGTTAGATGAGTTTCCGAGATTCTGGTTATGTGTTAACGGATGTGATACACTTGACGGGTTAGTATAGGACTTGAGTTATATATTACTCCTTGTATCCGTGGACCAGATTGCATGACCAGAAATTTCGGGAGTTCTTAGGTGGGAATTCAAGTAGTTACTTATAGGACAATCTTCCAACAAATGCATGATGTTAGGTTGGGGTTCGACATCTAGTGGATTCATTTGTTCACGGTCGTTTTACAGCGGTTCTCGTTGTGTATTAAAGAGCCTTGTAGCTTGGTACGACTCGCGGATGCTTCGTATGTCGTGTGCACTGCCTTGTACATGATGGCTATTGTAGGATAGAGCCCGCGTGAGCCTCATCCACGAAAATATCGGATGGAATCTCTCTCATGAATTTGTTCTGGCTTGTTTCATAAGCCGCAGCCTTTGTTTTTGTTGGAATATGGTAATTCGAGTTGCTTCAATGTCAAGTGGTGAATTCATATCCTTCCAAGAGGTGTTCTCATGTTTTATGGGAATGCAAATTATTTTGCTCTATCAATTGTCTTATCAATTCTTGTCAACCGGAGTAGTTACGTAAATTCTTTTCAACCACTGTGCTTCTCTTCAAGTCAATTCCAGCATTTTCAAGTTTTGCAAGATCAACCTCTCATTTTCTTTCCAGAGTTGTCTCATCTGTCCCAAGTTGTCTTTGTTTTTCCCGCCCTCACGCCCTTTTTCTTCAGTGATTGGATTTCATCCAAGTGCATTTTATTTCATTGTTGCTTCCGCTATCTATTCTTTTCTCTCTTATCCAATGATTCATTGTGAAGATTCTCAGGAGCTTCATGTTCATCTTTATTCATTCTTTTTGTCTTTTTCGGTGAATTCAATTCAGGTATCCGTGTCATCATATCCTTTTCATCCTTTAAATGCTTTCCCATGTTGAAAATTCTTATCAAGTCTTCTTGTTGTCATTTCTCTCTATTCTATCCGGAGCGTTGAAGTTATCTCAGAAGTTTCTTGTTTTCAATTCTTTCAATTATTTCGAGGTGCTAACCTCATCAAGTTTTCTTTGTACCGGTGCGATCTCTCTCTTTTTGAGCAATCTGTTCAATGGTGGTTTGTTTTGAATGGCCCCATAACCCACAGGCTTTTCCCAGGATCTTTCCTTTCTCTTCTAATTTTTTCGCGGAGATCTCTAATTCTTTCAACTATGAGGTAAGTACAAATTTCATCAGTCATATTCCTTCTTCAAGATCCCTTCAAATTTATTTTCGTCATTGGCTCAACTTCTCCTTGTTCTTATTCCGGAGTGTCTCAGTTATTCTTGGTGGTGTTCTCCTCATCATTTTCAGCTTGGAAGACCAAAGGAGTGTTTCTCTCAAATCTCGGTCCATTCTCTTGAAGATTCATCATTTCAGCTTTGTGCCATCATCTTGATTGTTCCCAATCATGAGAATCCCTTTATTGCTATGTGGTGCATTTCTGAGTTGTTTTCATTCTTGATCCTCCGAAGGCCATCCTTTGAGAAGATTTCTTCGTTCTCATCTTTCAGCATTCGTTTTAAAATTCTTCTCAATTGTTGTCTCTTCGCCCATCTCTCAATTATTCTGGTGGCTTGTTCAGTTTTCTCTTAGGCGGCTCAAGATCTCTTCATTCTCAAGGTGTCTTCAAGATTCTTGTGGTAGTAGTTCTCATTTTCTTTTTCATCATTTTCTTGTCTAGAGCTAGTTCCTATTCTTCATAACGGAGGCTTTGTGATGTTTCTCCCTTCAATCTATCATTTTGTCTTTTCAAGATCTTATTGTTCCCTTGCTCAATTTAGTTGTTTGTTGTGAATCTTGTTCGGTTTTCCTATCTTATCGAATTTTTGTCCCTTTGTCCTTCCGAAGTGCTGCCGAAATTTTGTGTGAAGTCTTGCTTGTTTCCCATATCATTCTTCATCTCCTTGCAACCTCCAAGATTCATTGCATTCACTCGTTTGTCAAAGGAGCAACTAAATTTTACCTCTTGCTTTCTCATCCCCTTCCCCTTTCATTCTTGGATCTCGGGTCGAGATCCTCTTGTACTGTAGGAGAGTTGTGACAGCCCGAGACCGACGCTCTAGAAGATTCCCCTCTTTTGCGTTGTCGTCGTGTTATCAATTTTTTTGCCGCATTCATCATCTCAGCATGCACATCATCTACATTGCATCGGCACTCCGTTGCTGCCAGTTTTCAAAATTTGCATCCATTATTAGTTGCTGGTGCTCTTGGTTCTCGTCATTGACCGTTTGAGTCCAACCATACTCGCACGTGCCTGCGGCATCGTCAAACCCTTGTTTTAAAATGTGTGTATAAAAATTTCTCTGATTGGGTTGAAACTTGGCGTGCGGTCTTATTTTAATATAGATAGCCCGCGTGCCAATTTTCGTCCCAACCGGAGTCCGTCTGGTACCCGAACGGTCGAGCGTAGCGGCACCGTCTTCGGTTATTCGTCGGACGTTTTCGGGGTTTTAAATATCGCGTTGCCACCCCGCGATGTTTCCCTCTCATCTCCGCCTAAGCCACTCTACACGGACTAACCTAACCCTAGAGCATTTCCGGAGCGTCCGATCGAGATCGGAAGGTCCGAAAACGCCCCATTTGGCAAACCCTAGCTACCCCGACTATAAAAGGAAGGGTCTCCCCTTCCATTTTTGTCTCTCCCTCCCTACCTCATTATCCGCGCCGCCCCAAACCCTCAGCCAGCGCCCCTGCCTCCCACCAGCAGCCGCCGGCCCGGCAGGCCCATGGCTGGCCTGCCCGGGCCCGAACCAGCCGGCTCCCTCCTCCTCCCGGGCACAACAACCCCTCCCGAGCTACTGCTGCCGCGCGCTGCCGCCTTGCGCCCGACGCCGATCGCCGCGGCTGGTCCCCCGCCGGTCCGCGCCCTCGCCGGATCTGGCCAGCGCACGCCTCGCCGGTACCGCCCCCGATGATCTCGTTCCCCACGCCTGCCGCCGGCATCACCGCCCACCGCCAGGCAGCGGGTGCCTCGCTCGCATCTCCTCCCATGCCCTCGTCAGCCCCAGTGTCTCGAGCCAGATCTGGTGTGCCGCGTCGGATCCCATAGTCGTCAAGCCCAAGGTGAGCTCCCCCCCGCGCCCTATCCTCCGCTTAGGCGTCTATTAGCTAGTGTGCGCGTGCAGTTTCGGCCCGTTTAAAATTTAGGTTTTTCCCTGGGATTTAATAATTTCATGAAATATTAGATACTAGAACGGCTATAACTTTTTATTCATGCGTCGGATTGAGGCGAATTATATATGTAACTCATGTAGTTTTTCACGTAGAAAAATATTTTGCAACTCGCATGCATGTTTGGAGTGGTTTGACCCGCTGTTTGCCTAGTTTTGCGTGCTGTCCTAATATGTTAGATATTACGTAGATATTTTTGCGTGTGTCCAGATTGTTCAAACCCCATAGATAAAATGTTCGTGTTGTTTATAACCCTTTGCCATGTATCTTAGAGTAGTTTTTTGCATTTTTGCATGTAGGTTCCGTCGCTCGTTTGTTATGTCGTGATTAGGACTTATTCTCGCATATATGTGTGGCGCTAGTTTATTTTTCGAACCCCACGTATTATATATGTTTTCGGGGTAGAAAAATCCATAAAATTTAACTGTGCAGTTAGTTTTAGCTTTTGAGAAAGTTAGTGCGCATGATATTTTGCCATGTTGCCCTCTTGTCTATTTTGTGGGATTTATTCCGTGCATGTTATGAATTAGTTGTGAACTGGAGATATGCTCTTGGATGTGTAGGCTAGCCCCTGGTATTTTTGGTTTCCTTAGAAATCCATGTTTAGGTTTTGTTTGCTTGATGTCAACATGCTAGAAGATAGTGCTGATTTGGGATTCTGAAATATTTCTAAGTCTGAAATATGTTATATTTTCTTGCTGTCTTGCCATGCGTTTTGAGAGTGATCTATATCTCTTTTGAGGTTAGTGCAATGGAGTTAGTTGTAGTCCATAAGGTTCTCTAGCATGTTGTAGATTTTCCTGCCATTCGGAGCCCTGTAGCCTATAGTTTTGGTGCTGTCAATATGCCTTCAGATCAAAAACTGCACTGTCAAACTGATATTTTCACTATGTCTGAAACTGTGTGTGAGATGCCATTTTGTGAGTTCTTTTCCAAGTGATTCGTGCTGCCATGCTAGATGTTATCAGTAGGATGTTCTAGTGCATCTTGACCACTATTGTCTCATACCTTGTTTGAGCATTTTAGATTTATGTGGCTTGTTGTTTTGGGGTGTAGAAAATGCCATGTTGCTGTTTTGGGCAGATTGTACCTAGTTCTTGTTTTGCTTGTAATTGTTGAACCGTTGCTCCGTTTTGATCGTGTCATACATGAAACTTGCTTTGAATCTCGTGTACTTTCATATTAACTTGCCACTTGTGTGGTTTGGATGCGTGTGGCTGTCATTGCGTACATATTGCATTCATGCCATCATATCTCGCGGTGATCATATCTTTTGAACCGTAGCTCCGTTGGAGATGTTCTCTATGTGTAAATTGATTGGAACGACGCGTAGAATCACGTGAACCTATTTATTTTGTTGTTTAACAAATATTAAAACATGTTAGTTCAGATCTGGACAGAATTATAAAGTAACGTATGAGGTCAGTTCGGAGATGCTATAAGTCGTTTCCGACCTCATTTAAAATGCCTAGATAGGTACTCCCTCCGTCCCAAAATTCCTGTCTTAGATTTGTCTAGATATGAATGTATCTAGTCACGTTTTAGTATTTAGATACATCCATTTCTAAGCAAACTAAAGACAAGAATTTTGGGACGGAGGGAGTAAATTAATTACGCTTCACCTCTTGCCATGTTTAACCAAAATTTAATGTTGTCGTGTACCTAGTCGGGATAGAATTAAATAATTTGTATGTGCAGTTTCGTCAATATGGTACTCGTTGCATATTGAACTTCACTTAATGTGTAGTGTTTGATTGTTGTGAATTGACATGCCATGTCTTGCATATATTGAACTGATCATGCATCATATGTGGATTACATCTTGTCGTGCATGTGCTGTGGTGAATATCGCGTGTTGATTCTAGTTTCCGGTTTGCTTCGTATCAATAGGACCCATTCGACTACGTCGGTTCGTCTGCTTCACGGAGTCGTTCTTCTTCCAAGCGGGATCTCAGGCAAGATGGTAATTTCCCCAGATATCATTACTATCATTGACATGCTAGTTGTTTTGTTTCTATCGCTATGTATCGCTTCCTACCACCTGTTAAATATCAGCATCTCAACATTGCCATGAAAACCTTCAACCTGATCACAACCTAGCAAACCACTGATTGGCTATGTTACCGCTTGTTTAACCATGTGTTAGCCTTGGTAGTTGCAGGTGCAGTTGCTTCCATGTGATAACATGGGTTGCTTGTTATATCACCATATTAAATGCTATTTAATTTAAAGCACCTATATACTTGGTAAAAGGTGGAAGGATCAATCTTTCTAGTCTGGTGTTTTGTTCCACCTTTGCCCCTTAGTTTTGGCTACCGGTGTTATATTCCATATTGAGCGCTCCTAACACGATCAGGGTTGTTATGGGGACCCCCTTGATAATTCGTCTTAGATTAAAACTGGTCTGGCAAGGCCCAACTTTGGTATTACATTTGCCTTATAACTAATAAAAATGGATAGGGACCCACCGGCACCCGCAGAGTAATTAATCAACTCCGGGCAGAGCTCCTCATGAGTGTTGGTCCAAAAAGGGCAGACTGCGGGGCCACCATGGCGCAACTCGAGGTTTGGTACCCGTAGGCTTTCCCATCCGGTTGTGTCCTGAGAACGAGATACGGGGCTCCTATCGGGTTCGTTGACACGTCGGGCAGCCTTGCTGGATTAGTTTTACCTTTTACGAAATATCTTGTGCATCGTGATTCCGGTGATGCTTTGGGTAATCCCAGAGTTGAGGTTTTCCACTAAGGAGTCCGACGAGATCGCGAGTTTTGTGATCAAGGATTTCTATGCGGCTTGTGGTATTTTGTGATGGACTAGTTGGAGGACTGCTGCACGGTTTAATCTTTCGGAAAGCCGTGCCCGCGGTTATGTGGTGTCACACCCTGTTTTTACTACCACATTCTCTGTAATGGAAAAATCTGAACTTGTTAAAACTTTTTCAAAACTAATGATGTGAGTACCATGATTGTCACTTTACGCTTGTGTGTGTGATCATGTGATGATAAAAACCCCATTTCACAATATTGGATTATTTCTAAAAACCCTTACTTGTTTTTGATCAAGGTAAAAACCCTACTCTGAGTTGCACCACATGCCTTTCATGGCAAGGTTGGATTCAAATCAAAGTTGGTGATATTATTTTAACTTATATTTATATTCCAAAACCACATAAATCATTATTATTTTTATAATTGTTTTCCTAATTGAATTGCATGTCCATTTGTGAGGCCAGAATTGTTATTCCTACATGGAAAAATACTTTTCTGCCTTAGAAAAATGTGATTAAATTTGGTGATGATCAGAAGGACATATTTTTTCCATACATAAGATTTTAAACCCTATTTTATATTATAATTATTGAATAATACCTTGAAAACCATTTATGTATGTTTTGACCTTTTGAAATATTTCCAGAGGAAATATTCTCAATAAAATCGTAGAAAATTCCAGTGGTCTCCCTAAGCCATATTTGGTGTCCACATAAAGTTTCACCTTCATCCAAGGTGAATAAGGAACCCAAATAACACTAAGACCCCTTCTGTCCAGATTGAAATTAGAGGAACTCTACATAGCAAAGTTTGTCCAATGATGCTGAAACTTTGGAGGAGTGCCTAATACCTCAAATGAGGGTTCCACACCAAAAATGGGATTTGTGGGACTTAGTTTGCCGACACTCTCTTTGGAAGGGATAGATCTGGTCATATGGAGGTGTTTTCAAGTTTACAAAGCTAAACTTATCCAATGGAGCTCAAACTTGGTGAAACCCATGTTTTAGCACCAAACCCAAACCTGATAAGTCGCAGCACCAGTGGTGGGGTGCTACCCCCTCAGACCACTGTCGAGCACCTTCTGATAGATGGGAAAAAGCCCTCCTAGCAACAGCTAAACTCAATCCCTTTGCTCCAAACTCATAGATAAGGTGGCCAGTATCTATATCTAACCCCAGTCAACTGGCCCCTCACTGGTTCAAAGTGGAAAGGCCAAAAACCCCAATTTAGGCTTTAGTTCAAGGCTGACAGCACCAGTATTTCTTGTCTCCCTTGACCAGCTGAAGCTCCCACGAGACCCAAACGGCTAGCCACACTCCCAGCCAGTGCCAGGACATGCTAGACACGTCCAAAGTGCCTCAGAGCGCACCAGCATGCCGGGGCATGCCAAAACTATGCTCTGGGCGCGCTACAGGAAGCTACCAAGGTGGGGGCGACGCTCTCAGCCAGTTCCAGCTTCCCCCGAGGTGTCCAACCTCTTCCCCGACAACCCCTCTGCGTCGAGAAACCCTCAGATCCCCTCCTCCCCCGCGCTAGAGCTCGTACGACGCGTGCCCGCGTGCACCAGAACCGGCCAAGGTTGCGCGGCCACGGATGCTCGACTCCTCCCTCTCTCCCTCTATAGCAGATGGTTCTGGCAGTCAAAAACCATGTCCTGAGACCGTGGTTTCGACCCCAGCCCCTCTCTGCACCCCCATGCGCACCACGGTGGGTCACCGGCGCTCCCGAATCGGCTCACCATCGTGGGCCTATTTATAGCCCTCCCCCTTGCTCCTGCACCCCTCAGATAGCTTCACCATGACCACTATCACCTCCCTAGCCACTCCAGCAAGCTAGCAGAGCCCCGGTGCTCGAGATCGACCGAGGCCCCTCCGCCTCGGAGCTCCGGTCGATCTTCGGCTACACGACGTCTCATGCGCCCCTCGACCCACCAAACTGATCCCCTCAACCCAGGAATCTTTCCCCCAACTCGCCCGAGCATTTCCATGCCCCTAGCTACCTCCTCGACCACCTCCCGAAACTCCTCCATCGCGCCCTTCTCCTCACCGGCGATCCCCTGCCTCTCCGACGTTGTTCCGACCACCAGCAGGTAGGCGACGTCATGGCAAACCCATTCATGTCCTTGTTGGGGCTTGAGAATGTCGGCAACCTCGCTGGCGTGCTCCTCCTCCTCTCCGGCCAGAGGTAGGAGACGACCCCGACAGGTGTGCCCCACCTGTCGGTTGCCCAGCCTCCTCCCTGCACTGCCCGCAACCGCTAACTGCAGGGCCCCGCACGTCAGGTTCAAACCTGACGGCGCGCGCGCCTCGGAAGGATGCCGGCTGGCCATAGGCCAGCCCAGTTCCAGGCCGAGCCAGGCCAGGGACTTAGCCCATTTTTCTTTATTTTTAAAATCTCATATCAAAGATTTTTACAGAAATATTTAAACTGTGTAAAAATATAATTTTTCCACTTTTATTCTTCTAAAAATATGTAGTATTTAATAATGTGATTGGGTGGATTTTTCAAACAACTATTCTGTTGGCAATATTAAAAAGGACTAAATTCGAATAGTTTTGCTTCTGTTTGGTTAATTTTAAAAATGTTCCTTCAGGAAAATTTGAGGCAAATATTTTTCAAAATGATAACTTAGATTTATCAGTAATAGAGAACATTTTTAAAATAACTTTGTGATCTGTTTCTGAGTGAGTTACTTTTTTTTCTTTTATCGACCATAGAAAATTCGTGTGGCGAAGGAATCAGAGCGGAAGACCTCGAAGACCCTGGATACCTAGCTGACCAAGGCAAGTAGCCCTTTGACCATGACTGAGCATATTTTATATTGCATGTTAAGATAGCAAGTATTTCTGTTGCATATGATCATAAGTGCTGGTAAATCATTTGAGATGATGTTACCGATGGCTCCTCCGGAGCACATGCATTGAGCTTGATCCTACCCCTTTTGAGGATCACGCTATTATCATGTTGACAAGTAATGCTAGGGTAAATAGCATGAGCATGTTGTTGGTATAAATCAAAGAGTTTATGAAAACCCCGTCAGGTGCCACTAAAGCCTGAGGGTGATCATTAGTTAGGTGGCCACTTTTGGTGAAGTGGTGCACCGGGTATTTTGAGTGAGTATGGTTTCGGAAATGGGATTAGATTTATGATGTGTTGACCGTCCCAACCTTACCAGTATGACCATGTTACCCCTTATGGGATGGGGCTATGTTGATTACTCTGGTCGGTGCTAGCAAAGAGCCACATTAATAGTGGCGGGTGTGATATGTGGTCACTTTCGTGATAGGGTCGTGCCAGGTAGGGGGACTATGCCATTTTTATGAGTTCCAGGCACACCGTTGGTCCCTGCATGATTGATACTGTCCAGAGTCGGTGCACGTAAGACGTACAACATGTGGGCTGGGTACCAACCGAGTAGACCTCTTTGTCTAGTATCGTCAGGGGACAGGCATTGATCGGGTATTTACCCCGGGTATGTTATATACCGCGAGTCATGGATGACACGAGATTTTCCCGAATCTCGTGGGTCCAGCGTACTACCTCTGCAGAGTGTAAAACTATTCGAATAGCCGTGTCCACGGTCAAGCACAGTTGGGTGGTGCTGCTTAAACTACGTCCAGTTGTTTCCGCATAAATCAAGTGTGTGTGAGTTGTGTTGAAAAGGAGTTATTATGAAAGTATGATATGACCAAGTTTGGTGATTTGACATATAGGGTGAACCCGGATGGTTCAGCCCTCGAGAGAAATATTGATATCTCTAACCTGTTCTTCAAAAGTAGTTCTTTAACTTGATGCATACCTGTGATCATGTTTATTTACCACCAAGAGATATCCAGCAAAGAAGCCTGTTATTGCTACCATTCACTTTCATTATTCATGTCATGGGCTGTTTGCGAGTACATTGAAAGTACTCATTGGCTTGCCACTGGTTATGTTATTGACCAGACATGGAAGGACCAGGGTTTGGAGATGAGTACATCTCTGGAGACGCCCTTGTGAACTAGGACGCTTCCGAGTCAGCATGCCTGTCGGTGAAGGCTTGATGGCTTGGGCACCCGCTTAGCCCTATGTTTTCCGCAATTAGTTTTATCAGCATGATTTGGCCTTAGTCCCAACCTTGTCAACTTGACCATTCGGTCATGTGTTGTAATAATTCGGTACTCGGATGTAAGACTCTTATTATTTCAGTATATGTGTGTTCGGTGAGCATTGGTCTCTGGGATCACTGAGCGCGATCATTCGGCGATCTCGACTTGTAAGTCAGGGTCCCCACAGAGCTGGTATCAGAGCCATCCTGACTATAGGAAGCCTTAGGTAGCATGGATGATAGCCGAGACGATTAGAGCACATAGACCTTAACCTGAGATTCTGCACCCACTAAAAGCTTTCTAACCCTCTCCTCTACATCTTGTAGATGGTTGTCGTACCTGAGATGCTTCTGGAGACGGGCTTTCCTCTACTTTTGAATGATAGCATCGAGAAGTGCCAAGTATGCCGCACACCCATCTTTCTCTACCACGAGCACTGGGTCAACGCTGACACGAAGGAATATCACGTGGATGTGATAGTGAAGGCTAATGACTCCCCGAATAGATGGTTCTTTGAGGGACCACAGTTGGAGAATCTGATGTTGGCAGTGGAGACCGCAGCATGAGAGGCGCTCATGCGACTCCGCGACATCCTTCCCGAGATGGCGGACGAGCCAGCTACTCGTCATCTACCCTTTGTTAAGGATGGGGTGGATGGGAGTTGGACACTCGACCCATATTCCGAGGACGGGACGCCACTGAGGTTTCAGACCTACTTTAGTCTCTCCTCTGATACTTTGACGCACCTTTTGATCGAAGAGTCAACAAGGATTCGCCAAGAGCTGCACCAAGTCAAGGATATGCTTTGCACGGAGAAGATGAAGAACCGCAAGGTGAAGAAGGAAGGAGCACCCGTAGGACCACTTGGCTTTGCTTTCCGAGGAGGAATACCACCGCTTCAGGACACTCCTCTTCAGAGTCGTTGCCTAACCACGGAAGAGTACACCGACCTTTTCGCTACCTCGCCAACCAAGAGATACCGTGATGGTCCGCTTCCTTCCCCTACTCCTTCAAATAAGGGAAGCACTGATGAAGATGAAGATGAAGACGAAGATCCCGCAGAACCCTTTTACAAGACCGCGCAGTATGCCTCTTAGCATTAGTGGCGTAGGCAATTAGGAATTACTCCCCGAGCGTAGGAGTCCATGTATCGGTTCAGTGAACCACTAGTGTTGTGTAAGCATGATGCAAGTCGCCTGTTTAATCTAATGCATTAGCTCTTTCAAAACCATTGGCTTAAAATTTTCACACTAGCACAACACCAGACCCCCTCTTTACTAGAGTATCATCCCTTATGATTCCGCCAGTTCGAAAAATTGACCTGTCAACTCCCCTGACAGGATGGTGAATGCTTCTCGCAACAGCACCTTCGGCAACCCCGACTCTGCCTCTTCAGGTCAGCAGCAGGGAACCGGAGGGGAAGCTCAAGCTGGAGATCACCACGAGCAGCAAGATGATGTTCCACTGCCACCGCCTCCTCCCGGAAGCTTGACTATGGCTCAGTTCCTTCAAGCTCTTCGAGAGGAACGTCAAGCCAACAATGCCGCTATTCAGTAGCTGGCTCAAACCTTGGTGAACAACCCGCCGCATAACGGGAATGGCAATGGTCGCTCTACTCTCTCTGAGTTCATGCAAAGTACGCCACCCATATTCACGGAGACGATTGAACCATTGGATGTTGATGACTGGATCCGTACTATCGAAGACCTCCTCGAGCTGGTCAAATGCACTGATGATAATGAGAAGGTCCTCTATGCTTCTCATTGTCTCGGTGGCACAGCCAGAGCTTCGTGGGATGGATTTCAGATCATGCGAGCAGGGCAAGTCATCACTTGGGCTATGTTCAAAGATGGATTCCGCGCTGCTCACATTCCTCCTGGAATGATGACCATTAAGAAGAAGGAATTCCGAGCCTTAAGGCAAGGCAGTTGATCCGTCAAGGAGTATTTGCAGAAGTTCAACCTCCTGTCAAGATACGCACCTGAAGATGTCAACACTCAGGCCGCCAAAGTGGAACACTTTATGGAAGGACTACAGCAGTCACTCCAGTATCAACTGGTTGTTTCTGAATGCCGTACCTTTAGCTATCTGGTTAATAAGGCCTTTATGTTGGAAGACAAGCGTCATGCTATGGATGACACCAATAAGCACAAGCTAATTGGTTGTGGAGGACCGAGTAACACAAAGCCACGCCCATGGCAGTCAGCTCCAGCAAGACCCAACTATCAGTAGCAGCAGTACAAGCATCGAACATTTCACCAGAAGTACCAGCCTCAATAGCAAGTCAACACCAAGCTAGCAATCAATCCGTCGAACAACAGTGGAGTCAAGACCAATCTTCCAGCGCAAGTTACGTGTTTAGGATGTGGACAAACATGGCACTATTCCAGGCAATGCCCCAATAAGCAGCCCGATGCACCGTGCCCCAATACACCAAATCCAAGCCAAGGAGCGCCATGCAGGAATCAGGCTCCCCGCAATGAGGAGTACCACAGCAAGGGGCGGATTAATCATATTTTCGGAGAACAGGCGCAGGAAGACCCGGACTGCATTCTAGGTACGTTCCTCGTCAACTCTACCCCAACAACGATATTGTTTGATTGTGGTGCTTCGCATTCTTTTGTTACAAAAATATTTGCGAAAAAATGCGGTTTAAAACCTACCTTGCTTCGTGGGCATATGGCAATTCAAACCCCGGGAGCAGTATTGAGGACCAACCTAGGGTGTAGGAAGGTCGGGATAGTTATCAATGGGATGAGCTTTTCAGCGGATCTCATTGTGCTTAAGTCGCAAGGCCTAGAAGTAATTCTCAACATGGATTGGTTGGCCAAACATCAAAGCATCTTGGACTATGCCAATAGGGCCATTACCATGACAAGCGACCAAGGAGTCAAAGTCAAGTATGTCTCTGAGCTAGTACCCGCTCAAGTACCACGGGTTAACAGCCTATCAGAGGTAGAACTCGATCAAGTGCCAATAGTCTGTGAGTACCCGGACGTCTTTCCTAACGAGCTACCAGGAAGTCCTCCTGAGCGAGACATCGAGTTCGTCATTGAGATCATGCCCAGATCAAGGCCTATCTATAAGAAGCCTTACAGAATGGGATCCAAAGAGCTGGCAGAGTTGAAGAAGCAGCTGGATGAGCAACCCAGGAAAGGGTTTATTCGTCCGAGTGCGTCACCTTGGGGATCACCTGTTCTTTTCATGTCCAAGAAGGATGGAACCATCAGACTCTGTGTCGATTACCGTTCTGTCAATGAGGTCATGATTAAGAACAAGTATCCACTCCCCATGATTGAAGACTTGTTTGATCAACTAAATGAAGCTAAGGTATTCTCCAAGATCGACCTCCGATCTGGATATTCCTAATTGAAGATCCGACCCGAAGACATACCCAATACTGCGTTCGTGACCGGTACGGTCTGTACGAATGCATTGTCATGTATTTTGGGTTAACTAATGCCCCAGCTTACTTCATGTACCTCATGAACAAGGTCTTCATGGAATACCTGAACAAGTTTTTCATCGTATTCATCGATGACATATTAATCTTTTCCATGTCCGAAGAAGAGCATGAGAAACACTTGAGGTTAGTGTTGGAGAAGCTTAGAGAGCACCAACTTTATGACAAGTTCAGCAAGTGACAATTCTGGCTGAACGAAGTTGGATTCTTGGGTCATACCATGGCAGCAAGTGGATTGGCAGTTGATCCCTCCAAGATTACTACGGTAACCAACTGGGAATTGCCAATTGATGTGAAGGAAGTCAGAAGTTTCCTCGGACTCGCGGGATATTACTGCAAGTTCGTAGAAGGATTCTCCCGCATCGCTCAACCTATGACTCGGCTCTTGAAGAAAGGCAAGAAGTTCGAATGGACGCCGGAGTGTGAAGAAAGTTTCCAAGAATTGAAGAAGAGATTAACTACCGCACCGGTATTGGCCACTCCAAATATCAGCAAGGAGTTTGTGATATATTGTGATGCCTCCTGGACCGAGCTCGATGGGGTTCTAATGCAGGATGGCAGAGTTGTGGCGTATCTGTCACGACAACTGCGCCCGCATGAGGAAAACTATGCCACCCATGATCTCCAATTGGCAGCGGTAGTGCATGCCCTGAAGACATGGCGACATTACCTTCTGGGAATCGATGTGAAATATACACTGACCATAAAAGTCTGAAGTATATCTTCACCGAAAGGGAATTGAATATGAGGCAACAGAGATGGTTGGAGTTAATCAAAGACTACGACCTCAGCATTCAATATCACCCCGGTAAGGCCAATGCAGTGGCTGATGCCTTAAGCCGGAAGGGCATCAACTTGAACGTCATGCTCAAGGAAAGGCAACCTGCCTTGTATGAAGACTTGGAGAACTTCGGGTTGGAGCTAGTAGAATCAGGATTCCTGGCTAACCTCGAAGTCAAACCAACGCTGGAGGATGACATGAAGGAGGCCCAGAAGGGCCATAGGAGCATTGAAGGCATCAAGAAGAAGATTCAATAAGGCAAGGCCCTAGGATTCTCGGTGGATGAACAAGGAGAAATGTGGTTTGGGAAACGTTTATGCATACCCAACAAGGCAGAACCCAAGGACTTGATCCTACAGGAAGCACATGATACACCCTACTCTATTCACCCCGGTGGTACCAAAATGTATCAAGATCTTCGAGAAAGATTCTGGTGGCATGGCATGAAGAGAGAGATAGCATCTTACGTTACCAAGTGCCACGTATGCCAGCGAGTCAAATCTGAGCATCAACGACCCGCTGGATTGCTACAACCACTCCAAGTGCCAAAATGGAAGTGGGACAAAGTCGGCATGGAATGCATCACTGGATTGCCTAGGTCCAGCAAAGGGCACAACTCCATATGGGTCATTGTCGATCACCTGACTAAGGTGGCCCATTTCATTCCGGTCAACACTACGTACGATGGAAACCAATTGGCCAGTCTATATATCCATCGTATCGTGAGCCTTCACGGAGTTCCCAAGGAGATTGTATATGATCGAGGCACGCAGTTCACCTCAAGATTTTGGAAGAAGTTTCAAGAAGCCCTCGGAACCAAGCTCTCTTTCAGCATCGCTTTCCACCCGCAAACGGGCGGACAAAGGAAAGAGTGAATCAGATACTCGAAGATATGCTCCGCGCTTGTGTCTTGGCACATGGTGCCAAATGGTAAGACTGTCTACCGTTCGTTGAGTTTTCATACAACAACAGCTACTAGTCCAGTCTCCAAATGGCCCCATTTGAAGTGTTGTACGGATGAAAGTGCCGCACCCCGCTCAACTGGTCCGAAACCAGAGAAGGGCTGATTTTCGGGCCAGAAGTTTTGCACAAGGCAGAAGAGAAGGTGCAACTTGTCGAGAGAAGAGCTATGCGGATTCTCGCCGCAGGGATGTGGAGTTCATTCCCGGAGACCAGGTGTACCTCCGTGTCACACCTATCAAGGGAACCAAGTGTTTCCATGTTAAAGGGAAACTCGCTCCAAGGTTCATTGGACCTTTTAAGATCACGGCAAGGTGTGGAGAAGTTGCTTATCAGTTGGAGCTGCCCCCGGAACTTTCGGATGTGCACAACGTCTTTCACGTGTCGCAGCTCCGGAAGTGTCTTCAATCGCCAAACCGTTCTGATCCTTATAAGGACATTGACCATCAGGCCATTGACCTTCAGCCAGATCTCACCTACCGCGAGAAGCCGATCCGCATTCTGGATGAAGCTGAGCGTTGCACCAGAAGTCGCACAATCAAGTATTTCAAGGTTCAATGGAGCAACCACACCGAAGCAGAAGCAACATGGGAGCGTGAAGACTATCTCCGACCTGAGTTCCCAGACCTTTTTAGCACCTAGCTTAGGACTCTCGGGGACGGGATTCTTGTAAGGTGGATAGGTCTGTCACATCCTGTTTTTACTACCACATTCTCTGTAATGCAAAAAATCTGAGCTTGTTAATTTTTTTTCAAAACTAATGATGTGAGTACCATGATTGTCATTGTATGCTTGTGTGTGTGATCATGTGATGATAAAAACCCCATTTCACAATATTGGATTATTTCTAAAAAACCTTACTTGTTTGTGATCCAGGTAAAAACCCTACTTTGAGTTGCACCACATGCCTTTGATGGAAAGGTTGGTTTATACTCAAAGTTGGCGATCTCATTTTAACTTATATTTATATTCCAAAACCACAAAAATAATTATTTTTTATAATTGTTTTCCTAATTTAATTGCATGTCCCTTTCTGAGGCCAAAATTGGTATTCCTACCTGGGAAAATACTTTTCTGCCTTAGAAAAATCTAATTAAATTTCGTGATGATCAGGAGGGCATATATTTTCCATACATAAGATTTTAAACCCTATTTTCCATTATAATTATTGAATAAAACCCTGAAAACCATTTCGGACTATTTTGACCTTTTGAAATATTTCCACAGGAAATATTCTCAATAAAATCCTAGAAACTTCCAGTGGTATCCCTAAGCCATATTTGGTGTCCACATAAAGTTTCACCTTGATCCAAGGTGATTAAGGACCCAAAATAACCGTAGAACCCCTTCTGTCCAGATTGAAGTTAGAGGAACTCTACATAACAATGTTTCTCCAATGATGCCGAAACTTCGCAGGAGTGCCTAATACCTCAAATTAGGGTTCCACACCAAAAATGAGATTTGTGGGACTTAGTTTGCCCACACTCTCTTTGGAAGGGACAGATCTGATCATATGGAGGTGTTTTCAAGTTTTCAAAGCTAAATTTGTCCAATGGAGCTCAAACTTGGTGAAACCCCATGTTTTAGCACCAAACCCAAACCTGTTAAGTTGCAGCACCAGTGGTGGGGTGCAACCCCCTCAAACCACTGTCGAGCATCTTTTGACAAATGGAAAAAAAGCCCTCCTAGCCACAGCTAAACCCAACCCCTTTGCTCCAAACTCATAGATTAGGTGGACGGTATCTATATCTAACCCCAGTCAACCGTCACCTCACTGGTTCGAAGTGGAAAGGCCAAAAACCCCAATTTAGGCTTCAGTTCAAGGCTGACAACATGAGTATTTCTTGTCTCCCTTGACCATCCGAAGCTCCCACGAGACCCAAACGACTAGCCACACTCCCAGCCAGTGCCAGGATATGCTAGACACGTCCAAAGTGCCTCAGAGCGCACCAGCATGCCGTGGCATGCCAAAATTGCGCTCTGGGTGCGCTACAGGAAGCCACCGAGGTGGGGGCGACGCTCTCGGCCAGTTCTAGCCTCCCCCGAGGTGTCCAACCTCTTCCCCGACAACCCCTCTGCGTCGAGGAACCCTCAGGTCCCCTCCTCCCCCGCGGTAGAGCTCGTGCGATGCGTGCCCGCGCGCACCAGAACCGGCCAAGGTTGCGTGGCCACGGGTGCTCGACTCCTCCCTCTCTCCACTACTAGAAAAAAGGTTGTTACTGGCGCTCCTATTTTGCCTATTAATGGCGCACTATAGGTGCGCCACTATTATCACGCCATTAGTAATTGTTAGTAATGGCGTCACACTACTCCAGCCCCAGCACACTTAACTTCTCAGTTCTATCCAACCCCCGGACGAGCTCACTTAACAGACATATGTTGATATATCTACCATATCAATCCTATTAAACCTTGTTGATGTCTAGGACTTTGTTCATGTTATGGGTGTGATGAAATTTTGTAAAAGTATTTCAAATTTCCCTGTCATATTATGTATCATATTTTGAACATTTTTTTCAAAAAAAAATTTGAAATCATTTTTTTTCTGTTACTAGTGGCGCACCTAGCAAATGGTGCCCCATTACTAAGTTTGAATTTTTTTCCATTTCCCCCCTCTAGATCTTAAAAGTCTTGTATCTTTTATTCTGTTAGGCTTTGGGGGATTCTAAAAATCTTCAACGGGGTTCCCCCTTTTGAATTCGGATGTAACTTTTCGAGTAGATGATTTTTCATATAAAAATCTTTTTAATCTGAGTTCGTATGTAAAAGTTATGCCCATTTTACTAAATTCCACACAGATTTTGCAAATAAAGTCGAAATTCATATTTGTAAATTTTGCCAACAACTAGACCACATATCACAAGGGAAACTTATTTTCTTTTATTTTTTTTTGACATTTCCATCATTTTCTTTCATTTATTTTTAAACTGAAAAGGCGGTCCACAGGGGGGGTGCATTTGGTGATGGCGCACCTTCACAAAGTGCACCATTACTATGTGTATGATTTGGTCAAAGTTAGTAATGGCGCACTTTGTATAGGTGCGCCATCACTAAGTTGACATAGTAATGGCGCACCTTTACAAAGTGCGCCATTACTAAGTTTGACCAGTGTTTGACCCAGTCATCCACATATTAATGGTGCACCATTTGCTAGGTGCGCCATTACTATGTCAACTTAGTAATGGCGCACCTATACAAAGTGCGCCGTTACTATGTGTATGACTGGGTCAAACCTTGGTCAAACTTAGTAATGGCGCACTTTTCACCTGGTGCGCCATTACTGCTTTGGTTACTAATGGCGCACCTACACATGGTGCGCCATTACTATTTAGTAATGGCGCACCACATGTATAGTGCACCATTAGTGTCCATATTGGCTATAGCTGTTTTTCTAGTAGTGCTCCCTGAGAAGCAGATGGTTCTGGCAGTCCAAAACCATGTCCTGAGACCGTGGTTTCGACCCCAGCCCCTCTCTTCACCCCCATGCGTGCCACGGTGAGTCACCGGCGCTCCCGAATCGGCTCACCGTCGCGGGCCTATTTATAGCCCTTCCCCTCGCTCGTGCACCCCTCAGATAGCTTCACCACGACCACTAGCACTTCCCTAGCCACTCCAGGAAACTAGCAGAGCCCCCGTGCTCGAGATTGACCGAGGCCCCTCCGTCTCGGAGCTCCGGTCGATCTCCGGCTAAACGACGACTCATGCGCCCCTCGACCCACCAAACTGATCTCCTCAACCCTAGGAAGCTTTCCCCCAACTGGCCCGAGCATTTCCGTGCCCCTAGCTACCTCCTCGACCACCTTCCAAAACTCCTCCGTCGCGCCCTTCTCGTCGCCCGTGAACCCCTGCCTTTCCGATGTTGTTCCGACTACCAGAAGGTAGGCGACGTCATGGTGAACCTATTCCTGTCCTTGTTGGGGCTTGAGAACGTCGCAGGCTCACCGGCGTGCTCCTCCTCCTCTCCGACCAGAGGTAGGAAACGACCCCGATAGGTGTGCCCCACTTGTCGGTGGCCCAGCCTCCTCCCCCGCGCTTTCCGCAACCGCTGACCGCAGGGCCCCGCACGTCAGGTTCAAACCTAACGGCGCTCGCGCCTGGGCACGCAATCGGCTGGCCATGGGCCAGCTCAGTTCCAGGCCGAGCCAGGCCAGGGACTTAGCCCATTTTTCTTTATTTTTAAAATCTGATTTCAAAGATTTTTATAAAAATATTTAACCAGTGTAAAAATATAATTTTTCCACTTTTATTCTTCAAAAGATATGTAGTATTTAATAATGTGATTGGGTGGATTTTTCAAACAACTATTCTGTTTGCAATATTAAAAAGGACTAAATTGGAATAGTTTTGGTTTTGTTTGGTTAATTTTAAAAATGTTCCTTCAGGAAAATTTGAGGCAAATATTTTTCAAAATGATAACTTAGATTTATCAGTAATAAAGATCATTTTTAAAATAACTTTGGGATCTGTTTCTGAATGAGCTACTTCTTATTAATTCTTTTATCGATGATAGAAAATCCGGTTGACCAGGGAACCGGAGTGGAAGACCTCGAAGACCCCAGGTACCTAGCTGACGAAGGCAAGCAGCCCTTTCACCATGACTGAGCGTATGTTATATTGCATGTTAAGATAGCAAGTATTTTCATTGCATATGATCATAAGTGCCGGTAAATCATTTGATATGATGATACCGATGGTTCCTTCGGAGCACATGCATTGAGCTTGATACTACACCTTTTGAGGATCACGCTATTATCATGTTGACAAGTAATGCTAGAGTAAATAGCATGATCATGTTGTTGGTATAAATCAAAGAGTTTATGAAAACCCTGTCTGGTGCCACTAATGCCCGAGGGTGATGATGAGTTAGGTGGCCACTTTTGGTGAAGTGGTGCACCGTGTATTTTTGAGTGAGTATGGTTTCGGAAATGGGATTTGATTTATGATGTGTCGACCGTCCCAACCTTACCAGTACGACCATGTTACCCCTTATGGGACGGGGCTATGTTGATTACTCTGGTTGGTGCTAGCAAAGAGCCACATTACTAGTGGCGGGAGTGATGTGTGGTCACTCTCGTGATTGGTTCGTGCGGGGTAGGACGACTATATCATTTTTATGATTTCTAGGCACACCGTTGGTCCCTGCATGGTTGATATATACTATCCAGAGTCAGTGCTCGTAAGACCTACAACATGTGGGCTGGGTACCAATCGAGTGGACCTCTTTGTCTAGTATCGTCAGGGGAAAGGCATTGATCGGGTACTAACCTCGGGTATGTTATATACCGCAAGTCGTGGATGACACGGAAGTTTCCTGGAACTCATGGGTCTAGCGTACTACCTCTACAAAGTGTAAAACTATTCGAATAGTCGTGTCCATGGTCAAGGACAGTTGGGTGGTGCTGCTTAAACTACGTCCAGTTGTTTCCACATAAATCAAGTGTGTGTGAGTTGTGTTGAAAAGGAGTTATTATGAAATTATGATATGACCAAGTTTGGTGATTTGGCATATAGGGTGAACCCGGATGGTTCATCCCTCGACAAAAATATTGATATCTATAACTTGTTCTTCAAAAGTAATTCTTTAACTTGATGCATACATGTGATCATGTTTATTTACCACCACGAGATATCCACCAAAGAAGGCTGTTATTGTTACCCTTCACTTTCATTGTTCATGTCATGGGCTGTTTGCGAGTACATTCAAAGTACTCATTAGCTTGCTGCTGATTGTATTATTGACCAGACATGGAAGGACCGGAGTTTGGAGATGAGTACGTCTTTGGAGACGCCCCTGTGAACTAGGACGCTGCTAGTCAGAATGCATGACGGTGTAGCCTTGATGGCATGGGCACCCGCTTAGCCCTATGTTTTCCGCAATTAGTTTTATCAGCATGATTTGGCCATAGGCCGAACCTTGTGAACTTGACTATTCGGTCATGTGTTGTAATAATTCGGTACTCGGATGTAACACTGTTACTATCTCAGTATATGTGTGTTCGGTGAGCATTGATCTCTGGGATCACTAAGCATGATCATTCGACGATCTCGACTTGTAAGTCGGGGTAACCACATGTGGCAACGTAGAAACTTTGTTTAACACTAGTTCTAGATAACTTGAAGTTAACTTAATAAAAACTTGACAACTGAGTGCGTAACCGTGATTTTCTCTATCGTGAGCTCTGCTACGGTAACATAAGTCCTTCCTTGGCGCTAGGAATTATTCTTGCTACTTCTCTTGTTTGCGTCTGTTTTTCCCTTGAAGAGGAAAGGGTGATGCAGCACAGGAGCAGTAAGTATTTCCCTTAGTTTGAGAACCAAGGTATGAATCCAGAAGGAGGGCCTCGTCTAGTTCAAAGTACCTGCGCAAACACAAACAAGCTTGCACCCAACGCTTCAAAGGGGTTGTCAATCCCATCAAGATTGTTTGCAAAGTGAGATCTGAAGGCGGAAAGTGCAACGAAGTAAAAAGTGTAAGGCTGAAAATATGGTGTGGAGTAGACCCTGGGGGCCATAGTGTTCACTAGAGGCTTCTCTCAAAATAGCTAATATTACGATGGGTGAACAAATTACTGTCGAGCAATTGATAGAACCGCGCAAAGTCATGACGATATCTAAGGCAATGATTATACATATAGGCATCACGTCCGAGACAAGTAGACCTATACTTTGTGCATCTACTACTATTACTCCACACATCGACCGCTATCTAGCATGCATCTAGTGTATTGAGTTCATGACGAACAGAGTAACACCTTAAGCAAGATGACATGATGTAGAGGGATAATCTCAAACCAATGATGAAAACCTCATCTTTTTACCCTTGATGGCAACAACACGATGCGTGCCTCGCTAGCCCTTCTGTCACTGGGTGAGGTCACCGCACGGTATGAACCCAAACCAAGCACTTCTCCCATTGCAAGAATCATAGATCTAGTTGGCCAAAGAAAACCCACAACTCGAAGAGAATTACAAGGATATGAAATCATGCATAAGAGAGATCAGAAGAAACTCAAATAAGATTCATAGATAATCTAATCATAAATCCATAATTCAGCGGATCTCGACAAACACACCGCAAAAGAAGATTACATCGGATAGATCTCCATGAAGATCATGGAGAACTTTGTACTGAAGATCCAAGAGAGAGAAGAAGCCATCTAGTTACTAGCTATGGACCCGTAGGTCTATGGTGAACTACTCACGCATCATCAGAGAGGTCATGGTGTTGCTGAAGAAGCCCTCCGTGTCCTAATCCTCCCTCTGGTAGGGCACCAGAACGTGCCCCAGATGGGATCTTGCGGAGACAGAAGCTTGCGGTGGTCAAAAAGTAATTTCGATGATGTCCTAATTTTTTTGGGATTTTTAGGGAATATATAGGCGCAACCCCTAGGGTAGAGGGCGCCCAGGGGGCCCACAAGCCTGTGGGCCGCGGCCTCCCCCCTGGCAATGGGGTGGGGTCTTGTGGGGCCCCTGAGGCTCCCCTGCCTTGGCTCTCAAGCTTCCCGATCTTCTTCCATTACGAAAAAAATCTTTTCAGGGATTTTCTTCCGTTTGGACTCCGTTTCAAAATCCCCTCTGAAAGGGGTCAAAAACATGGAAAAAACAGGAACTGGCACTTGGCACTGAGTTAATAAGTTAGTCCCAAAAAATATATAAAAGGCATGCATAACATCCAAAGTTTGACAAGATAATAGCATGAAACCATCAAAAATTATAGATACGTTGGAGACGTATCAAGAATCCCCAAGCTTAACTCCTGCTCGTCCTCGAGTAGGGAAGTGATAAAGAATGAATTTTTGATGTGAATTCTACCTAGCATAGTTGTCCTTTGCAACTTCTTTCACGTGACATGAATGTTCAGATCCGTAAGATTCGAAACAATAGTTTGCTATTGACATGAAAACAATAATACTTCAAGCAAACTAGCAAGGTAATCATGAACTTTCAAAATAACAAGGCCAAGGAAAGTTATCCCTACAAAATCATATAATCTGGCTATGCTCCATCATCCTCACACAACTAATGTAAATCATTCACAACCCGGTATTGGCCAAGTAATTGTTTTTTCACTCTTACTTTCTCAAACTTTTTATAACTATCATGCAATACATGAGCACGAGCCATGGATATAGCACTATAGGTGGAATAGAGTGTGGTGGTGGTTGTGAGACAAAAAAGGGGAAGATGGTCACATTGACTCGGCGTATCAATAAGCTATGGAGATGCCCATTAATAGATATCAATGTGAATGAGTAGGGATTGCCATACAAGAGATGCACTAGTGCTATAAGTATGTGAAAGCTCAAAAGGAAAACTAGTGGGTGTGCATCCAACTTGCTTGCTCACGAAGACCTAGGGCAATTTTGAGGAAGCCCATCATTGGAATATACAAGCCAAGTGAGATAATGAAGATTCCCATTAGCATATGGTAGTGAGAAAGCAAGAACCTCTCAATCATGAAGAACATGGTGCTATTATGAAGCACAAGTATGGAAAACGATAGTAGCATTGTCCATTCTCTCTTTTTCTCTCTTTTCTTTTTTTTCATTTGGGCTCTTAGGCCTCTTTTTTCTTTTCTTTTCTTTTCTTTTCTCCCTTTTTTGTTTTTGGGCTCTTTGGCCTTTTTTTTATTTCCTCACATGGAACAATGCTCTAATAATGATGATCATCACACTTTTATTTACTCACAGCTCAAAGCTCACAATGATGATGACTCTATAGGAAATGCCTCCGGCAGTGTACCGGGATGTGCAACGATCTAGCATGGCGTATGACGTTGGAAACATCTTGCTAGCTATCTTACGATCATGCAATGGAAATATGAGAGTGACGACACAAGTCATGAGACGGAACGGTGGGAGTTGCATGGCAATATATCACGGAATGGCTATGGAAATGCCATAGTAGGTAGGTATGGTGGCTGTTTTGAGGAAGGCATATGGTGGGTTTGTGTACCAGCGAGAATTGCGCGGCACAAAAGAGGCTAGCAATGGTGGAAGGTGAAAGTGCATCTATACCATGGACTCACATTAGTCATGACGAACACACATACTTGTTGTGAAAGTTTTTATTAGTAATCGAAACAAAGTGGTAACCACATACTCCGAGGGGAAGGGTTGGTAGGTGTTAACCATCGCGGGATCCCGACCTCAACTCTAAGGATGGCAATCAATAGATCAATTATGCTCCGACTTCCTAACATAGTGGTTCACCATACTACGGGAATCATTAACTTCAACACAAGTATTTCTAGATTCACAACAGCCTACTAACATAGCTCTTAATATTACCAAATCCACGTCTCAAAACTAATTGAGATGAATCAAGACTTCTCTTTCTACTCAATGCACATGAAGATGGATGTTTTTGCATCCTCTTTGGGTACCTATCACATTTGATACTACTTTCATAGCATAAGCCAACTACCAAATCACGCACCGCCGTGCTCTAAAAGATATAAGTGAAGCACAAGAGCAAAAGTATCTAGCTCAAAAGATATAAGTGAAGCACTATGAACATTCTAGCAAAAATCACGATGAGTGCATGTCTCTCTCTATCAAAAAGGTGTGAAGCAAGGATTATTGTGACACAAAAAAAAAGGCTCCTAAGATACAAGATGCTCCAAGAAAAACACATATCATGTGCTGAATAAAAATATAGCTCCAAGTAATGTTACCGATGGATTGAAGACGAAAGAGGGGATGCCATCCCGGGACATCCCCAAGCTTAGGCTTTTTGGTGTCCTTGAATTTGGCTTGGGATTCCTTGGGAATCCCCAAGCTTGAGCTCTTTCCACTCCTTATCTCTTTGTCCATGAGAACATCACCCAAAATTGGAAAACTTCACAACACAAAATTTGAAGAGAAACTCGTGATAACATTAGCACAAGAAAACAAAGTACCACTTCTTTTAGTACTGTAGAAAAATTGAATTCTATCTATATTGGTGTTGGGGTACTGTATTCTCAGTTTTCCATGGCTAGTACCCCCCAATACTAACTATAGTTTCATCACAACAAGCAACCAACTCAACAAAAACAGAATCTGTCAAAAACAGACCAGTCTGTAGCAATCTGTATACTTCGTATACTTCTCGTACCTCAACAAATCTGAAAACTTAGGACTGCCTGGGAAAAAGGCATATCAACCAGAATCAAAAAGAATCAACTCAAAAGCTCTTTCTGAATAAAAATGAAAAATCATCTCGTGAGCGAAAATTTCTGCCTTTTTCCAGCAGGATCAAACAACCATTACCAAGACTAATCATAAAGGTTTTGCTTGGCTCGGACACAAAAGAAACACAAAAAACACAATCATAACAGAATTATGATAGTGTGGACGCAACAAAATAGAAAATAAAATATAAATTCATTGGGTTGCCTCCCAACAAGCGCTATTGTTTAACGCCCTTAGCTAGGCATTGATAATTCAAAGATGCTCACACAAAAGACAAGAATTGAAGCACAACGAGAGCATCATAAAGCATGTGAAAATCACATATAAGTCTAACATACTTCCTATGCATAGGCATTTTATAGGAAAACAAATTGGCAAGACAACCAATAATTACCAAAAGCAAGGAAGAAGAAAGAGACAATGGCAATCTCAACATAACGAGAGGTAATTTGGTAACATGAAAGTTTCTACCACAATATTTTCCTCTCTCATAGCAATTACATGTGGGATCATAATCAAATTCAACAATATAGATATCACAAAGGATATTATTTTCATGATCCACATGCATGCAAAGTTGACGCTCTTCAAAAATAGTGGGATTATCATCAACTAAAGTCATGACTTCTCCAAACCCACTTTCAATATTATTGCAAACATCATATTCATTATGAGGCTTAAAGAAATTTTCAAGATCATAAGAAAAATCATTACCCCAATCATGATCATTGCAAAAAGTAGTGGCCAAAGCAAAACTAGCATCCCCAAGCTTAGGGTTTTGCATATTTTTAGCATGATTGTCATTAATAGAATTTATAATGAAATCGTTGCAATCATGCTTTTCATTCAAGGACACCTCGTGAATCACTTCATGAATTTCTTCATCACGATTTTCAGATTCACGCATCTCAAGCAAAAGTCCATAGAGAAAGTCAAGCGCACTCAACTCACTAGAAATTGGATCAACATAATTGGATCTCTTAAAGAGATTAGCAAGTGGATGAGGATCCATATCAATAGATTTTCAGCAAGTGAAGATGCAAGCATATTGAAGGCACATAGCACACAAGCGAATAGAAAGCAAGCGAAAGAAAAGGGCGAACGAAAAAGGCAAATGAAAAAGGAAAATTGGTGAAGTGGGGAAGAGGAAAACGGGAGGCAACTGGCAAACAAAGTAAATGCAAGAGATGAGTTTGCGACACCTACTTGTATGAGTTCTTGACTTGATCCTCCCTGGCAACGGCGCCAGAAATTATTCTGCTACTGTAACAAAATTCCTTCCTTGGCGCTAGGAATTATTCTTGCTACTTCTCTTGTTTGCGTCGGTTTTTCCCTTGAAGAGGAAAGGGTGATGCAGCACAGGAGAAGTAAGTATTTCCCTCAGTTTGAGAACCAAGGTATCAATCCAGAAGGAGGGCCTCGTCAAGTCCAAAGTACCTGCGTAAACACAAACAAGCTTGCACCAAACGCTTCAAAGGGGTTGTTAATCCCTTCAAGATTGTTTGCAAAGTGAGATCTGAAGGCGGAAAGTGCAACGAAGTAAAAAGTGTAAGGCTGAATATATGGTGTGGAGTAGACCCTGGGGGCCATAGTGTTCACTAGAGGCTTCTCTCAAAATAGCAAATATTACGGTGGGTGAACAAATTACTGTCGAGCAATTGATAGAACCGCGCAAAGTCATGACGATATCTAAGGCAATGATCATACATATAGGCATCACGTCCGAGACAAGTAGACCGATACTTTCTGCATCTACTACTATTACTCCACACATCGACCGCTATCCAGCATGCATCTAGTGTATTGTGTTCATGACGAACAGAGTAACGGCTTAAGCAAAATGACATGATGTAGAGGGATAATCTCAAACAAATGATGAAAACCCCATCTTTTTACCCTTCATGGCAAAAACATGATGCGTGCCTCACTACCCTTCTATCACTGGGTGAGGTCACCGCACGATATGAACCCAAAACCAAGCACTTCTCCCATTGCAAGAATCATAGATATAGTTGGCCAAACAAAACCCACAACTCGTAGAGAATTACAAGGATATGAAATAATGCATAAGAGAGATCAGAAGAAACTCAAATAAGATTCATACATAATCTGATCATATATCCACAATTCACCAGATCTTGACAAACACACTGCAAAAGAAGATTACATTAGATAGATCTCCATGAAGATCATGGAGAACTTTGTATTGAAGATCCGAGAGAGGGAAGAAGCCATCTAGTTACTAGCTATGGACCCATAGGTCTATGGTGAAATACTCACGCATCATCGGAGAGGTCATGGTGTAGATGAAGAAGCCCTTCGTGTCTGAATCCCCCCTTCGGCAGGGCACCAGAACATGCCCTAGATGGGATCTTGCGGAAACAGAAGCTTGGGGCGGCAGAAAAGTAATTTCGATGATCTCCTGATTTTTTTGGGATTTTTAGGGAATATATAGGCGCAACCCCAAGGGCAGAGGGCGCCCAGGGGGCCCACAAGCCTGTGGGCCGCAGCCTCCCCCTGGCCGCGGGGTGGGGGCTTGTGGGGCCCTAAGGGTCCCCTGCCTTAGCTCTCAAGCTTCTCGATCTTCTTTCGTTACAAAGAAATGTTTTCGAGGATTTTCTTCCGTTTGGACTCCGTTTCAAAATCTCCTCTGAAAGGTGTCACAAACATCGAAAAAATAGGAACTAGCACTTGGCACTGAGTTAATAAGTTAGTCCCAAGAAATATATAAATGACATGCATAACATCCAAAGTTTGACAAGATAATAGCATGAAACCATAAAAAATTATAGATACGTTGGAGACGTATCAAGCTCCTTCTTCGATCGAGGACACGGTGGGTTTATGTCTGACGTAAGTAGGTGTTGAGGATCATTCATTTGATCATCAGTAGTTCACGTCCGCTATGTGTAGTACATCTCCTCTTTTATTCTTGTACTCGTAAGTTAGCCACCTCAGATAAATGCTTAGTCGCTTGTTGCAGCCTCACCACTTAACCATACCTCACCCATTAAGCTTTGCTAGTCTTGATACATTTGGAAATGAGATTGCTGAGTCCCCTAGGGCAAATAGATTACTACAACACCAGTTGCAGGTACAGGTAAGGATATTAAGATGTGAGCGCGATTCCTTTGGAGTTTCTTCTTCTTCCTCTTCGTCGATCTAGGATGGGTTCCAGGCCGACAGCCTGGGATAGCAAGGATGGACTTCATTCTTTTCTCGTCTGTTTTCGTCCGTAGTCGTACCCTGCTCTTATTCATGATGTTCATGTATTGTACTGATGTGACTCTGATGTAGCTTGTGGCAAGTGTAAGCCAATTCCATATACTCTTCTCTTCAGTACATGTACTTGTAACGATATCCATTCTTGCGAAACGACGAGATGCGCTTCTATCCCTGTCGAGGCCCTCGTATCAAAATAATGATAGGATCGCATCTTGGGCGTTACAAGTCGACTCATCGATGCCGGCTCCACAGCATCTGGCCACATAGCCCTTATCATCGACGCACCAGCGATCTGGAGCCGACACATGGATTCGGCCAGAACAAGAAGGCGGGCTCTGATGCCCACGGCTATGTCCTCCATAGTCCAGCCGGCGTCGGTATCCACCTCCTCACCAGCCGCGCAATGCACCTCACGGCTAGTCTCCACACGCATTTCAGCCGCTTCCCGTGACTCACGGAAGATTCCTAAGACAGGGGAAGGGGTGCGAAGAAGAATAAGAGGGGAGATCAACAATGAAGAAAAGATCAAGACAAAATAAAAGAAAGGCTTATGGTTGAAACCGATGTCGGTCTCGCGGGCCTCCTCCAGGGCTTCACGCTCCCGCAGCGTTCTTGCTGGAGCTGCGCGGGAAAGCTCTTCTTCGAGGGCCGCGGCCGTCTCCATCGCCTTGGCCAGCTACGCCAGCTTCTGGATGAGGGCCTCCTCCTTCTCCTTTAGGGCGGCGTCCTTGAGCTTCATCTCCTCGAGATGAGCCATCTAGAGACACCTCATTTCGGTAGAGTGGGAGGTGTTCTTCTCCTGAAGGGTAGCGTGCAATTGCCCCATCTCGGCTTGAAGGGCCGCCTCGCGATCCTTCTTCTCCGTGTGGAGAAGACTCAGCTGCTTCTAGAGTCGCTGGTCCGTCTCGCCCAAGGCGTCTCGCTCCGAGACGGCAGCGCCCAGCCGGCCCTGAAGATCAGCGACTTGGCCATCAGCGGCCTGGGTCTGAGCCCGCAGCACGTTGTACGCCTACACTTGGGAGTCATGAAGCTCCTACAATCAAAGCAAAGAAAGCAAGAAGTAAGATTCGGCCCGGCTAATTCATAGTCGGCCCGATTCTCACGGGCTACACCCAGTGGGTGCGCTAGCGCGCCTCCAGTAGAAAAGCAAAGACAAAGCATAGCACAAGGAGATTCGGCCCGGCCAATGCTTGGTCTGCCCGATTCTCGGAGGCTACACCCAGTGGGTGCGCTGGCGCGCCCCCACTGATTCAAGAGCAAAAAATAAAAAGCCAAAACCCAAGGCAACGAAGACACAAAAGATGAAGGACTCACCTTGGTGCGTTCTTCCAAGCGCTCCAGATCATTGTGGGCCACCCGGGCCGCCTGCTTCACCTTGTCCCGACTACTGGTAAACAGCGCCACCAGTTCAGGGACACCACTGAGTGTGGTGCATGGGGGCAGCGTTATGCGCTCAGCATTGGCGACCCGCCAAGTCTTCATGGACCGACTCCCGGTGATGGAGCCGGCTCCCAAAGCAGTTGCACCGCGGTTGGACACAACAAGGGTGCCGTCTCCAGGAGATAGGTTGGTGGCCGGCTACGTGGACGTTCCGGCCGGCGCCGTCTTGGAGGGGATGCTCGACATGGCGATGGGCGATGAGAGCTTGAAGGGTTGGTGGCGAAGACGAAGACGAAGTCAAAGCCTCTCTCTTTCTCTGGGCTCAGGGAAGGAGGGGGCGCAAGTGCGGGGCGGGAAGGGGGCGAATGGCCTGCTCGGTACCCCCGCACCCCATTTAAACCCCACGATGGGTCTTAGGTAGGGGATCTAGTGCCCACCGGCCCCACCATCCCCGATTATTACGGGGACATTACGACTCCTGAAACCCAATCGTCGTGGAGTAAATCCGCAGAGGATCCTCGGCATGGGGGCTGAGGGGGTGTCGTGGCGGGACCCAGGGCTCAGGCCCAGTCCCGTCATCTGAGCAATCCATCATCACGTCAGGCCGGGGCCTGGCACGTGGCGCAATTTGCGCAACCTACAACGAAGCCGAGGCGTCGCTTGGAAGCCAGCCGTCTTCCCAGCCGGCATGTCCTTCCGCATGCGGCGGCAGGAATTCAATAGCAAACAACTCAAGCCGGCGAGGCCACCCGCTCCAAGGCGACGGGCCTCCCCTGCTTCGAGGACTACTGTCGCGGGGATAACCCCAGGGTAGGCTCATCGAGCCTACTCCTTTGCCTCGTACCATGAAGGAACAACATGGAACATTCTGCAAATCCCAAGTCCCCCTGGCCGGCTAGGAAATACCTGCTGGCTGGGGGCGTGACAGCCAACTCTCTGGTCTGCCAGGAAGCCCCTGCCGGCTAGAGGCGAGACGGTTACCTCCCTCTAGCCGTCTAGGCCAAGCCGGTCGGATAGAGGTGAGGCGGCCGTGCCCAGGCCGGCTAGTTAAGCAACTAGCCGGCTAGGGAACTCAAGTCACATCAAGCCGTAGGTCATGACGAGACCCTATGGTTAAAGGTGGTTACGCGTTAGCCAAGGTACTGGATCGGGGTGCATGGTAGGTACAACATCGACGGCCATGCCGCTGACCTCCTCCGGCTCTGATCCATCATCCTGCACATTGTCGGACCGTCAAACACCCACTCCATTACTACACTCGGCGTGGGAACAGTGGAGACGGCCGTACTGGCGGCCCATCATGAATCTCGCTGGACGACACCGGACGTACCGCTCGTGTCGTGCGTCAACCTTACGCGAGATCCTTACTGGCTAGCCAATGGGTCCCACGGCCAAACGGGACCTCGCAGTCGGCGGGCCCGTCCAGCGAAAAGACAAGACCCTTGTGAGCCCCCAGGGCACCCGGCGAGGCTACCAGCCGGGTCCCATTCTTGTACTTTTATCCTTACTGTAGGTCGGTGGGTTCGTCTCTAAAACAACCCGACCCCCTCCATGTAGATTGTCGGTCAACTTCATACACACACACCACACTGGAGAGGTAGACGCGAGCTGGATGCTCCTTCTTCCTCCTCCACAGAACAGCTCAAGGAGCACATTGTAGTCTGTTTGATACATCATACAGTCCGAAAGGATTAGGGGTGTTATCTCTAGGAGAGCCATGAACCTGGGTACATCGTGCGTTCCATGCTTGTACCATCCTCGTTCCCAGCGCCCTCCGGTGCCACTTCGTTTCCCACCATCTTTAGCCTACCCATGCCTTATGTTGTGAGTAAACACCGACAAATTACTCGAGAGTAAATTGTTTACCCATCGTATTATTTTCCTTTATGAGAGAAGCCTCTAGTGAAACCTATGGCCCCCGGGTCTATTTTCCATATTAAATTTTCAGATATATAAACCAAAAATACCAAAAATACTTAGCTGCAATTTATTTACTTTTGTTACCGCAATATTTTATATCTATCTCTATGAGATCTCATCCTTGCAAATTACTATGAAGGGATTGACAACCCCTTTATAGCGTTGGGTGCAAGAGTTTGATTATTTGTGTAGGTACTACTATTGGGTCCTTGCTTGTTCCTCCTACTGGATTGATACCTTGGTTCTCAAGAAACTGAGGGAAATACTTATCTACTTTGTTGCATCACCCTTTCCTCTTCAAGGGTAAACCAACGCAAGCTCAAGAGGTAGCAAGAAGGATTTTTGGCGCCATTGTCGGGGAGGATACATGGAAAGATTACGCCTACACTACAGGAATCAGCTTCTTTGTCGTCCGCCATGACGGACGGCAAAGAGGACTCCACCGACGGCAAAGAGGAATCCAGAGACGGCAAAAAGAACACATGTCGACAAAGATTGTGCGTCAGCTTACGACGGCATTGTAGCTTCTTTGTCGTCAGCCGACCCTAAGAGGACGACAAAGCTCTTTGCCGTCAGTACATGGCACCGAGCAGTCGGCAAATAATTTGAGACGGCAGCCGACAGGCGACCCCTCCGTTAGGGCTAATGGAGCTCTTTGCCGTCTGCCTCCCTCATCCCCTTTGTCGTCTGCCTCCCTTATCCCCTTTGTCGTCTGCCTCCCTCACCCCCTTTGTCGTCTGCTTCCCCGGGGAGGCAGACAGAAAAGAAGCTATATGGCCAGCTGCTGCTACCCCCCCAGGGTGCACAACTGGGAGCCAGGTGGCACCTTTGGCGTCGGCCAACTGATGGCAAAACTCTTTGCCATCAGCTCGCAGACGGCAAAGAATCCATATAGCTTCTGTTTTGTTTGTTTTTTGTTATTTCGCAGCACATATATATACATATACATATATATATATATATATTTCACAGCACATATATGATATATATTTCACAACACATATATATAGTTCACCACACATATATGATATACATATAAAGTTCATCAATGTACATCCCATATATCGAAAGAACTAAAATACAAAGTTTTACACTGTTCATCCAAAGATACATATACATATAGTTCGATATTGTTCATCAACTCAAATGAAAACTAGAACTAATAAGGCACTCCATGAATGCCATCTTCCATGCATGTAGAACATCCAATCTGCAAAAATGTGAATAAGAAAGTCAGAAGAAGAAGAACATATAATTTTTTTGAGCTAATTATGTCATTTTAGAGGAAAACAAGCTAAGTATATAATATTCATGACCAAATCAAGGTTCTTATGCCATTTTGAGCTTATTATGTCATTTGGAGCTAAATGGACTAATTATGTCATTGTTGGGGAAAATAAGGTAAGGAGAATATGAAATAGGAGGACAAATAGGAGGAGAAGAAGAAGAACAACAAATCAATAAGAAGGAGAAGAAGAAGTAGAATTAGAAGGAGGAGAAGGTCTTCTCCTCCTTCTCCTTCTTCTCCTTCTTCTCCTCCTCCCCCTTCTCCTTCTTCTTCTCTTCTTCTTCTTCTTCTTCCTTCTTTTCATTTTTCCTATTTCTTCTCCTCTTCTCCTCTTGTTGGAGCTAAATTATCTAATTATGTATTTTTGGATCTATATGGCTAATTATGCCATTTTAGAGGAAAACAAGCTAAGAATATAATATTCATGAGCTAACCAAGGTTTGTATGCCATTTTGAGCTTATTATGTCATTTTGGAGCTAAATGAGCTAATTATGTCATTGTTGGGGAAAATAAGGTAAGGAGAATAAGAAAGAGGAGAAGAAAGAGGAGGAGGAGGAGAAGAAGAAGAAATCTAGAAGAAGGAGAAGAAGAAGGAGGAGGAGGAGAAGGACCTTCTTCTCCTTCTCTTCCTCCTCCTTCCCCTTCTTCTTCTCTTCTTGTTCTTCTTCCTTCTTTTCAGATTTCCTATTTCTTATCCTCTTCTTGGAGCTAAATTATCTAATTATGTATTTTTGGAGCTATATGGGCTAATTATATCATTTTAGAGGAAAACAAGCTAAGAATATAATATTCATGAGCTAACCAAGGTTTTTAGGCCATTTTGAGCTTATTATGTCATTTTGGAGCTAAATGGGCTAATTATGTCATTGTTGGAGAAAATAAGTTAAGGAGAATAAGAAAAAGGAGAAGAAAGAGGAGAAGGATAAGAAGAACAAGAAATAAAGAAGAAGAAGAAGAAGAAGAAGGAGCAGGAGAAGGAGCTCTCCTCCCCCCTTTTTCTCCTACTCCTCCTTCTATTTCTTCTTCTCTTCTTCTTCTTCTTCATCTTCCTTCTTTTCACTTTTCCTATTTATTCTCCTCTTCTCCTCATGATGGAGCTAAATTATCTAATTATGTCTTTTTGGAGCTAAATGGGCTAATTATTTCATTTTAGAGGAAAACAAGCTAACAATATAATATTCATGAGCTAACCAAGGTTTTTATGCCATTTTGAGCTTATTATGTCGTTTTGGAGATAAAGATCAAAATAAATTAGTAAAACATAAAAACTTTGAATAACTCACATGAATGATAATATGTACATATATAATTTAAGTTGTGAATCTTACAAACTAATAATCATCATCAATAAATGCATCATCATCATCACTATCACGCATGTCTTCATGAATGCCGTGCTCATCGGGTTCAATGGCATGAAGTTGTGGAAAGCCTTTCGGTAATCGGCCAAGCATTGATAGGTTATCCGCATCAGTAACCTCTTCTAGTTCCAGCTCTGCTGGTTCCGGCTTAGGGGTGAAGTCGGATTCATTGTCGCTGTCTACTTCCATGTTCTGGGGTGAAGCACGGCGGTTCTTGAAACGTTTCTTGGAAAGACATGTTTCTTGGAAGAATTATCCATCATATGTGTCTGGGTTAATGTGAGATTCATAATCCTGTTCATTTGGGAGAGGTGGTCTAACATGTGGCGGCACTTCATAAACAACATACCAACCTTCCAGATTCTTAACAGTTTGGCATGCCCACGGTAGATAGAAAACTTGGGTCGCGTGTTGAGCAGTAATATAGACATCGGGAACATCTAAATGGGTGTTTGGATTGATTTCAACTTGTCCAATATGTTCATGAGTCCTTCTAGTCTCCTTCGGCTGAAACCAATAACATTTGAAGACTACGACATTCGGTGGGTTTTCACCATAGAATTGAAGTTCATAAATTGCTTCAACTCTTCCATAATACTCGATAACACCTTCGCCGATAGCAGAGACACCAGAATTTGTAGATTTCCGGTCGGGCATAGATAGCTCTTTGCCAAAGGTACAAAAGAGATACACGTTGATGTTGTATTTCTCAAATGAACGGACCTTATCGTCAAAACCATTAGCGGCTTGTCTCAATTCGGCGTCCATAGACTCTGAATTATCCTACAAGTTTAATACAAAACAATTGTTGCATTAGCCGCAAGTTAGACCATTCAAAGGAATTAGAAGTTATGGGAAAATGTGCCGAGAACTTACTCGATGTACGGCCGCACTTCTGTTAGGTTGTTGAAAATATACGACAAAACTTTCCGCCATTCTTCGACATCCAACGTTATTTGTTTCGAAGCACTGGCTCGTGCGAGCTTCCCTTTGAATAGGTCGAGGTTGGACCCACCTTTTTAGGGTCTGCACCATTCTGCCAACACTTCCGATTATGCAAATGATGATTTTTGGCATCGTATTGTGCTGTCACAAAGTTTGCCACCTCCTCAGTAATGAATGCCTGAGCCATCGATGCTTCAATTATACATTTATTTTTACATTTAGCTCAAAGCGTCTTCTGCATCCTCTCAGTTGCATAGCACCAACGATTTTGCATGGGCCCACCGAATCTTGCCTCGGTGGGTAGATGTAAAATCAAATCCTGCATTGGATTAAAGAAGACCGGCCGAAAGATCTTCTCTAACTTGCACAACAACTCCGGTGCAAACTCCTCCATGTCATCTACCACGCCAGGCGACAATACTTTGGCACAAAGAACACGAAAAAAATAACTCAGCTCCGCCAGTACTAGCCATTCATTCTGAGGAATAAAGCCACGTAGCATCACCGACATTACCCGCTCTAGGCATAGGTGCCAATCATGACTCTTGAGACCAAATATTTTTAATTTTTCAAGACTCTCTCCGATCTTTAGATTTGCTGCATACCCATCGGGGAACATCAAGTGCATTTTGACCCACAAGATAATTTCCCTCATAACTGGCCTTCCAAGATTGAAACAGGCCTTTGGCTTCGACGACTTCTGCTTTCCTTTGCCTTCTCGCATGTTTTGTAAGGGTCTATGACATAGTGTCTCTTGATCGAGTCTAGCCTTAGTATTATCCTTTGTCTTCCCATCTATGTCGAACAATGTACCAAAAATAGCCTGTCCGATATTCATTTCAGTGTGCATCATGTCGATATTGTGTGGAAGAAGGAGGTCTTTGAAGTAAGGCAGATCCGAGAAGCATGGCTTGTGAGTCCACGCGTGTTTTGAATTATACCCCTTGAAATACCCTAGACGCTCTGGATCAGGCTCGAGGGGGTTTAACTGATCCAGGATCTGTTGGCCTGTCAACGCAGGTGGTGCCAAGTTTTTGACAACTTTACCTTTGGTAAAGTTCTGCTTGTCTTTTTTGAACTGATGGTCAGGATCCAGGAACTGTCTATGCAAGTCAAAGCAAGAATACTTCCGACCCTCCTGCAACCAATGAAACTAAAGAGCTGCCTTGCATTGGGGGCACGGGAAACTTCCATGCACACACCATCCAGAGAATAGCGCATACACCGGCAAGTCATGCATAGAGTACATGTACCACACATGCATTTTGAAGTTTTGTTTTCTAGCGGCATCGTATGTCTTGACCCCATTATCCCAAGCTTCTTCCAATTAATCCTTAAGCGACTGCACGTGCACATTCATATTCTTCTCCGGATAATTGGGCCCTGGAATTATCAATGTCAGAAATATGTTCTTTCTTTACATAATCTGATCGGGGGGGGATTGAGTGGAATGACAAATATATGCCAAGAACTGTATTGCATTGTCGTCATGCCGAATGGATTAAAACCATCCATGGTGACGCAGACTCAAGGATTCCTTGGATCTGCCGCTTTATCCTGATGCAATCCATTGAAATGCTTCCACGCTTCCCCATCCGATGTGCGTACCTCCATCTTATTCCCATCCGCATCTAGTTCGGTTCGTTTGCCCAATTTGTGCCATGTCATCTGTTTGGCTGTCTCTTCGACCATGAAAATACGTTGAAGCCTTGGTACGATTGGCATATACCGAAGAACACTAACTGCAATTTTCTTCTGCCTCTTCTCACCCATACCGTTGTCTACCACAACATACCTGCAAGACTCGCAATTGGGACAATAGTCTAAGTGTGCATACTCCTTCCTAAATAGGACACATCCTTTCTCAGATTCATCTGTCTTACGCGAGATCCTTACTGGCTAGCCAGTGGGTCCCATGGCCAAACGGGACCTCGCAGCCGGCGGGCCGCTCCAGCGAGAAGACAAGACCCTTGTGGGCCCCTAGGCCAGCCGGCGAGGCTGCCAGCCGGGTCCTACTGTTGTACTTTTATCCTTACTGTAGGTCGGTGGGTTCATCTATAAAACCCCCCGGCCCCCCTCCATGCGGAGGGTCGGTCAACTTCATAAACACACACCACACTTGAGAGGTAGACGCGAGCCGGATCCTCCTTCTTCCTCCTCCACAGAATAGCTCAAGGAGCACATTGTAGTCTCTTTGATACATCATACATTCCGGCAGGATTAGGGGTGTTATCTCTAGGAGAGCCATGAACCTGGGTACATCGTGCGTTCCATGCTCGTACCATCCTTGTTCTCAGCGCCCTCTGGTGCCACTTCGTTTCCCACCATCTTTAGCCTACCCATGGCTTATGTTGTGAGTAAACACCGACAAATTGCTCGAGAGTAAATTGTTTACCCATCGTATTATTTTCCTTTATGAGAGAAGCCTCTAGTGAAACCTAGGGCCCCCGGGTCTATTTTCCATATTAAATTTTCAGATCTATAAACTAAAAATACCAAAAATACTTAGCTTCAATTTATTTACTTTTGTTACCGCAATATTTTATATCTATCTCTATCAGATCTCATCCTTGCAAATAACTATGAAGGGATTGACAACCCCTTTATAGCGTTGGGTGCAAGAGTTTGATTATTTGTGTTGGTACTACTATTGGGTCCTTGCTTGTTCCTCCTACTGGATTGATACCTTGGTTCTCAAGAAACTGAGGGAAATACTTATCTACTTTGCTGCATCACCCTTTCCTCTTCAAGGGAAAACCAACGCAAGGTCAAGAGGTAGCAAGAAGGATTTTTGGCGCCATTGTCAGGGAGGATACATGGAAAGATTATGCCTACACTACAGAAATCAGCTTATTTGTCGTCTGCCATAACGGACGGCAAAGAGGACTCCACCGACGGCAAAGAGGAATCCACAAACGGCAAAGAGAACACATGTCGGCAAAGATCCTGCGTCAGCTTACAACGGCATTGTAGCTTCTTTGTCGTTAGCCTACCCTAAGAGGACGGCAAAGCTCTTTGCCGTCAATATATGGCACCGAGTAGTCGGCAAATAATTTGAGACGGCAGCTGAGAGGCGACGCCTCCGTTAGGGCTAATGGAGATATTTGTCGTCTGCCTCCCTTATCCCCTTTGTCGTCTGCCTCCCTCATCCCCTTTGTCGTCTGCCTCCCTCACCCCCTTTGTCGTCTGCCTCCTCGGGGAGGCAGACAGCAAAGAAGCTATATGGCTAGCTGCTGCTACCCCCCAGGGTGCACAGCTGGGTGCCATGTGGCACCTTTGCTGTCGGCCATCTGATGGCAAAACTCTTTGCCATGAGCTGACAGACGGCAAAGAGCCCATATAGCTTCTGTTTTGTTTGTTTTTTATTATTTCACAACACATATATATATATATATTTATATATATATATATATATTTCACAGCACATATATGATATATATTTCACAACACATATATATAGTTCACCACACATATATGATATACATATAAAGTTCATCTATGTACATCCCATATATCGAAAGAACCAACAAACAAAGTCTTACATTGTTCATTCATAGATACATATACATATAGTTCGATATTGTTCATCAACTCAAATGAAAACTAGAACTAATAAGGCACTCCATGAATGCCATCTTCCATGCATGTAGTACATCCAATCTGCAAAAATGTGAATAAGAAAGTTAGAAGAAGAATAACATATAATGTTTTTGAGCTAATTATGTCCTTTTAGAGGAAAACAAGCTAAGTATATAATATTCATGAACAAATCAAGGTTCTTATGCCATTTTGAGCTTATTATGTCATTTTGGAGCTAAAAGGACTAATTATGTCATTGTTGGGGAAAATAAGGTAAGGAAAATATGACAGAGGAGAAGAAAGAGGAAGAGAAGAATAAGAAGAAGAAATCAAGAAGAAGGAGAAGAAGAAGCAGAATTAGAAGGAGGATAAGGAGGACAAGGTCTTCTCCTCCTTCTCCTTCTTCTCTTCTTCTTCTTCTTCCTTCTTTTCATTTTTCCTATTTCTTCTCCTCTTCTCCTCTTGTTGGAGCTAAATTATCTAATTATGTATTTTTGGAGCTATATTGCTAATTATGTCATTTTAGAGGAAAACAAGCTAAGAATATAATATTCATGAGCTAACCAAGGTTTTTATGCCATTTTGAACTTATTATGTCACTTTGGAGCTAAATGAGCTAATTATGTCATTGTTGGGGAAAATAAGGTAAGGAGAATAAGAAAGAGGAGAAGAAATACGAGGAGGATAAGAAGAATAAGAAATCAAGAAGAAGGAGAAGAAGAAGGGGGAGGAGGGGAAGGATCTTCTCCTCCTTCTCCTCCTTCTCCTCCTCCTCCTTCTTCTTCTTCTTCCCTTCTTCTTCGTCTTCCTTCTTTTCATTTTCCCTATTTCTTCTCCTCTTCTTGGAGCTAAATTATCTAATTATGTATTTTTGGAGCTATATGGGCTAATTATGTCATTTTAGAGGAAAACAAGCTAAGAATATAATATTCATGAGCTAACCAAGGTTTTAGGGCATTTTGAGCTTATTATGTCATTTTGGAGCTAAATGGGCTAATTATGTCATTGTTGGGGAAAATAAGTTAAGGAGAATAAGAAAAAGGAGAAGAAATAGTAGAAGGAGAAAAAGAAGAAGAAATCAAGAAGAAGGAGAAGAAGAAGGAGGAGGAGAAGGAGCTCTCCTTCTCCCCCTTCTTCTTCTACTCCTCCTTCTCCTTCTTCTTCTCTTCTTCTTCTTCATCATCTCCCTTCTTTTCATTTTTCCTATCTCTTCTCCTCTTCTCCTCTTGATGGAGCTAAATTATCTAATTATGTCTTTCTGGAGCTAAATGGGCTAATTATTTCATTTTAGAGGAAAACAAGCTAAGAATATAATATTCATGAGCTAACCAAGGTTTTTATGCAATTTTGAGCTTAGTATGTCGTTTTGGAGATGAAGATTAAAAGAAATTAGTACAACATAAAAAATTTAATAACAACCATGAATAATAATATATGCATATATAATTTAAGTTGTAAATCTTACAAACTAATAATCATCATCAATAAATGCATCATCATCATCACTATCACACATGTCTTCATGAATGACGTGCTCATCGGGTTCAGCGGCATGAAGTTGTGGAAGGCCTTTCTGTAATCGGTCAAGCATTGACAGGTCATCAGCATCAGTAACCTCTTCTTGTTCCACCTCTATTGGTTCCGGCTCAGGGGTGAAGTCGGATTTATTGTTGCTGTCTACTTCCATGTTCTGGGGTGAAGCACGACGGTTCTTGAAACGTTTCTTGGAAAGACGTGTTTCTTGGAAGAATTATCCATCACATGTGTTTGGGTTAATGTGAGGTTCATAATCCAGTTCATTTGGGAGAGGTGGTCTAACATGTGGCGGCACTTCAAAAACAACAAACCAACCATCCAGATTCTTATCAGTTTGGCATGCCCACAGTAGATAGAAAACTTGGGTCGCCTGTTGAGCCGTAATAGAGACATCGGGAACATCTAAATGGGTGTTTGGATTGATTTCGACTAGTCCAATATGTTCATGAGTCCTTCTAGTCTCCTTCGGCTGGAATCAATAACATTTGAAGACTACGACATTCGGTGGGTTTTCACCATAGAATTGAAGTTCATAAATTGCTTCAACTCTTCCATAATCCTCGATAACACCTTCGCCGATAGCAGAGACACCACAATTTGTAGATTTCTGGTCGGGCATAGATAACTCTTTGCCAAAGGTATGAAAGAGATACTCGTTGATGTTGTATTTCTCAAATGAACGGACCTTATAGTCAAAACCATTAGTGGCTTGTCTCAATTCGGCGTCCATAGTCTTTGAATTATCCTACAAGTTTAATACGAAACGATTTTTGCATTAGCCGCAAGTTAGCCCAAAAAATGAAATGGTCCATTATTGATAATTACAGTTTGTTTGAACCAAGAGATGAAACCAGGATAGCCGCCTCCTATCTTTGCCAGAAGCTCATACTCTTCGACGGAATCATTTTCGATCACCGCTCCATATGAGAATTTGGCGACGTATCAGTAGTATGGAATATCCGGGAATAAGTGCAGTTCAAAGGAATTAGAAGTTACGGGAAAATGTGCCGAGAACTTACTCGATGTACGGCCGCACTTGTGTTAGGTTGTTGAAGATATACAACAAAATGTTCCGACATTCTTCGGCATCCAACGTTATTAGTTTCGAAGCACCGGCCGGTGCGAGCTTCCCTTTGCATAGGCTGAGGTTGGACCCACCTTTTTAGGGTCTGCACCATTGTGCCGATGCTTCGGATTATGCAAATGATGATTTTTGGCTTCGTATTGTGCTCTCACAAAGTTTTCCACCTCCTCACTAATGAATGCCTCAGCCATCGCTGCTTCAATTCTATGCTTATTTTTAAATTTAGCTCGAAGCGTCTTGTGCATCCTCTCAGTTGCATAGCACCAATGATTTTGCACGGGCCCACCGAATCTTGCCTCGGTGGGCAGTTGTAAAATGAAATGCTGCATAGGATTAAAGAAGCCCGGCGGAAAGATCTTCTCTAGCTTGCACAACAACTCCGGTGCAAACTCCTCCATGTCAGCTACCACCCCAGGCGGCAATTCTTTCGCACAAAGAACACAGAAGAAATAGCTCAGCTCCGCCAGTACTAGCCATTCATTCTCAGGAATAAAGCCACGTAACATCACCGGCATTACCCGCTCTAGCCATATGTGTCGATCATGACTCTTGAGACCAAAGATTTTTAATTTTTCAAGACTCGCTCTGCTATTTAGATTCGCTGCATACCCATCGGGGAACATCAAGTGCATTTTGACCCACAAGATAATTTCCCTCATAACTGGCCATCCAAGATTGAAACAGGCCTTTGGCTTCGACCACTTCTTCTTTCCTATGCCTTCTCGCATGTTTTGTAACGGTCTATGACATAGTGTCTCTTGATCGACTCTAGCCTTAGTATTATCCTTTGTCTTCCCATCTATGTTGAACAATGTACCAAAAATAGCCTGTCGAATATTCATTTCAGTGTGCATCATGTCGATATTGTGTGGAAGAAGGAGGTCTCTAAAGTAAGGCAGATCCCAGAAGCATGGCTTGTGAGTCCAGGCGTGTTTTGAATTATACCCCTTGAAATACCCTGGATGCTCTGGATCAGGCGCGAGGGCGTTTAACTGATCCAGGATCTGTTGGCCTGTCAACGTAGGTGGTGCCAAGTTTTTGACAACTTTACCTTTGGTAAAGTTCTCCTTGTCTTCTCTGAACTGATGGTCAGGATCCAGGAATTGTCTATGCAAGTCAAAGCAAGAATACTTCCGACCCTCCCGCAACCAATGAAACTGAAGAGCTGCCTTGCATTGGGAGCACGGGAACCTTCCATGCACACACCATCCAGAGAATAGCGCATACGCCGGCAAGTCATGCATAGAGTACATGTACCACACATGCATTTTGAAGTTTTGTTTTCTAGAGGCATCGTATGTCTTGATCCCATTATCCCAAGCTTCTTCCAATTAATCCTTAAGCGACTGCAGGTACACATACATATTCTTCCCCGGATAATTGGGCCTTGGAATTATCAATGTCCGAAATATGTTCTTTCTTTACATAATCTGCTCGGGGGGGGATTGAGTGGAATGACAAATACAGGCCAACAACTGTATTGGAATGTCGTCATGCCGAATGGATTAAAACCATCTCTGGCGACGTAGACTCGAGGATTCCTTGGATGTGCCACTTTATCCTGATGCAATCCATCGAAATGTTTCCACGCTTCCCCATCTAATATGTGTACCGCCGTCTTATTCCCATCCTCATTTATTTCTGTTCTTTTGCCCAATTTGTGCCATGTAATCTGTATGGCTGTCTCTTCGGCCATGAAAAGACGTTGAAGCCTTGGTACGATTGGCATATACCAAAGAACACCAACTGTGATTTTGGTCTGCCTCTTCTCACCCATACCATTGTCTACCACAACATACGTGCAAGACTCGCAATTGGGACAATAGTCCAAGTGTGCATACTCCTTCCTAAATAAGACACATCCTTTCTCACATTCATCTATCTTCTCATAGGGAATCTTAAGTACACGAAGTATTTTGTCCGACTGGTACAGGTTTGCAAGCATGACATGGCCTTTGGGTAGGAAGCGTCCAAATAGTTTCATCATCGCGTCGTAGCATTCTCTTCCCAAGTTGAACTGAGCCTTCAGAGCCATTACTTGTGCAATTGCATCGAGCTGACAAAGCTTAGTGAGCTCATGGAGAGGATGTTTTGAAGACTCCAACCTTTCATAGAAGGCCTTTGCAGATTCCTCCATCTCATCTTCTCAATCCCGAGCATCATCAATGTCTTGCACCATGTTTTCGATCCCGGTACCATGCTCGTCGGTGCGACGACGGACCACCTTAGCTCTCGTGCGTTCTATGACTCACCATGAAATGTCCACACCATATAATTAGGCTTCAAACCCCTCCTCTGTAGGTGTTTATTCATTACAACCTCTGTCATCTTTTTATAGTTTTCGCATCCAGGACAGGGGCAATAGTTTCTTTCCTGGCCATTTGCAAATGCGGCTTTCACAAATTCCTTGGTTTTTAGAAATCATTCTTTCGTCATCTCTTTCTGACTAGGGTGGCCGGTATACATCCACGCACGATCACTCATCTTGCCTATCTACTAAAGACACAATAAATATATTTATATATAATTTAGCATATATATTCATCAGTTAATCAAGTTCGCCATTTTTATTACGTCCATGCGACCTACACGCTAATAGGTAAAGATAGGTCGTAATCCCACCCAAGTATGTGTAGATTGGGTTCGTTTTCCCATGATCTCCTCCTAATCCAACGCAAAATTTCAGCAGCACCTCCCCGCTGTTCTCCTGGTACATGTCTCCGCAATAAACAGAGAGGATGTGTATCCGGAGAACAATAGGGAGGCACTCCGGAAATTATGCATCGGATCCGGAACAAAACATATGGAAAAACGAACCCAATCTACACATACTCGGGCTATCCATGGATAATGTTGGACAATTCGAAAGAATCACGGTTATAAATATAAGCAAATGCATGCATATTTATAACTGTAACCCTTTCGAACGGGAGACGCATACTGGTCACGCATACTAATAAATTAATTTAATTACCTAAATGTAGCAAGTTTCATCCGAAAACCGACCCACAGTAAATGAAGGGGCGAGGAGGAGATGACATTTGTACTGACGCACGAATGCAGGGGTGGAGCTTGTACAACTCACGGGGAGGTCTTCGCACAATAGACCTCACAGCGACGAGACAACTGTCACATGTAAATCCACCCGATCAACACAAATATGCTAATTATGTCTTTTTGTAGCTAAAGGGGCTAATTATGTCATTTTAGAGGAAAACAAGCTAAGAATATAATATTCATGAGCTAACCAAGGTTCTTATGATGTTTTTACCCTAGCTAAGCTAATTATGTCATTTTGGAGGATGATTAGCTAAGTATGTCTTTGTTGGGGGAAATAAGCTACGTAGAAGAAGAAAGATAAGAAGCAAGAAGAGAAGAAGAAGGAGAAGGAGGACAAGGAGAAGGAGGAGGAGATGAATGAGAAGGAGGAGGAGGAGAAGAAGAAGGATAAGAAGAAGGAGAAGAAGGAGGAGAGAATAAGGAGAAGAAGGAGGGAGAAGAAGAAGGTGAAGAAGGAGGAGAGAAGAAGGAGAAGAAGGAGGGCTCCTTCTCCGCCTCCTCCTTGTCCTTTTTCTTCTCTTCTTCTTTTCATTTTTCCTCTTTCTTCTCCTCTTCTCCTCTTCTTCTTCTTCTTCTTCTTCTCCTCCTCCTCCTCCTCCTCCTCTTCTCCTCTTCTTCCTCCTCCTCTTCTTCTTCTTCCTCTTATTTCTATTTCTATTTTTCTTTATCCTCTTCTTCTACTTATTCTTCTTTTCTTCTTTTTTCTCTTCTTCTCCTTCTTATTTTTTTATTCTTCTCTTCTTCTTCTCTTCTTCTTTTCTTCTTCTCCTTCTTATTTTTTCCTTCTCCTCCTCTTCTTCTTCTTCTTCTTCTTCTCCTTCTCCTTCTTATTTTTTTCTTCTCCTCTTCTTCTTCTTCTTCTTCTTCTCCTCCTCCTCCTCCTCCTTCAACCATTACAACTACTACTACTACAACAACTACTACAACAACTACAATAACAACAACAACTACTACAACAACAATAAAAAATCAACTTTGTAGTTATAATCCAATTCGAAAAAACTAAATAACAACAAGTTAATTTTCCCATGGGGGTGGGGGTGTGGGGGTGTGGGGGCTCGCAGGTAGGGGCGGCTATGTCGTCGTGGCCGTCGGAGCCGGCGGTGTTGGGGCTGCGGGGCGGCGCCGGGGGCGGTGGGGCGGCGCTGCCAGAGGGCTGTGGGGCTCCGGGGCAGCGCCGGGGGCGGTGGGGAGGCGGCGGCAGGGCTGTGGGGCACCGGGGCGACGCGACGATGGTGGCGGCGGTGGGCGTCGGGGGAGATGAGTGAAAGAGAGTGGCCGTTGAGGGAGAGATAGGGCCGGGGTGGATCGGGACGGCCGTTACAGAAGTCCGGCGCTTTGCCGTCTGCTGGCGGACGACAAATGCTCTATACTCTTTGTCGTCTGCCTCCGGACTCTTTGCCATCTGCTAGCAGACGGCAAAGAAGCGACTGTAGTTTGACCTAACATTGCCTCGGCCAGGTGGGCCCAGTCCAAAGCTTTGCCGTCTGTTGTCCTAATCTTTGCCGTCCGCGGCTGACGGCAAAGAAGTGACAGATGGCAAAGACATTCTATGCCACCAGCCAGTTCTTTGCCGTCAGCTTTTTGCCAGCTGACGGCAAATACTCTCTTTGCCATCAGCCAGCAAACGACACAGATTTGGCAGACGGCAAAAAACTCAATTCCAATAGTGCTACCAAGTACCCATCACAAACATACCTCTTGCATTTACTTTATTTGCCATTTGCCTCTGATTTTGCTCTCCCCCACTTCACCAATTTTCCGTTTGATTCGCCATTTTCTTGCCGGATCTCTTTTTGTCTACATGTGTTACCATTTGCCTTCTATTTGCTTGCATCTTTGCTTGCTAAAAATCTATTGATATGGATCCTCATCCACTTGATAATCTTTTCAAAAGGCCAAATTATGATGAACCAATTGCTAGTGAGTTGAGTGCACTTGATTATCTCTATGAAGTTTTGTTTGAAGACCATGAATCTGATAATTTTGATAAAGTGTGGAAAGAAAAAATTTACAAAGTGATTCATGATAGCTCCTTGATTGAAAAGCATGATTGCAATGACGTTACTCTAAATTCTATTAATGTCAGTTATGTTAAAGATATGCAAAACTACAAGCTTGTGGATGATAATTTTCTCATGTCCATTACTCATTGTAATGATCATAATTGGGGTGATAATGCTTCTTCTGATCTTGATAATTTATTTAATACTCTTATTGAAAGTGGGTTTGGAAGAGTGTCAACTCTAGGCATTATTGATCCCACTATTTTGGAGAGTGTTCAATCTTAGGAATTTTTTGATAGAAGTGGGTTTGGAGAGGTCATGACTTTAGTTAATGATAATCCCCCTATTTTGGAAGAGTGTCAAATTTGCATGCATGTGGACCATGAAGAGAAAAATTTATTTGATAGTTATATTGTTGAATTCCTCTCTGTGAGGGAGGAACATATTCTTGTAGGGATTGCAATAATATCAAGTTTCCTCTCTATGTGTTTAAAGTTTTGATGTTATGCTTGTTTTGCCTTCCTATGCTAGTTGATGCTTGTTCCCATAACTTGTTTTCTCAAAAAATACCTTTTCATAGGAAGTGGGTTGGACTTAAATATGCTTGCCATGTGATTCATGATGCTCTTTTTCATATCTCAATTACTACATTTTATGCAAGCATCATTGAAATCATCATGCATAGCTAGGGGCGTTAAACAATAGCGCTTGTTGGGAGGCTACCCAAATTTTTTTTTTGCTTCTGTTTTTGAGTCCTGCACACATTATTTCCTCTGTAATAATTGTGTTTTATTATTTTAATTAGTGTTTGAGCGAAGTAAGTCCTTTGGGATGGTCTACGGTGTTTGCATGTTGACTTTCCTGAAAAACAGAAACTTTCATTCGAAGTCCAGGAATTTCATAAATTCAATGGAACGTGCATTTGATCTAAACATTTTACGCAATATTGGTTTAAAAATTTCCCAGATCTTTCTATTTTTTCATAATTTTTGCTGTTAGATAAGTGTTCGGAGTAAACAGATTCCTACAACCTGTTCTGTTTTTGACAGATTCTGTTTTCTTTGTGGTGTTTGCTTATTTTGATGAATCTATGGGTTGTATCGGGGGGTATGAACCATGAATAAGTTAGAATACAGTAAATATTACATCAATATAAATAAATAATGAGTTCACAACAGTACCTAAGTGGTGATTCATTTTCTTATACTAACGGATCTCATGATTTTTCTGGTGAGTTTTGTGTTGTGAAGTTTTCACGTTTTGGGTAAAGATTTGATGGACTACGGAATAAGGAGTGGCAAGAGCCTAAGCTTGAGGATGCCCAAGGAACCCCAAGACATATTCAAGGATACCAAAGAGCCTAAGCTTTGGAACCCCTCTTTCGTCTTCAAGCCATCGGTAAATTCACTTGATGCTATATTTTTATTCACCACATGATATGTGTTTTGCTTTGAGCGTCTTGTATGATATGGGTCTTTACATTTTAGTTTGCCACAATCATCCTTGCTGCACACATATTTGAGAGAGAGAAACGCCGAATCCTGAATTTATTAGAATACTCTTTGTGCTTCACTTATATCTTTTGAGCTAGGCCATGTTGCTCTAGTACTTCACTTTTATATTTTAGAGCACGGCGGTGTTTAGTTTTATAGGAATTATTAAACTCTTGTACTTCACTTATAATATTTTGAGAGTTCTTTAAACATCATGGTAATTGGTTTAGGTTATGAATTTAGTCCTAATATAATAGGCATCCAAGAGGGGTATAATAAAACCTTCCATATTAAGTGCATTGAATATGATGAGAAGTTTGATTCCTTGCATATAGTTTTTAGATATGAAGATGGTAATATGAGAGTCATGCTAGTAAGTAATTGCGAATTAGAAGAAATACTTGTGTTAAAGCTTGTGATTCATATAGCATGCACGTATGGTGAACCGATATGTGATGAAGTCGGAGCTTGATTTGTTTAATGATTATCAACCTTTGTGAGGAGGTCGGGATCACGCGATGGTTAATTCCTACCAACCCTCCCCCTAGGAGCATGCATCTAATACTTTGCTCCGATAGCTAATATGCTTTTTCAATAAGTATGTGAGTTCTTTATGACTAATGTTAAGTTCATGGATTATACACACTCTCACCCTTCCAACTTTGCTAGCCTCTCTAGTACCGCGCAACTTTCGCCGGTACATTAAACCCACCTTCCTCAAAATAGTCACCATACATTTTCCTCAGAACAGTCACCATATCTACCTATTATGGCATTTGCATAGCCATTCCGAGAAATATTGTCATGCAACACCACCGTCTTGTTTTTATGACACACACATCACTTCCATATTGCTTATAGAGTCATACATTGTTATAGATATGGAGTTGTAATCTTTGAGTTGTGAGTAAATAAAAGTGTGATGATTTGCATTATTAGAGCATCGTCCCGTGTGGGAAAAAAGGATGATGGAAGCTATGATTCCCTCACAAGTTGGGATGAGTCTCCCGACTTCATAAAAAATTAAAAGAGGCCAGCGAAGCCCATAAAAAATAAAAGAGGCCATAGAAGCCCATTCAAAAAAAGAAAAAAAAGGAACAAAAAAAAAGAGAGAAAGAGAGAAAGGACAATGCTGCTATCTTTTTCTACACTTGTGCTTCAAAGTAGCACCATGTTCTTCATAGAGAGTCTCCTATTTTATCACTTTCATATAACTAGTGGCATTACATATTTTGCACAACCATTTAGTTTTCTTTTTGTGATTTTTACACTTATAGCTCTAGTGCATTTGTTGCATGACAATCTCTACTCACTCACATTAATATCTATTGATGGGCATCTCCATAGCTCATTGATATGCCTAGTTGATGTGAGACTATCTTCTTTCTTTCTTTTTGCAAACTCCACCACACTCTATTCCACCTATAGTGCTATATCCATGGCTCACACTCATGTATTGCGTGAGAGTTGAAAAGGTTTGAGAACATAAAAGGTATGAAATAATTGCTTGATTTTCACCGGGGTTGTGCATGATTTAGATACTTTGTGTGGTGAAGATGGAGCATAGCCAAACCATATGATTTTGTAGGGATAATGTTCTAAGACCATGTTATTTTGAAAGGAAGCAATTACCTTATTAGTATGCTTGAAGTATTATTGTTTTTGAGTCTTACGGATCTGAATATTCATGCCACATTAGAGAATATTATATGGATAAATATGTTAGGTAGCATTCCACATCAAAAAATCTGTTTTTACCATTTATCTACTTGAGGACGAGTAGGAATTAAGCTTGGGGATGCTTGATACGTCTCCAACGTATCTATAATTTTTTATTGTTCCATGCTATTATATTATATATTTTGGATGTTTCATATGCATTAATATGTTGTTTATATTATTTTTGGGACTAACCTATTAATCTAGAGCCTAGTGCAAGTTTCTGTTTTTTTTCCACGTTTTTGAATATTGTAGATAAGGAATATTAAACGAAGTCCAAATGGAACAAAATCTCTGGAAAGATTTTTCTTGGTCCAGAAGACACCCAGGAGACTTGGATTATGGGGCAAGGCACTTGTCGGGAAGCCACAAGCCTGCGGGGCGCGGCCTAGGGGGGTGGTCGCACCCCTGGCTTGTAGGGAAACAAGGACCCATTTCTTGGCCTATATCACCAAAAAGGACCCATGAACATACTTTTACGCCGCCGGGAGCCTCTGTTCCCGAGAGATCCAATCTAGGAGCCTTTTCCAGTAATCTGCTAGAGAGGGAATTTATCATGGAGGGCATCTACATCAACTCCATTGCCCCTCCGATGATGTGTGAGTAGTTCACCACAGACCTACGGGTCCATAGCTAGTAGCTAGATGGCTTCTTCTCTCTCTTTGATATTCAATACCGTGTTGTTCATGATCTTCATGGAGATCTATCAAATGTAATACTCTTTTGCGGTGTGTTTGTCGAGATCCGATGAATTGTGAGTTTATGTTCAGATTATCTATGAATATTATTTGAGTCTCATCTGAATTCTTATATGCATGATTTCATATATTTGCAAGTCTCTTAAAATTATTGGTTTGGTTTGCCAACTAGATTGGTAATTCTTGCAATGGGAGAAGTGCTTAGTTTTGGGTTCAATCTTGCGGTGTCCTCACCTAGTGACAGTAGGGGTAGCGAGGCACGTATTGTATTGTTGCCATCAAGGGTAAAAATATGGGGGTTTCATCATATTGCCTGAATTTATCCGTTTACATCATGTCATCGTACTTTATGCATTACTCTGTTCTTCATGAAGTTAATACTCTAGATGCAGGCAGGAGTCGGTCAATGTGTGGAGTAATAGTAGTAGAGGAGAATCATTTCTGTCTACTTGTTACGGACGTGATGCCTATATGCATAATCATTGCCTTAGATATCTTCATAATTATTTTCTTTTCTATCAATTGCTCGACAGTAATTTGTTCACCAACCGTATTATTTTCCTTTATGAGAGAAGTATCTAGTGAAACCTATGTCCCCCGGGTGTATTTTCCATATTATATTTTCAGATCTATAAACCAAAAATCAAAAATATTTTACTGCAATTTATTTACTTTTGTTTCCTCAATATTTTATATCTATCTTCATCAGATCTCATCCTTGCAAATAACCATGAAGGAATTGACAACCCCTTTATAGCGTTGGATGCAAGAGTTTGATTATTTTTGTAGGTACTACTATTGGGGCCTTGCTTGTTCCTCCTACTGGATTTATACTTTAGTTCTCAACAAATTGAGGAAAATATACTTATCTACTTCGCTGCATCACCCTTTCCTCTTCAAGGAAAAACCAACGCAAGATCAAGAGGTAGAAGAAGGCGCATGAGCTTGGCGAAGACATGGCCGGACGAACAGCTTGAACCGGCCGTGATCCACGGTGCCCGCTGCCAACGCCATGTTACGATACTCCGACGAAGAGAAGACCACCAGAAAGTCCTCCGGGTGAAACTTGTGGATAGAGAAGCTGTGATCAAGAATGTGCAGCTCCACAGCAATTGCTTCTGCCGCCTCGGCGCAGGACACCATAGGCCAAGAGCCACCGACATAAGCAACTACCGCCAGCTATAGGCACCGCGCCAGGTCCTTCATCTCAAGAGACTAACCCAAAACGCAGATGCCTCCCATGGCCACGGACGGAGCCATAGCCTGTCTAGACCCCACATGTACGATGATCACCAGAACCGGCGAGGGGCCCTCCCTCGAAGAGACCTGTCTAGTAGCCGGCGACAGCCTGTACGCAAGTCCGGCAGACACCGACGTAGAGAAAGTCCACACCATGTTGCCAACTACCTCGCGCCTGAGGTCCTCCTCTGATATTGGGCTTCTTGGCCGCTTCTGGTCCGACGAGATGTGACCTTCCAGCCCACACCGAATGCAAAGCGGCTTGAACTTGTAGTCATCCCTGTGGTGTCCCTCACGAAAGCACTTGAAGCATAGCCTAACGAGATCTGTAGGGATTTCCTTGCGTCCTGGCGAGAACGCTGGCGAGTGCTACCATGAACCAGCCGCCGTCGCTTGCTTGTGAAGCGCCTTGTGCTTGTGCCACAGAGCCCTGCGCGAAGGGTCACGATTCCTCCAAGGCGCCGCCGCACCCGCCGCTGTCTCAGGGGCATGAACCGAAGGCGCGCCGCTGGCCACGGTCGAGGAACAAGCCGAACCAGACGAGCCTAAGAGGCCGAGCCCTGACACAACGGGATGGAGGCGCGAGAAGATCGACACTATGCTGTCAGGGTCGGACGCCATGGCCGCAGGGACCAGAGGTCGGCTGAACCGTGAGGTGGGCGCCGGGGCCTGGGTTGTTAGTTGTGTAAACCTGCGCATGTTTAGTCGTCAGGTTAGCTTTCAGTTAGAGCAAATAAAACGCCTGCTGCACGAGCTTGTTTGTGCACTGGCCGGTCCGTTGCTTTTGCTAGGTTAGTTAGTTGTTAGTCAGCTTGTTTTCCAAGTTAGTTAGTTAGGGCAGCAGCCGTGCACGCATCATGGGATGGCACGAGTTCATGCGAGCATGGTGGCATCATGGGAAGTGGCGAGCGGGCGTGGGATGGCACGCCGTGAAGCTCGGATCACTACCCCGTTTTCCCTGTAATTAGTACCTTAAATAACGAAGAAGAAGAACAGAAAAGTACCAAGTTTTTCACAACGCAAACCACCTCTCTCTATCTGAATTCAGTGCAAGTTGTTGTCGCCGGCTGACAATTGGCATCACAGCTAGTGTTCGCGCAGCCCCGGGAGTGCCATGGACGGCAGCAACAAGGATGGAGAGGCAGTGGAGAAGGGGGGCGCAAGTCGCCAACGAGGTCGCCGTCACGAATGTTGTCGACGCGACCATGCGGAAGGAGCGTGATTCGGAGGGGCGGCAAGGAGGTCGTCGTCCACGAGCCCGTGATCCGCAACGCCGGCGCAAGCTCCCACATCGTCTACCCCACACTAACATCGACAAACTACATCGATCCCACATCACCTTGTGGGCGCAGGTGATGAAAATCAACCTGCGCGCACAAGGCCTCTCGGAGGCCATGTCCGGCATGGGAGAGCCGGGAGATCACGAGGACATGGCGGCCCTGTCGGCATTGATCTGAGCAGTGCCACCGGAGCTGGTCCCCATCCTCACCTCCAAGGCCACCTCCGCAGAGGCGTGGGAGGGTGTCAAGCTGATGAAGATGGGGGTGCACCGTGCGCGCAACGTGACGACGCAGCGCCTCCGCAGGGAGTTCGAAGCACTGGCATTGAAGGACGGCGAGATGCTCGAAAGCTTTGCCATCCGCGCCACGAATGTCGCCAACAATCTGTGATCCCTGGGAGACAAGTGGAGGAGGTAAAAATAGTAGAAAAAATCCTCAATGCAGTACCCCCTAAATACTCGCAGATAGCCTGCTCGATCGAGACGTTGCTCGATCTCGAGGAGCAGTCTGCAGAGGAGCTGATCGGCCGTCTCACCTCTGCTGAAAAGCGGTACGGGGACGGCTCGTCGGAGGGAATAGGATCCCAGCTCCTCCTCATGGAGGAAGAATGGATCGCGCGCGGGAGGAGGATGAAGGAGCAGGGCTCTAACTCCGGCGGCGGCAGCGGGAAGAAGGGCCGGGGCAAGCAGCAGAACGGCAAGGGTAGCTCAGACCGTGATATGTCACAGGTCAAGTGCTACAACTGCAACAAGTATGCAGGGCACATCGTGCGGGACTGCAAAGAGCCACGGCGAGAACGCAAAGGGCAGCAGCAGCAGCCATGTGCACAAGCACACCTCGTTCTGGTCGGCGAAGAGGAGAAAGCCGCCCTCCTCATCCGCACCTACAACATCAGCGATGACAACGGACCGTCACTGATGATGGCGCAAGTGAACGCACCAACGACGCAGCTGAACGGGGACGGCACGCATGGTGAACAGGTGGACAAGCCCGCCCTCCTCGCTAACGATCCACGCCATGACGACGCCTGGTTCCTCGACACAGGGGCGAGCAACCACATGATAGGGCATCTCTTTGCCTTCTCGGAGCTGGACACCACCATCACGGGCACGGTGAAGTTCGGGGACGGGTCGTTGGTGGAGATAAAAGGGCACGGGACCATGCTCTTCGGCTGCGTGAACGGTGATCACCTCGCCCTGGCCGACATCTACCACATCCCTCGTCTTCGCAGCGGCATCATCAGCCTCAGGCAGCTTGAGGAAAGCGGCTGCAAGATCACGATCCATGGCGGGTACTGCTACTGCAACAAAAGACCTTCCAACGGCGCAAGAAATAGGATTGTTGCTTGATACTCCTCAGCAACGGCACCAGGAATCCTTATGCTACGGCTATGCATTAAGGGACTTCCTAGGCAAATATGCAAATGATTTCACCTGTGGCCTTGGAGCCTTGCGTTGGTGTTCCCTCGAAGCGGAAAGGGTGATTTAGCACAACAGTGGTAAGTATTTCCCTTAGTTTGACAACCAAGGTATCGATCCAGTGAAAGAGTATCTCAAGAGCCTGCATAAACACAAAAATCTTGCTCCCAACGCTATGAAGGGGTTGTCAATCCCTTATAGATTGTTCGCCAAGTGAGAACTGAAAGCAGCAAAGTAACAAAGCAAAGTAAAAGCGAAAGTGTTAACGATAGATGTGAATAGAACCGGGGGCCGTAGTGTTTGTTGGAAATATGCCCTAGAGGCAATAATAAAATGGTTATGATCATATTTCCTTGTTCATGATAATCGTCTATCGTTCATGCTATAATTGTATTAACAGGAAACAGTAATACATGTGTGAATGAATAGATCACAATGTGTCCCTAGCAAGCCTCTAGTTGGCTAGCTCGTTCGTCAATAGATGATCATGGTTTCCTGATCATGGGCATTAGATGTCATTGATAACGGGATCACATCATTGGGAGAATGATGTGATGGACAAGACCCAATCCTAAGCCTAGCACTAGATCGTATTGTTCGTATGCTAATGCTTTTCTAAGGTCAAGTATCTTTTCCTTCGACCGTGAGATTGTGCAACTCCCGGATACCGTAGGAGTGCTTTGGGTGTATCAAACGTCACAACGTAACTGGGTGACTATAAAGGTGCACTACGGGTACCTCCGAAAGTGTCTATTGGGTTGGCACGAATCGAGATCGGGATTTGTCACTCCGTGTGACGGAGAGGTATCTCTGGGCCCACTCGGTAGAACATCATCATGAGCTCAATGTGACTAAGGAGCTAGTCACTCGATGATGTGCTACGGAACAAGTAAAGAGACTTACCCGTAACGAGATTGAACAAGGTATAGGTATACCGACGATCGAATCTCGGGCAAGTTCTATACCGACAGACAAAGGGAATCGTATACGGGATTGATTGAATCCTTGACATCGTGGTTCATCCGATGAGATCATCGTGGAGCTAGTGGGAGCCACCATGGGTATCCAGACCCTGCTGATGGTTATTGGCCAGAGAGGTGTCTCCGTCATGTCTGCCTGTCTCCCGAACACGTAGGGTCTACACACTTAAGGTTCGATGACGCTAGGGTTATAGGGAATTGTTGTACGAGGTTACCGAAATTTGTTCGGAGTCTCGGATGAGATCCCGGACGTCACGAGGAGCTCTGGAATGGTCCGGAGGTAAAGATTGATATATAGGACGGATGGTTTTGGACACCGGAAGTGTTTCGGGCGTCACCAGTAATGTACCGGGACCACCGGGACCACCGGAGGTGGCCTCGGGGGACCACCGAAGGGGGGCAACGACCCCGGGAGGCTATATGGGCTAAGTGGGGGAAGGGAACCAGCCCCTAGGTGGTCTGGTGCGCCCCCCACCCAGCCCATGCGCACCAGAGAAGGGGGGAGGGGGAAACCCTAAGCGCAGATGAGGCCCAAGGCCCACCTAGGGCACGCCCCCCTCTTTCCCTGCCCTGGCCGCCGCCCCCTCCCATCTGGTGGCTGCTGCACCCCCTAGGGGGGAACCCTAGGGGTGGCGCACCCCCCTCCCCCTCCTCCTATAAATATAGAGGGGTTTTGGCCTTTGGAGAACAGACTTTTCCCTCTCCTCGGCGCAGCCTTGCTCTTCTTCCTCCTCCTCTCCACCGGTGCTTGGCGAAGCCCTGCCGGGAGACCTCGTCTCTCCACCGACACCATGCCGTCGTGTTGCTGGACTTCTTCCCCAACCTCTCCCGCCTCCTTGCTGGATCAAGGTGCGGGAGACGTCTCCGGGCTGCACGTGTGTTGAACGCGGAGGTGCCGTTGTTCGGCACTAGATCGGAATCGCTCCGAGTACGACTCCATCAACCGTGTTCTAGCAACGCTTCCGCTTAGCGATCTTCAAAGGTACGAAGATGCTCTTACCCCTATGTCGTTGCTGGTCACTCCATGGGAAGATCTGAACATGCGTAGGAAAATTTTGAATTTATGCTACGTTACCCAAAAGTGGCATCCGAGCCAGGTTTTCTATGCGTAGATTCTATGCACGAGTAGAACACAAAAGTTGTGGGCGATGGTTTGTCAATTTGCTTGCCGTTACTAGTATTATTCTTTTCCGGCGGTATTGTGGGATGAAGCGGCCCGGACCGACCTTACACGTACGCTTACGTGAGACTGGTTCCACCGACACACATGCACATCGTGCATAAAGGTGGCTAGCGGGTGTCTGTCTCTCCTACTCTAGTCGGATTGGATTTGATGAAAAGGGTCCTTATGAAGGGTAAATAGCTTTGGCATATCATTGTTGTGGCTGTCACGTAGGTAAGAAGGCGTTCTTGCTAGAAACCCAAATCAGCCACGTAAAACTTGCAACAACAATTAGAGGACGTCTAACTTGTTTTTGCAGGGTTTGACATGTGATGTGATATGGCCAAAGTTGTGATGTTGCATGTATGATGTATGAGATGATCATGTTATTGTAATAGGTTTCACGACTTGCATGTCGATGAGTATGACAACTGGCAGGAGCCATAGGAGTTGTCTTAATTTATTGTATGAGATGCAACGCCATGTGCTTACTACTTTTACTTCATTGCTAAAGGTTAGCCATAGTAGTAGTGATAGTAGTAGTTGGCGTGACGACTTCACGGAGACACGATGATGGAGATCATGATGATGGAGATCATGGTGTCACGCCGGTGACGATGATGATCATGCGATGCCTGAAGATGGAGATCGAAAGAGCAAAGATGATAATGGCCATATCATGTCACTATGATTGCATTGTGATGTTTATCATGTTTTACATCTTATTGCTTAAAACGATGGTAGCATAATAAGATGATCCCTCTTAAAATTTCGAGAACGTATTCCCCTAAGTGTGCACCGTTGCGAAGGTTCGTTGTCTCGAAGCACCACGTGATGATCGGGTGTGATAGATTCTAACGTTCGCATACAATGGGTGTAAGCCAGATTTACACACGCGAAACACCTAGGTTGACTCGACGAGCTTAGCATGTACAGACATGACCTCAAATACAAGAGACCGAAAGGTCGAACATGAGTCGTATGGTTGAATACGATCAGCATGAAGTTGCTCACCATGGTGACTAGTCCGTCTCACGTGATGATCGGACACGGGTTAGTCAACATGGATCATGTATCACTTAGATGACTAGAGGGATGTCGATTTAAGTGGGAGTTCCTACTTAATTTGATTACATGAACTTAATTGTCATGAACTTAGTCTAAAAGTTGTCTTTACAAATATTGTAGATGTCCAACGTCAACCTCAACTTCAACGCTTTCCTAGAGAAAAACAAGCTGAAAGATGATGGTAGCAACTATGCGGACTGGGTTCGCAACCTGAAGCTCATCCTTGAAGCAGCTAAAAAGGCTTATGTCCTTAATGCGCTGCTAGGTGACCCTCCCGCTCCCGCAGCAGCCCAGGACATTCTAAATGTCTGGCAAGCGCGGAGTGATGACTACTCTCTGGTCAGGTGTGGCATGTTATACAGTTTATAAACGGGGCTCCAAAGACGTTTTGAGCAACACGGGGCATATGAGATGTTCCAAGAGCTGAAGCTAGTTTTTCAAGCTCATGCCCGTGTCGAGAGATATGAAGTCTCCGACATGTTCTTCAGCTGTAAGATGGAGGAGAACAGTTCTGTCAGTGAGCACATACTCAAAATGTCTGGGTTACACGGTCGTCTGACTTCACTTGGAGTCGAACTTCCGGATGATGCTATCATTGACAGAATCCTCCAGTCTCTCCCACCAAGCTACAAAGGCTTTGTGCTTAACTACAACATGCAAGGGATGGAGAAGACCATTCCCGAGTTGTACTCGATGCTCAAGACTGCAGAAGTAGAAATCAAGAAGGAGCATCAAGTGTTGATGGTCAACAAGACCACTAGTTTCAAGATAGGCAGGGGTAAGAAGAACTTCAAGAAAGACTGCAAAGCTGTTGCCGTGCCCGGTAAGCCAGATGCCGGGAAGAATAAAAAGAACGGACCCAAGCCTGAGACTGAGTGCTTCTATTGCAAGGGAAAGGGTCACTGGAAGCGGAACTGCCCCAAATACTTAGCGGACAAGAAGGCCGACAACGTTAAAGGTATATGTGATATACATGTTATTGATGTGTACTTTACTAGCGCTCGTAGTAGCTCCTGGGTATTTGATACCGGTGCTGTTGCTCACATTTGCAACTCAAAGAAGGAACTGCGGAATAAGCAGAGACTGGCCAAGGACGAGGTGACGATGCGCGTCGGGAATGGTTCAAAAGTCGATGTGATCGCCGTCGGCACGCTACCTCTACATCTACCATCGGTATTAGTTTTAAACCTTAATAATTGTTATTCAGTACCAGCTTTAAGCATGAACATTGTATCAGGGTCTTGCTTAATGCGAGACGGCTACTCATTTAAGTCAGAGAATAATGGTTATTCTATTTATATGAGTGATATGTTTTATGGTCATGCTCCGCTGGTGAATGGTTTATTCTTGATGAATCTCGATCGTAATGTTACACATATTCATAGTGTGAGTACCAAAAGATGCAAAGTTGATAATGATAGTCCCACATACTTGTGGCACTGCCGCCTTGGTCATATCGGCGTTAAGCGCATGAAGAAGCTCCATACTGATGGACTATTAGAGTCTCTTGACTTTGAATCATTTGACACATGCGAACCGTGCCTCATGGGCAAGATGACTAAGACTCCATTCTCAGGAATAATGGAGAGAGCAACCGACTTATTGGAAATAATACATATTGATGTGTGTGGTCCAATGAACGTTGAAGCTCGCGGTGGTTATCGTTATGTTCTCACTCTCACCGATGATTTGAGTAGGTATGGGTATATCTACTTGATGAAGCACAAATCTGAGACGTTTGAAAAGTTCAAGGAATTTCAGAGTGAGGTTGAGAATCAACGTGACAGAAAAATTAAATGTCTACGATCTGATCGTGGAGGAGAATATTTGAGTCACGAGTTTGGCACACGCCTAAGAAAGTGTGGAATCGTTTCACAACTGACGCCGCCTGACACACCGCAGCGCAACGGCGTGTCTGAACGTCGTAATCACACTTTATTAGATATGGTGCGATATATGGTGTCTCTCACCGACTTACCGCTATCATTTTGGGGATACGCATTAGAAACTGCAGCATTCACTTTAAATAGGGCACCGTCTAAATCCGTTGAGACGACACCGTATGAACTATGGTTTGGCAAGAAACCTAAGTTGTCGTTTCTTAAAGTTTGGGGCTGCGATGCTTATGTGAAGAAACTTCAACCAGAAAAGCTCGGACCCAAAGCGGAGAAATGCGTATTCATAGGATACCCTAAGGAAACTATTGGGTATACCTTCTATCTTCGATCCGAAGGTAAAACCTTTGTTTCCAAGAACGGATCCTTTCTAGAGAAAGAGTTTCTCTCGAAAGAAGTAAGTGGGAGGAAGGTCGAACTTGATGAGGTGATTACACCCCCTCTCGAACAGGAAAGTAGCGCAGCGCAGGAAGTTGTTCATGTGGCGCCTACACCGACTGAAGAGGAAGTTAATGATGATAATCATGAAGCTTTGGATCAAGTTACTACTGAACCGCGAAGGTCCACAAGGGTACGCTCCGCACCAGAGTGGTACGGCAACCCTGTGATGGAAATCATGTTGTTAGACAACGGTGAACCTTCGAACTATGAAGAAGCGATGGCGGGCCCAGATTCCAACAAATGGCTTGAGGCCATGAAATCCGAGATAGGATCCATCTATGAGAACAAAGTATGGACTTTGGTGGACTTGCCCGATGACCGGCGAGCCATAGAAAATAAATGGATCTTCAAGAAGAAGACTGATGCAAACGGTAATGTAACCGTTTAGAAAGGTCGACTTGTCGCAAAGGGTTTTCGACAAATTCAAGGAGTTGACTATGAAGAGACTTTCTCTCCCGTAGCGAAGCTGAAATCAGTCCGAATCATGTTAGCAATTGCGGCCTTTTATGATTATGAAATTTGGCAAATGGACGTCAAAATAGCGTTTCTTAACGGGAACCTTAAGGAAGAGTTGTATATGATGCAACCAGAAGGTTTTGTCGACCCTAAGGGTGCTAACAAAGTGTGCAAGCTCTAGTGCTTCATCTATGGGCTGGTGCAAGCATCTCGGAGTTGGAACATTTGCTTTAATGAGGTGATTAAAGCGTTTGGGTTCATACAGGTTTACGGAGAAGCCTGTCTGTACAAGAAGTGAGTGGGAGCTCTATAGCTTTCCTCGTACTATATGTGGATGACATATTATTGATGGGGAATAATATAGAGATGTTGGAGAGCATAAAGGCCTATTTGAACAAGAGTTGTTCAATGAAGGACCTTGGAGAAGCTGCATACATATTAGGCATCAAGATCTATAGAGATAGATGGAGACGCCTCATAGGTCTTTCGCAAAGTACATACCTTGACAAGATATTGAAGAAGCTCAATATGCAAAACTCAAAGAAAGGGTTCTTGCCAGTTTTGCAAGGAATGAGATTGAGTAAGACTCAGTCACTGACCACGGCAGCAGATAGAGACAAGATGAGTTATGTCCCCTACGCTTCAACAGTGGGCTCTCTAATGTATGCCATGCTGTGTACCAGACCTGATATAAACCCTGCCATAAGTTTGGTAGGGAGGTACCAAAGTGATCCCGGTACGGAACACTGGACAGCGGTCAAGAATATCCTTAAGTACCTGAAAAGGACTAAGGAAATGTTTCTCGTTTACGGAGGTGACGAAGAGCTCGTCGTAAAGGGTTACATCGACACTAGCTTCGACACAGATCCGGATGACTCTAAGTCTAAGACCGGATACGTATATGTGTTGAATGGTGGGGCAGTGAGCTGGTGCAGCAGCAAGCAAGAAGTCGTGGCAGCATCTACATGTGAAGCGGAGTACATAGCTGCTTCAGAAGCGGCTCATGAAGGAATATGGATGAAGGAGCTCATCACCGACCTTGGAGTGGTTCCAAGCGCGTCGGGTCCTATGACACTCTTCTGTGATAACACTGGAGCCATTGCCATAGCCAAGGAGCCCAGATTTCACCGGAAGATGAAGCACATCAAGCGCCGCTACAACTCCATCCAGGACCATGTCCAGAGTGGAGTGATAGATATTTGTAAAGTACACACGGATCTGAATATTGCAGACCCGTTGACTAAACCTCTTCCACGAGAAAAACATGATCAGCACCATAATGCTATGGGTGTTCGATACATCACAATGTAACTAGATTATTGACTCTAGTGCAAGTGGGAGACTGTTGGAAATATGCCCTAGAGGCAATAATAAAATGGTTATTATCATATTTCCTTGTTCATGATAATCGTCTATCATTCATGCTATAATTGTATTAACAGGAAACAGTAATACATGTGTGAATGAATAGATCACAATGTGTCCCTAGCAAGACTCTAGTTGGCTAGCTAGTTAGTCAATAGATGATCATGCTTTCCTGATCATGGGCATTAGATGTCATTGATAACGGGATCACATCATTGAGAGAATGATGTGATGGACAAGACCCAATCCTAAGCCTAGCACTAGATCGTATTGTTCGTATGCTAATGCTTTTCTAATGTCAAGTATCTTTTCCTTCGACCGTGAGATTGTGCAACTCCCGGATACCGTAGGAGTGCTTTGGGTGTATCAAACATCACAACGTAACTGGGTGACTATAAAGGTGCACTACGGGTACCTCCGAAAGTGTCTGTTGGGTTGGCACGAATCGAGATCGGGATTTGTCACTCCGTGTCACGGAGAGGTATCTCTGGGCCCACTCGGTAGAAGATCATCATGAGCTCAATTTGACTAAGGAGTTAGTCACACGATGACATGCTACGGAACGAGTAAAGGGACTTACCGGTAACGAGATTGAACAAGGTATAGGTATACCGACGATCGAATCTCGGGCAACTTCTATACCGACAGACAAAGGGAATCGTATACGGGATTGATTGAATCCTTGACATCGTGGTTCATCCGATGAGATCATCGTGGAGCTAGTGGGAGCCACCATGGGTATCCAGACCCCGCTGATGGTTATTGGCCAGAGAGGTGTCTCGGTCATGTCTGCCTGTCTCCCGAACCCGTAGGGTCTACACACTTAAGGTTCGATGACGCTAGGGTTATAGGGAATTGTTGTACGAGGTTACCGAAAGTTGTTCGGAGTCCCGGATGAGATCCCGGACGTCACGAGGAGCTCCGGAATGGTCCGGAGGTAAATATTGATATATAGGACGGATGGTTTTGGACACCGGAAGTGTTTCGGGCGTCACCGGTAATGTACCAGGACCACCGGGACCACCCGAGGTGGCCCCGGGGGACCACCGAAGGGGGTAACGACCCCGGGAGGCTAGATGGGCTAAGTGGGGAAGGGAACCAGCCCCTAGGTGGGCTGGTGCGCCCCCCACCCAGCCCATGCGCACCAGAGAAGGGGGGAGGGGGAAACCCTAGGCGCAGATGAGGCCCAAGGCCCACCTAGGGCGCGCCCCCCTCTTTCCCTGCCCTGGCCGCCGCCCCCTCCCATCTGGTGGCTGCCGCACCCCCTAGGGGGGAGGGGGGTGGTGCACCCCCTCCCCCTCCTCCTATGAATATAGAGGGGTTTTGGCCTTTGGAGAACAAACTTTTCCCTCTCCCTCGGCGCAGCCCTGCTCTTCTTCCTTCTCCTCTCCGCCGGTGCTTGGCGAAGCCCTGCCGGGAGACCTCGTCTCTCCACCGACACCACGCCGTCGTGTTGCTGGACTTCTTCCCCAACCTTTCCATCCTCCTTGCTGGATCAAGGTGCGGGAGACGTCTCCGGGCTGCACGTGTGTTGAACGCGGAGGTGCCGTTGTTCGGCACTAGATCGGAATTGCTGCGAGTACGACTCCATCAACCGCGTTCTAGCAACGCTTCCGCTTAGCGATCTTCAAAGGTACGAAGATGCTCTTACCCCTCTCTCGTTGCTGGTCTCTCCATAGGAAGATCTGAACATGCGTAGCAAATTTTTTAATTTATGCTACGTTACCCAACAGTGTTTACTAGTGGCTTCTCTCATGAAAGCAAGTAGACGGTGGGTGAACAAATTACTATCGAGCAATTGATAGAACCGCGCAAAGTCGTGACGATATGTATGACAATGATTATATCTATAGGCATCACGTCCAAAACAAGTAGACCGATACTTTCTGCATCTACTACTATTACTCCACACGTCGACCGCTATCCAGCATCCATCTAGTTTATGAAGTCCAAAAGAACAGAGTAACGCCTTAAGCAAGATGACATGATGTAGATGGACAATCTCACACTACAAGAAAAACACTCGTTTATGACAAAAAAAAGTGATGGCGGTTTAATTGGTCATAGATCTATGACCAAAATTCAGAAATAGGTCATCGAGTACCTGCGAGGGTCTAAACTCAATAATATCATGACCATTTGTGCCCATAAGGTCATAATCTTATTTGAAAAATGGTCATTAAGCTAAGTAATATTGTTTATGATCTTATCCTTACTCATCATGACCAAATTACAAGGTCATAATCATGTGGGTGGAGGTGACTGGATGACACATCAACAATTTTGTCCATGCGTCGTGCCTTCTTGTCATTTTTTTCCTATGTATCTGCACTTCAAAGTGCAAGTGTAGTAATGTATGCTTAGTAATATATCCTAAGTAGGTGATGGGATCCACGTACCACATGAGGGCCAACAAATAAAAGATTAATTTATATTTATTTTCTTTTATGGTGGGTGGACGAATGGGTGGTGGGAGAAAACATAGTAAAAGATGAAACCTTAGGTTATTTTTGAAAATAGCATGGATAAATAGATGGATAAAGATAAATTCATTCAATTTTGAAACCTTTTAATTTTTTGAGTATTCAAAAATTGTTTCATACTTCTATAAACTTTTGTGAGGTATACCGAGATTATTCCATCCAAATAAAATGACGCCCTCGAGCTCATCACTAGTGCGCGCGAGGGCGGTGAAGGGTCCGGGGACACGATGAGATAATGCGTCCCGGATTGGACGACATCTCCTCTTTTATTGTACATAATTTTTTTGAATGTTTTAAAAAACCAGCACACAAGTTTTGATGTTTCTCATCATCCATCCGTGCATGCTCTTTTCTTTCAAGTGGTCGAGCAATGTTTGCGATTTTTGTCCTTTGCCGAGTTTCACCTACACTAGGCATAATCGTCAATTTTGTTAGTGTTAATACCTTGCTAATTTTGGGTTCATATATTTAGTTGTTAGAAGATTTATATTGGTTTTTTCCTAAAAAAATATGACATATAGATCAGCCTCACCGGACGATGATGGGTCGAAGCCCACCAAACCAACTAGGGTTCTAAACCGAAGGCACACATACATAACCTGCTCCTACCACTTCTCCCTCTGCCCTAGCCGCCACTGCTTCTTCTGTCCTCTGGCACTCCAACTCCATGTTCTTCCCCACCTCACGACTACGGCCATGTTGGCGAATCCACCCCATCACAGGACCTCAATCCCACAACCCTCGCCTCAGATCTCTACTTCCTCACGGGCAAGCTTCCTCCCCTCGCCTCAGATCTTGACTTCCTCACCTGAAGGCTTGCTCCACTCGCCTCGTCATCTCGGCGTATAGCTGCATAGCCTCGCCTTCGACTTCGAGAGGGCTTTCAAGATCAACGGCAAGCTAAACATCGGTCTGAAGCCCTCCCTTTTGTCACTATTTTTTCATGGTGGTTTTAGGGTTTCTGTGTGTCGACACTCAGGTAACATCAGGCGACGAGCTGCTCAATTAGCGCCGAAGAAGGAGGCCATCACAAGGGAGCACACCGTCATCCTGCACATGAGCCTGCATCATCAACTCCACTGACCCGCATCCCGCACCTGTGGCTGGCCGATGGGGTACGATACCTTGGTTTTTGAATTAGCATGTGGTGGTGGTGCTGTTACCGGCTATTCCAATTGGTCTCCTAGGACGGTGGTGGCTAGATCTTAGATTCAGGCATAGGTAAGAAACTCGATTCCCAGCTCCATGTGATGTGGCCATTTTTTTCTCCCTGAGTGCATGGTGCCAACGCTGCCCCTCGCTCCTCTGATGGAGATGGAGCCGTTGCAGATGGAATAACAGGTGTAGGCGGAGGCACCCGAGATGGAGCGGCAACAGATTGAGAAGCAACAAATGGAGCAACAGCTGATGGAGCATCAGATACAACATGAGATGGAAGTGGAGACACGCACAAGCAGCACAAGGAAGAAAAATCAGCTCCACATCATGGGGCCAGTTTGCCGATCTCTACATCTTCTGAAGCTCGGCAAGTGCCATAGGAAGAGTGAGTCTGTTGCAACACTATCCTTTTTTATTTCTGCAGCAATATCTGAACCAAATATATGGGTTCATTTAATTTGTGAACTTAGTGTTTGAAGTACATTTTTTCTGAACTGAATCTATGCAGCAGCTCGGCAGATCACAATGTGTGGTGCTTTCTGAACTCATGTATCTATGATGCATGTCTATCTATCTATGTCATTAATCTATCTATCTATCTATCTATCTATATATGATGCCTATATGTCTGAATCTTTGTGGTCATGGTTTCTGGCTGTTTGTTCTCATAGTAGCTGAATCTTTGATCTCGTAGTATCAGAAATTTTGTGCTCACTGTGATGTTGCAGGTTCCAATGACAAGAACTGCATTGCAAGTTCTCTTCTAGCCAGGGACAGTTTGAACATTAAATTTAGCACAACTACTCATACTTAACATCAGTCAAATCACTTGAACCCCTGTTACAAAGACTCTCTCTTTCTGTGGTGATCTTGTCCACTGCATCTTTCAACACAAAATTAAATCATGTACAGTGCACAACACCCTGCAAAATTGAGTAGTGGCATTTAGTTTTAATTTCCTTCAGTCCACAAGAATATTTCAACTACATCTATGTGTTTTGATGTATGGATTCAGTTTTCCTGGTCTGCTTTTTGATCTTGACCATCCTATTTTCTCTTGGAGCCGACGGAGAGAGTTGGAGTGCCACGTGGAGGAACAAGATGAGAAAGGAAAAGGATTGGGCATGAGTGGGCTCTTGGTGGTGGTGTCCTTTCATTACCAGCCCTTCACACCTCATTTTGTTGCGGTAGCATTACTATGTGAAGGTATTTACTCTACTTACTTGCACTATCCTCTCATTCATTTTTGTTGAATAGAGATTTCAAATGTGTTGTTATTATGCTGGAGAGTGAGTCTAGTTAGACCAGCAACAATGGGGAGCTACAAATTAACTTTCCTAATATGAATTATTAGCACTTCCCTAATCTGAATTATTAGCACTAAAAGAGTCAACGATATGTACAAAAAGATAATATAATTTATATTCTGGCTAACAAAAATTTAGTTTGGCCGTGATATATTATTCCTGGGATATACATTTACAAAAGGGATTCATGATGATCCAGACCCTAATCAAGACATAGTGGCTCACATGGGTTTGTTTTTTCTCCAAAGATGATGCATATACAAACCTTGGGAATATTAAATAAACTGAAATTATCAGAAGAAGTACAACATGTTTTGAAAATATTATTCTACCGACTACTTTTGGGTGAAGGTGTGTTCCATTTTGTGTTCAATTCGTTTGTCTAAGATTGTAATGGTTTGTTGTGCTCTGTGTAAATATAGCACAACCACAATTCGACTACATTCACATCGAAAAAAATTACTCAGAAAAAGAAAAACAAAGCTGTTTCTGCATTTTACACAATCTCCGCAATCATGCATTAACTCTCTCTTCCCCATAACGTGATGCTTGATGATTTTTTACGTGTCTTCTTTCATTTTTGAGGGGAACATGCACGTGTTTTTCAGGAAATTGGGACATAGGCTCTATTTATCATGTGATTTGAACATTGCGTACAATTCATTGTGTGTGCTGCTGAAAAACAATTTCGGAAAAATAAGTGTATTGTTTTTTTCATTTTTGAATGGAACATGCACGTGTTTTTTCTCGGAATTGGGATGTGGACACTTTTTATCCTTGGTCTTAAACGCTTGATAACTGGTCACTATATGTTTACCTTTTTGTGGGCAGATAGAGGCAGGTGTAATGTTAGTGCTTAGAACTTGAACATGATCATGGATTACTCTTACATGTACACGTTGGTTAAGTCATTCTATATGTACGTGCTGTTTTTTCTTTAAAAACTATAGCAAAATGTTTACGTGTTGGTGTAGTCCTTCTATATGTACGTGCTGTTTTTTCTATAAAAACTGTAGCGGAATGTTTACGTGTTGGTTTAGTCCTTCTATATGTACGTGTTCTTTTTTCTATAAAAACTGTAGTGGAATGCTTCACATGTCAGATGCCAATTTTTTGTGGCATGGGACCATCTGCATTACGTACGTATTCTTTTTATCCTGAACGTTAATTCCACAATCCAACGGTATAATTAATTTTGATGATGTGGATTAATGAGAGATCTTAAAAGGTGCCTCCAATTAGTAAATAAGAGATGTGATGATCTTGTTGGTGCAAATAAATGTAAGTCAATGCCACTATTCCTTCGCATGTATGCATGTCGCATTTAGACAAAAATCATTGTTTTCCCCTAGGATGCTATGCGATTCTGTAATAAAGTACTACCAAATACATCTTGTTCTAGTCAATATTGTCTAGAAGATATGGCTTCGTTTTAGTAATTTGCTAATTATATTTTGCTCAAAGGATCCCCATCATTCCTCTTCTTTTATTGGTTAATCTACATGTGTTTGCTAGTCTAGTTACTAGATCGATTTAGAATGTTCATTTAAAATTTTCTAATCTAAGCTAAATTGTGCTTTGCATGTCATATGGTATCCTTAACCATCTATGCTGCTACGACTATATTGATTTCATTTAATATTGTGGTTAAAAGAATCTTGTTAGATGACTTAACATATGTATGTTATCAAAATCAATTAATGTGTGGTGGTTTAGTTGCTCGTGTTCCTCCATTTTTGTTGTATTAGTATCCTTTGTTGCTCTAGATCGATTAATTTATTAAATGTCAGCAGTACCAAAAAGATGGTGCTTTGTTGTTTGATTGCTCATTGGATGTGTTGTTATTTGCATGAGTGAACTGACTGGACATTTTTACATAGCTTCTAATTTCTTCCTGCCATAATCCGTATCACTTTGATTCACTAAAATTTTGTATTGTGCAATTCCAAATTCCAAGCACTTCATAATTTTAAATGATTTTGCCATTTCGAATTTGGCTTTTAATGTCTTTATCTTGTAATATATTTGCATGTACATAAAGAGTACAAGGTGCATGGTTGACTAACAGCTTCTACGGGTGGTGTGGACGTCCAAGTAGAACAGCTCCAACCGAAAGTTGGAAGAAGCATACTTCAAGTGGAACAAAACGGATGTTTCCTCTCGTGTGATGTTGTTTGTTATGTTTTGTTGGGTTGTGAATTGATGAAAATTAGACTATTGCAAGCTATTATATGCCCATTTAATTTGTTACAAGTATTATCTATTGTAATGTGAATATCTTTTTGTTGGATAGAAGATGAGTTGAAGTGTGCCATGACCTGTTCTAATTAGGCCATGCAACTTGGTAGAAAATGGTAAGGTGGTTTTGATAAAAATGCACAAAAGCAAACAAAATTCTCGTGGAAAAATACTCAATAATATTGGGATGCAAAATAATTACAGCCCAACTAAAAACAGTCCCTTGAGAGAAATAAATGGGTTGTATTTATGGGCTTGGCCCATTGGGCCATGAATAATACCAGGCCAGATTATATGATGTCATGTCAGAATATAGGTGGTGTCCATGTCATCGCATGTGCCATGTCACCTCAGCCACCTCACACCATACGTGGATCAGGAGCATCGGTCATGACCAACTTTTTGGTCAAGAATTCTTTGACCTATTGTTTTTGGTCATTAGGGTTATGACCAAATTCCAGGAAAGGTCAAGTTCGTTCATTCTTGACGGCCAACTGTTGACGTTCGCATTTTGGTCATAAGAAGGTCATAAATTAAAGATAATGACGATTCAATGACCAAAATGCTGGTCATTATCGACCATATTTCTTGTAGTGTCATATCTACGACAGAGCCCACCTTGTTACCCCTGATGGCAACTACACAATGTGTTCCTTGCTACCCCTACTGTCATTCGGAAAGGTCACCACATAGTAAGAACCCAAAACCAAACACTTCTCCCATTGCAAGAATCATAGATCTAGTTGGCCAAACAAAACCCAAGACTCGGAGAGACTTACAAGGATATCAAATCATGCATATAAGAAATCAACAAAGACTCAAATATATATCATAGATAATCTGATCACAAATCCACAATTCTTTGAATCTCGACAAACACACCGCCAAAGAAGATTACATCGGATAGATCTCCATGAAGATCATGGAGAACTTTGTATTGAAGATCCAAGCGAGAGAAGAAGCCATCTAGCTAGTAACTACTGACCCGTACGTCAAAAATGAACTACTCACGAGTCATTGGAGGGGCGATGATGATGATGAAGAAGACCTCCAACTCCAAAGTCCCCTCCGGCAGGGCGCCGGGAAGGGTCTCCAGATGAGATCTCGCGGAAACGGAAGCTTGCGGCGGTGGAAAAGTATTTTCGTGGCTCCCTTTATTTTTTTGTGATTTTTAGGGAATATATAGGCGCAAGATCTAGGTCAGGGGGGTGCCAGGGAGGCCACAAGCCTGCCCACCGCCCCCCTGGTGGCGGAGTGGGGGCTTGTGGGCTCCCTGTAGCCCTCCTGGCTTGGCCCAAAAGCCCCCTGATCTTCTTTCGTTCGGGAAAAATCATTTCGGGGATTTTATTCCGTTTGGACTCCGTTCCAAAATCAGATCTGAAAAGAGCCAAAAACACAGAAAAAACAGGAACTGGCACGTGGCACTGTATTTATAAGTTAGTCCCAAAAAAGATATAAAAGGTACGTAAAACATCCAAAGATGACAAGATAACCACATGAAACCAGCAAAAATTATAGATACGTTTGAGACGTATCAGGTACCTGAAGCTCCATGATCGGCACGAGCGCCTTCTCGCCACGGTGCCCAGTGCGCGGAATCGGCTGTACATTGTCACGCTCGTCATCGCCAAGCCGGCCTGCCTCGCAGCAGTTCGCGGTGACGAATCCTGGAGGTGGCACGAGCGCTACGGCCCATTGGGGAACGTCACATGGGAAACAAAAAATTTCCTACGCGCACGAAGACCTATCATGGTGATGTCCATCTATGAGAGGAGATTTGGATCTACGTACCCTTGTAGATTACACAGCAGGAAGCGTTAAGAAACGCGGTTGATGTAGTGGAACGTCTTCACGTCCCTCGAACCATCCCGTGCTCCGTCCCACGATCCGTCCCGTGATTCGTCCCACGAACCGTCTTGCGATCAATTGCACGAACTGTCCCGCAATCCGTCCCACGAACCGTCTCACGAGCCGTATCCGAGGATGAATCCTCCTATGGTTGAGTTCAAACTTTATGATATTCCTTAGCTCATGTCACTCTAGGATTTTTGCAATGTTTGCAAATTACCTTATGTTGGGGATATTCACGAACCTCGTCCACGGGACTTGGAAGCTTTCATCGGTACAATTGTTGTAGGAGAGGAGAGAGGAGTGTCTTGCGCTAGAGCTGCTAGCATTCATTTTCCCGTGCTTCGGTACTTCTCATTATTTGTGGGAAAATGTTTGATTGGCCTTGGGAAGGCTGGGTCACTTAGTTCCCAGATCTTGCGATCTTATAGTAGCTCAACGGTTGAACCTTACCCGTTCTAAAGGTGTTGTCTATGAAGGTATCTATGCTACCCGGCTTGCCAGACACTTTGAGATACCCATTAGACTGGATGAGTAAGAAGAGGATCTTCTTCCCGAGAGATATCTAGATTACGATAGCATGGTTCGCCATTACTTTCTTGATAGAGATATAAGTGGAATGATGATTTATAACCTGGTATTTAGTCAAGGTACTTGTGAGACTATTACTTTGCTTGCTCCTTCTTTGTTCAATCTTCATGCAGTCAGGTACACTATTATGCCCTCGGACATCTACGCATATTGGGGCTTGGCCCGTGCCCGAGCCGCCAGTCGAGTACCAGACGCCAGTTTATCAGTGGGAGCCGGAGGAGCTCACACAACAGTGGCATCCTCAGTCCACTCCGGAGTACCCCAGAGCTGGTTATTTCCCTCCTTGGGAGGAGGCCAAGTTAGGCCAAATGCCTAAGCTTGGGGGAGTACGTGTTCTCACCGAATTTACATTCTTGCTTATGCTTTCACTTTGTTAGCCGGTGTTCACACTTTGCCACTGTATCATCCATGCTAGTTTATTTTCTTTTTCTTGTTTTCTTTTCGTGTGTATGTCTAGTTTGAGGAAACCCAAAAAGATTTTATGTTTCGTCTTTTGCTTGTTGGGAGCTTTCCCGTGTAGATAGTTTTCTATTTCTTTTGGGTCAAGGTAGAAGATATTGGTTACAATGTTTAGTGTCTCTTGCATGCATACCTAATTAGCTTTCAAAGAGCCATATTACTTTGTCTTCTCCTTTGTGTTTGCCTACAGATTCCAGCGTAGTCCAATGCACGAGCACTCTTATCATTGTTCACATCATTCGGTCGTGCAAGTGAAAGGCAATAATGACGATATATGATGAAGTGACTGAGCCTGGAAAAGCTGGTATGAACTCGATTTATTTTGTTTTTGTAATTATGACTAGCTCATCATGCCTGATTCAGCTTTGTTGTGAGAGAAACATGTTGGCAATGACAACTTAGAGATCATAGTTGCTTATGCCATGCTTATTTAGCTAGGAGCTTATAATGGTTTGTCTTGGTTGCCAACATGAATGTTGAGATGACTATGATGTAGTATCATAGGATGGTATCCTCCTTTGAATGTTTCAAGTGGCTTGACTTGGCGCATGTTCACGCATGTAGTTGAAACAAAATCAACATAGCCTCTATGATGTTCATGTTCATGGTGATTTATGTCCTACTCATGCTTGCACTCAATGTTAGTTAATCTCAATGCATTTTGATAACTGTTGTCGCTCTCTAGTTGGTCGCTTCCCAGTCTTTTGCTAGCCTTCACTTGTACTAAGCGGGAATACTGCTTGTGCATCCACCTCCATGAACCCAAAGAGTTGCCATATGAGTCCACCATACCTACCTATGTGCGGTATCTACCTGCCGTTCCAAGTAAATTTGCATGTGCCATTCTCTAAACCTTCAAGAAATAATCTGTTTTACATGCCCGAACCGCTCATGTGGTGACAGGGGGCTATTGGTATCTTCCATGCTAGGCGTGTTATCCTCGATATGTGTTTATTCACTATCATTCACGATAAAGGGGTCGGTAATTGGAATTCCCAATTCCATGCTCAAATCAAAAAGATAATTGCAAACAAAACTCCCCCAGGATTGATGTTGGTATGGACGGTACCCGAGGATTCGGCTAGCCGTGGAGTGTGATTGATTGGTGGTGGGGGAGTCAAAACTTTAATTTTCTGTTTGGGAACCGCCTATAGCATGTGTAGCGTGGAAGATGTTGAGAACTCTTAGTCATTGCGTTGACAATGAAAGCATGCCACCCAAAATTATTATCTCTGTTTTAAAAGCTTGAGCTCTGGCACCTCTGCAAATCAATGCTTCCCTCTGCGAATGGCCTGTCTATTTATGTTCCTGTTGAGTCATCCTCCTCTTACAAAAGCACCAATTAGAGAGCACCTCTGTCATTTTTATGCTTTGCTTTTAACTGTATTGAGTATGACTATGACTGGATCTTCATTGCCTTGAATTACAATGTTTAGTCAGCCCTTGGTCTTTTAAGGTGCTCTGCATTTATGTTTTGCAGTCTCAGAAAGAGCTAGCGAGATACCATTTATGTTTTGAATTACCATTTATGTTTTGCAGTCTCAGAAGTGTTGACATTTGAGGCTTATTATTATTTGCTCGCTAGTTGATTATGCCATTGATATGAGTTTACTGTGAGACCTAGATGTCATTTGCTTATGTAGTTTGATTGTGATCTTGCTGAAATTCGGGTTATGAGTTAGACATAGTTGCAACAACAAGATATAATAGAGTTCGTCAAAGTTTTTCTGTTGTCTCTTCCAGTTTGTCAACTGAATAGCTTGAAGACAAGCAAGGCTTTAAGCTTGGGGGAGTTGATACGTCTCCGTCGTATCTACTTTTCCGAACTCTTTTGCCCTTGTTCTGGACTCTAATTTGCATGATTTGAATGGAACAAATCCGGACTGACGGTGTTTTCAGCAGAATTGCCATGGTGTTGTTTTTGTGCAGAAATGAAAGTTCTCGAAACGTCCTGAAAATTTACGGAGATTTTTTCTAGAATAAAAGAAAAATACATGTGCAAAGATCCACCGGAGGGGGCGTGCCAGTGGGCCACAAGCCCAGAGGCCGAGGCCACCCCCTATGGCCGCGCCATGCAGGCTTGTGGGGCCCACGTGGCACCACCGCCCCCAATCTCACCTCTATATCTTCCGTTTCGCCTGGAAAAAATATCAGAGAGGAGGTTTCATCGCGTTTTGTGATACGGAGGCGCCGCCACATCCTGTTCTTCATCTGGAGGGCAGATTTGGAGTCCGTTTCGGGCTCCGGAGAGGGGAAATCTTCGCCATCGTCATCATCAACCTTTCTCCGTCGACAATTCCATGATGCTCTTCATCGTTCATGAGTAATCTCATCGTAGGCTTGTTGGACGGTGATGAGTTGGATGAGATCTATCATGTAATCGAGTTAGTTCTTGACGGGGATTGATCCCTAGTATCCACTATGTTGTAGATTGATGTTGCTACTACTTGGCTATGCTTAATGCTTGCTACTAGGGCCCGAGTGCCATGATTTCAGATCTGAACCTATTTTGTTGTCGCCAATATATGTGTGTTTTAGATCCTATCTTGCAAGTTGTAGTCACCTACTACGTGTTATGACCCGGCAACCCCGGAATGACAATAGCCGGAACCACTCCCGGAGATGACCATAGTATGAGGAGTTCATGTATTCACCGCGTGTTAATGCGTTGGTCCGGTTCTTTATCAAAAGGAGAACCTTAATATCCCGTAGTTTCTTTTAGGACCCCGCTGCCACGGGAGAGGTGGACAATAGATGTCATGCAAGTTCTTTTTCCTAAGCACGTATGACTACATACGGAATACATGCCTACATTACATTGAAGAACGAGAGCTAGCCACATATCTCTCCGTGTTATAGCCGTTACATGATGAATCACATCCATCATACTCATCCATCACCGATCCACTGCCTACGAGTCTTTTAGTACTGGTTCTCGCTACGTTACTTTGCCTAGGCTTGTCCCTTGCTACAAAAGGGATTTGGCCACTTTGCTGCTACTGTTGCTACTACTGTCACTTTGCTGCTGCTGTCACTACTGCTGTTACTTGTTACTTTGCTGCTGCTACTACTACTGTTCCTTACTACTCCGCTGTTACTTGTTGCAATACTTTGTTGGCGCCGTTGCCGAGGTTAGGTAACCGGCACTAACATCCCGTCAACAAGGATTTTTCTGGCGCCATTGATACAACAGTTAGGAATAGTCTGCCTTGTCAACAAATCGTTTCTGGCACCGTTGCTATCATACTACTTTGCTACTGATACTTTTCTTGCACACACTAATCTTTAAGGTGTGGTTGAATCTGACACATTCAACTGCTAATACTTGAGAATATTCTTTCACTTCCCATCGTGCGAACCAAGAAATTTGGGTTGAATACTCTACCCTCGAAAACTGCTGCGATCCCATACGCTTGTGGGACATCAAGACCCAAGGCCCCGGCAAGCTCCCTTGAGGGGATGACGGGGCTAGGCATTGAAGGGCAACCGCCCTTGCCACGGTGCCACTGCTCCCCAAGTTCCAGCGCATTCCGCATGCGCTAGCACGGCGTCCAGGTGTCGAAACGCGTGGATACATGTCTTCACCAGCACATAGCTGACAATGACAAGACGTGCATTTAATGCACCTGACAGCGGTAGATGGATAAGCACCGCCTTAGGTTCACTATAACTTCTCGTGAACCTACCACTGAGCACTGTAGGTGACCCCTTTGCCTTTAAAAGGAGACCCTTAGCTCATTCATAAGGGGGGAGACTCTCTTGACATTGGCCCAGAAGAAGGTTATCAACAGTCACTATAACAATCAACAACAAAACGCTTAATATAACAAGACAAGCAGAACATAGGGTATTACGTGTAAGCAGCCCAAACCTTGGTAAAAGGCTTTCTTGGTGCTGATCGTTAGTTGTGCTCTTGCCATCACCTTTCCCCGCCCTACGATCACAAGGGTTTCATGTTCATTCTCGTAGGAGTTGAGCTAGCATCACCGACATCTTTGGCGCGCCAGGTAGGGGGTGCAGAGTTGTGCGTGAATCAGAGCAAACTCAGCACCGGATTCTTCGAAGTTTGGGCAGTACACCGTGTTCCCCCGGAAACGGGGTACCACGGCGAACGCTCTGTTCTACTACGACTTGCCAAGGCCTGCGCGAGCGCGTTTCTACACGATCACGGGGCAGGTAGGCGGAGGCTCCAATGGCGGCGCCGTCAGGCCGATGCGTCGCTCGGGGCCAACGCGTAGCTATCGAGAGCGTGCATGGGCGCTTCACAGAGGCCTCGGTGCATACTCCGGCGGACGCACCTCTGCGGAGTGATGCATAGTCACAGAAGCCCCAGCGCACACTCCAGTGCGAGTGTGGCGCCCCTGAGAGCGTCGCATCATCGCCCAAGGACGCACTCGGGGGCTCCGCAAGCACAGCCTAGGAAGAGAAAAGCAAAGGGGTTACACCCTGGCCATCTTTTCCTCCAAACGACGGTCGCGGACCGTCCGCAAGAACACTTTGCTAGAGGAAAAAGCCACCGGGAGTGGTGATATCCTGGTTGCCGAGGGCTCCGATGCCCTAGCAAAAGACTCAAGCGCCATGCAACCGCGGTGTGAGCAGATAAGTTTTTAAGTTTAAGATTCAGATCTGAAGTAGATAGATTCTCTGCTTCCCCTTTGAAAGTTTCAAATCTTTCTGTGTGGAGTTTGCGCATAACGGGATCTTTCCAAAGATCAGTGCACCTTGACTTTGTTTTGAACTCGTTCAAACGACCAGAATGGCCAGAGAGCGCCTTCAAACAGTTGTGAACCTGATTAACAGAGCAAGCGGTTACGTAGCACCCGACTTTGTCTCAAGCTGCGCTTGGCGATTTCCATGGTTGCACTGAACGCGGCAAGGAGCCTTGCCGGTAGTCGCCGGAAAGCTCCCAGATTATGCAAGGGCAAATCATACAAATAACGGAATCAGAAAAAGAGAAAACGGTCTTTCCATTCATTTGAATGGATGCATCCGGCTTCACTTACAAAGTGTCGTTATCCTAACCTAAAGACTCTGTCTTTTGACGTGGATCGACCTACGCAGAGGAGTGAAATTCAAAAAGGCAAAAAGCAGGCCATCCCCCGTCGCAACCCAGGCTGGCCCCTCCTGGACCAGCATTGCACGGTCCAGAGCAGCGCCAGAGGACAGGGCAGCAGGAAGAGATGAAGGGGTCGGGTCCAATGGTCGCGCCGCCTCAAAGACGAGGCGCAGATGCGGGCTCTGGCAAGGAGGGGGAGACGCGTGAGCTGGCGCCGGTGGCAGGGCGAGTAGTCAGTCGGAGCTCGAGGAATCGTACTCCGACTTGACCCCCCGGGCTCCCGACCTGCTAAGAGCGCCACTGGCGCCGCTGCTCCCCTCGCTGCCATCGCTCAAAGCGGAGCTCTCAATCCCGCTCGAGCGACCTTCGTAGCAGCCGAGAAGAACACGTGGGCGCCCCTAAAGCAACATGGAGGACCTCCTCAGGAGCAAGCCCCAGGGAAGGTGAAGGTGTCGGAGTAGCTCTCCGCCTCCCCCGGCCTCGACATCCACGACGACCACGGACCCTCGCCCTTCCTCCACCATGGGCGCTCGGGCCGTCTTCCGCCTTGGCGCCCCCAGAAGTTGTGGCATGATCATAACGGGATACTCTCGCCGACCTCGCGGCTGATGGTGGCCGACCCCGTCCCCTAACCATGGTTAGGGGCGAGCGCCACCTACAAACAAAAGAAGATCCTGAAGACCAAGGCTAAGGAGTTGGTGGATTCACAAGGAGTTGGGTGAGCAAAACCCCTCGCAAACCATCCCAATTTATAGGACGGGGCGCGGGGGCTAGCCTCCCTTACTCCAGAAGCCACCACCCTTCTCGCCCAATCGCTCATGCTCACGGGCAAACAGGGAACTACCGTACTGCAGCAATGCATCCACGGGCGTGCCAAGCCACTATTGCGCCTTTTAAGGCCACATCTGCCACCTGTCCATCCATAATTGTGCATGCCACGCGCGTGGCAGAGGCGTTTCAGGAGGCGGAGAGGCCACTCCGTGCGCGACCTCCCACTTCATGCATCCGATGCACTAGCGCAGCATCCAGGTGTCGAAACGCCTGGATACGTGTCTTCACAAGCACATCGCTGACAAGGACAAGACATGCATTTAATGCACCTAACAGCGGTAGATGGATAAGCACCGCCCTAGGTTCACTATAACTTCTCGTGAACCTACCACCGAGCACTGTAGGTGACCCCTTTGCCTATAAAAGGAGGCCCTTAGCTCATTCGTAAGGGGGGAGACTCTTTGGAGATTGGTCCAGAAAAAGGTTATCAACATTCACTGTAACAATCAACAACAAAACGCTTAATATAACTAGACAAGCAGGACGTAGGGTTTTATGGGTAAGCGGCCCAAACCTAGGTAAAAAGGCTTGCCGGGTGCTGATCGTTAGCTCTACTCTTGACGTCACCTTTCCCCGCCCTATGATCACAAGGGTTTCACGTTGATTCCCATAGGTGTTGACCTAGCATCGCCGACAGAAGCTTGTCAGGATCAGTGCACCTTGGTTCTGTTTCGAACTCGTTCAGTGACCTGAAAGGCACAGAGCGCCATCACACTATTTTGAACCTGTTCAACACACCAAGCGGCTACGTAACACCTTATTTTGCCTCGAGCCGCGCTCGATCATCTAATGGTTGCACTGAGTGCGGCAAGGAGCCTTCTGGTAATAACCCCTCTGGCGAACTCCTAAGGACCCGTTCCTCAAAGCACTAGCGGCAGGACAAGTCACGCCGGCAAGCTTCCAGAAAATGCAAAGGGTGTATCATGCAAAGAGAAGGATGAGTCACAAGGTAAACAACATTTCATTCATCTGTTGGAGACAAACTCAGACATATTACATGGATGATTTTTACTACTCTAAGCTATGATATTGTGTTTTGGAGAGGAGCGTCCTTGCCGGAGAGAAGTTCAAGAAGACAAAAATTAGGGAGGCCCCCGGCGCAACCCCAGCTGGTTCCTCCTGGAGTAGCACTACGCAGAGGAGAAAAGTGGCGGAGGACAGGGTGACCAGAAGGGATGAAGAAGCGCGAACCCGTAATCGCGCCTCCTCAAAGATGAGGCGTCGATGCCAGCTCCGGCAAGGTAACCTCGCCGGACGGGGGAGAGGCGTGAGCGAGCCACGGCAACATGTCCGGCAGTCAGACAGAGCTCGGGGAGTCATACTCCGACTTGACCCCCCGAGATCCTGACCCGCCAAGAGCGCCACTGCTGCGGCTGTCCTCCTCGTCGTTATCGCTCGAGGAGGGACATTCTGCGCCACTCGAGCTTTCTTCGCAGCAGCCGAGACGCACACCTGAGCGCCCATCAAACTTGACGGATAACATATTATCCTCGCTAACTTGAAGCGGAGGACATGCCTATCCTTGAGGCTGTGGGTGTGGGCGAAAGCTTTCCAGCCCTTCCCTAGCAACATGGAGCGGTGTTTCGGGTACTCCACGTGCACCTGCATAGCGTCGTGGGAGCAACCGTACGCCCGCAATCACAAGACGGGAGGCTTGGCGGCCTCCATCGCCCTAGCAAAAGGGTGAGGGAGGTGCAAATGGCCCCGAGGGACGTCGTGCAGTTCCATGATGAACTCCAGTGTCGTCCCGTCCGAGTGCCCGCCCTATAAAGGAGAAGTTGGCGCTGGGGGAGAAGACGGAGGTGCTGGAGTAGCACTTCGCCTTGCCCGGCCACGGCCTCCGCGGCGACCGCGGCACCTCGCCCCTCCGCCACCTCGGGCACTAGGGCCGCCCTCCGCACCTGCGGCCCCTGAAGCTGTGGCATGATCCGAATGGGATCCTCTTGCCGCCCTGGTGGCCGATGGTGGCCGCCCTAGCCATGGTTAGGGGCGAGCGCCACCTGGAACTATAGAAGACTCCATAGACGCAAGCCGGGGATGCTAAATGTTTTAGGAGTTGGATGGATGAGCAAACCCCCCTCGCAAACTTCCTAATTTATATGGTGAGGCGCAGGGGCTAGATCTCCTCACTCCAGAAAACGCCGCCCCTCTCACCCAATCACCCATGATCACGGGAGAACAGGGAATTGCCCTGCTGCACCAATGCATGCGGGGGTGGGCCCTGCCACGACTGCGGCCTTTAAGGCCATGAACGCCACTTGCCTGGCCGTTACTGCGCATGCCTCACGTGTGGTAGTAATGCTTCGGGAGGTGGGGTGGCCACTGTGCGCACACTAGTCCACCTCGCGCGCTCAATGCGCGATGTGGGGATGTGCCGCTCACAACGGCTCCAAAGCTACAGAGTAACCTATCATGGAAGCCCGTGCACCACTTTGGGCCTGACCCAACAACGCCCCGTGCGTGGGCATGGCCCAGGCCCGGGGGATTCTGTCGGTGCACAAGAGGTTGGGGTCCCTTGTGCCCCACACTGGTGCACGGGCATCGGCAACGCCCCTGGCGGTAGCGCCCAAGGAAGACTGGCAGGAAGACAAACCAAAACCCTCCGAGGCCACGCCGCCTCTCCGAGGACGTAGAGTACAAAACTGCAGATACAAGGCCCCAGCAAGTCCTCCTTGCCAGGAAGATTGGCAAGGTCCCGGCAAGCCCTCCTTGCCGGGAAGACTCGAAAATATTGGCAAGGCCCCAGCAAGCCTCCTTGTTGGGAATACGTTCAAGCCCCCGGCAAGCCCTCCTTCCCGGGAAGATAATCAAGTCTTCCGACACGGACGCCAGGCCAGCAAGCCCCTTTCGCTCGCCAGGTGTCCTCCCCTATTTCTACCACAGTCCCACCGCTCCAGCGCATCCCACATGCGCCAACACAAGACCCATGTGTCGATCCACCTGGGTACGTGTCGCGACCACCTCGCTGCAGGCCAGGGGTTAGACAAGGCATTTACTACCGCTGACACAACCATAGATGATAAGCGATGAACCACGTTCACTATGCAACCTGTGAGCACACTGTTGGTGACCCCTTGCCTATAAAAGCAGGCTCAAGGCTCATTCTCTAGGGGTTAGACTATTTGGGATTTGAGACTCCCTAATAACCAGCAAATTTACTGTAGCAAATCACCCTACAGCAAGCCGGTAAATGACCATGTCGGTGTTGATCGCTAGCTCCGCTCTCAGCGCCACCTCTTTCCCTCCGCCGAACGATCAAGGGACCCTTCGAGCTTCCCATAAGTGTCGGTTTCCCCGATGCACTTGGTGTAGATGCATTATTAGACGATTAGAACATTCCCACAAAGTTTGAGATCAATTAGTGGCAGTTGGCAATCAAAAGTTGTTCAAAACTGGATCTGAACAGAAAGGGTTTTGGGACACTTTTGTAAACCAAAACTATTTGGATTGAGATAAAACTTTGGAAGATCATCACATGTGGCATATGCGACTTTTCAATTTTTCAAGGATTTATTTGAAAATATTTCTTATAGAAATATATTAAATACTTGAAATATTCAAAAAGGATTTTGGAGGGTTTTGTCCAATATTTTGAACACGACCATGTGTTGAAACTCATGTTAATGGAAAACATATGTCAAGTGAATTTCCCGAAATTTTCTCAAATATTTTTGAAACATTAAAATATTATTTCCCAATAAAGTACCATTTGTAGCCTCTAAAAAGGCATTTAAATAAAATACAAAAATAACCTCTTAATACTATTTTTCTGTTTTGTGGAAGTCTTATACATAATAGGTTCCAAATAAAATCTTTGGGGCAAAACGTTTAACCTAATTTGAGGACTTGTAGTACAAACCATAATTTAGGGGTTTCGAAAAGCCTAAATGAAATAAATGTTTTTGTGCAAAATAATATTTAAAAAATAGATTTATGTCCAATACACATGGCATGATCACTAGGCATTGTTCTGGATCAAGGAGATGAGTTTTGAGAGTGGGAGGATTCTTGTGAATTAAAGAACAAACAAGAAAATGGAAAATCATTCAAGCATCACATGCACACTAATTTTTTTTTTCCTCAAAAATATTAATCTTTATTTATATAGTGATGTGATACAAAACACGGGGGGTGAAAGACCTACGCCCCTTCAAGTACTAAGAAGTTAAGGGAATTCCGATCTGAGTTAGACTTCACGTTCCTAGGTTTCTTGTACTTAGGAGTGGTTGCTCCACTGGACCTTCAAGTACTTGATGGTGCAACTTTGGGTACCACGCATGGATAAGATGAGGACTGGTCTCTCGTGATAACTGAGGTATGGCTGAAAGTCAATGGCTTGATGATCGAGGTCCTTGTAGAGGTCAGGGCAGTTGGGAACTTGCAGACAATTCTGAGGTTGTGAAACATGGAAAAAGTTGTGCACATTGGATAACTCGGAAGGTATCTCTAGATGATAAGCAACTTCTCCTCATCTATCACTAAACTGGAAGGTGTCGATGTATCTTGGCGTTAGCTTTCCATTGACGTGTGATACGTCCAAAATGCATCACTATTTTGTATCATAATTTGTCTCTATTCATTGATATATATCACAATATGATGTTGTTCTTATAGCGTTTTGGCTTATTTTACACAGTTTACAACTTTCTGGTGCCGAAACAGGAGACGCATGATTCAGCGGAGAAAAGAGCATGAAGAGTTTCCATATCAGAACATCTCCAATTGAGCTGGAATTTATGGGGAAGAAATTTCTGAACAAGTCATGAAGACATGCCGAAGAAGGGACGGAAGGGGGCCACCAGTCACCCAGGCGCCCTGGTGGCGCGGCCTGCCTCCTCGCCGCGCAGGGAGACCGCCTGGGCGGTGGGTCCCACCTCCGGTGCCCCTCTTTGGCCTATATGACCCGCGTGACCTAAAAATCTGGAGGATAGAAAACTTTTCGTAGTTTCGCCGCCGCTCCACGGCTGAAACCTACAAAGAAGAGAAGACCTTTCTGGTGGGCAGATTCCGTCGGGGAGAACTCCTCCCGGAGGGTGAGATCATCACCATCGTCACGGGAATCATCGAGATCATCATCACCATCATCATCATCACCAGCACCATCTCCATCTTCTCCCCATCTCCCTTTACCATTGCAATCGGAGTTGTACCTTGTACTATTCATCCCCTTTACTCTACCGGTGTTGATTACTCTATTGTGGTGAATGCTATTGAGTATTTTTGGAGAATTATTGTTATGGCCTGATTGTTCATCATATTTTCATCCCCTCTGGTCATGATCTCTTTTATGTCTTGTGAGTAGTTCCTTTAGTTCTTGAGGACATGGGAGAAGTCTAGTTGATAGTAGTAATATGAAGTTGAAGTAATATGTGCTGATTGATATTTAAGTTGTGGTGTTATTCTTCTAGTGGAGTTATGTGAACGTAGACTACATAACACTTCTCCTTTTTAAGGACCTAGGGGAATGCATCGTGTATAAAGAATGCTTATGGTGGGTTGCCGGAGTGACAGAAACCTGAACCCCAGTTCGCATGCTTTTGCACGAGGGAGTATTGGATCCTAAAGTTTATTGCTGTGGTTAGGCTTTGCCTCAATTTATATCTTGTATTTGCGGATGGTTGCAAGGGGTTTAACCATAAGAGTGTACTTGTCTTAGCCTAGACGATGCACTAACAAAGATCCACCCACATAACACTTATCAATACAAGACATAGTACTAGACGGAATATGGCGAAATCACTTGACTATCTTTCCCGTATGTCCTCAGGAACGCCTTAATATTTATCAGTTTAGTCCCTAGGATTATCCTTTTTGTTCAAAAGGATTGGGCCACTTTCTACACCTCAGCACCATTTACTTTCCTTGCATTTATTTCCTTGTTGCTTATACCAGAAAACCCATAGAAAGTTACCTTTCAGTGCTTGAAGTTATTCCTTGCTCAAGATCGCTTGTCTGTACCTTCTGCTCCTTGTTGGGTTCGACACTCTTACTTATCCAGAAGGCTACGATATATCCCCTACACTTGTGGGTCATCAAGACCATTTTGTGGCGCCGTTGTCGCAGATTGTAGCGCTATTGGTAAGTGAAATTGGTAAGGAAACCTTTACGCTATACGTGCTGTTTTTATTTTGTTGTTTCCGCTTTTTGTCCCTATGGACAACTCTGCTCTTGGTTTGTTGCTTATGTGTAACTGTGCCACCGCTATTCTGGTGGACAAGCCTCCCCCACCAATGGAAATTGTGCCCTTTAAAATACCAACTGGTATTATTGATTGTGTCTTGGCTAATCGATATGCAGGAGATACACATCCAGGCGAAGACTTGCTATATATTTCACAACCATGCTCCTTATTTAAGCTTTCAGGTATACCGATGGATTTTATTATGAGAAAGCTATTCTCTCTATCATTAAAAGATAAGGCTCTTATGCTAAATTGGCAAGATCTTATGCCTCTCTTTTGCTAAATGTCAATCACTCTCATTTGCTAAATTGGCAAGATCTTATGCCTCTCTTCTATGCAAAGTTATATCCTCTTCGTGAAATACTTCAAGACAGGAATTATATTTATAACTTTTGGTCTTGTGATGGAGAAAGCATCTCTCAAGCTTGGGGGAGATTGAAGTCCCTAATGCTCAAATGTCCCAATCATGAGATCCCCAAGAAAATTATTCTTACAAATTTTTATGCAAGGTTTTCTCGTCAAGATAAAGAGATGCTTGATGCCTCCTCTAGTGGGGCATTCTCCAACAAAAGCACTGACACTAGGTGTGATCTTATTGAAAGGATCCAAAAGAACACTAAAGATTAGGATATTGATAAAGGTATTGAACCCGTTATAAATTATGACCATCATTACATTCAGAGCTATGTGAAAACTGATTACTTTAATACCTTTTGTGCTAAGATTGGTCTTGATTCCCAGCTTCTAATTGATTTTTGCAAAGACCTTGCCTCTCATATTGATTCCTCTAAGAAGAAGGAGGATCTGCAACATAAACCTTTTAAGGAATTACCTGTTGATATCAATGTTGTTGACCCTATCTTGCGTGCTATTTTATATGAAAAGCCCCCTTTTCCCAAAAGGATGAGGGAGCATTCTTAAGTCACACGCATACTGAATAATAGTGAAAGAACGACTGATGAGCATGAGGACCTGATTAAGGTCAATACTCAAGTTGCATTAGTCAAGGATCTTGTTACTAATAATATTGAGGATTCCAATATAATTTTTTTTTGTTTCTACTAACCTTGTTACAACCAAGAATAAAGGCCCAATTTCAGGTAGTCTAGTTATATCTGTTAAAATAGGATATCATAATTATTACGGGCTATGTGATTTGAGATCCAGTGCTAGTGTTATTCCTTTTTCATTTTATCAAGAGATCATGAATGAGATTCTACCATGTGAAATTGAAGACGTTGATGTTACTATTCATCTTGCAAACAAAGAAACTATCTCTCCTATCGGAATTGTGCGAGATGTTGAAGTCCTATGTGGAAAGGTAAAATATCCTATCGACTTTCTAGTACTCAGTTCAGTGCAAGATAGTTTTTGACCTACTATCTTTGGTAGGCCTTTTCTCAAAACTTGTGGAGCTATTATAGATTGCAGGAAAGGAAAAGTATTTGTTGAATTTAATGGTGAGCCATATGAATTTAACTTTTCTAAATTCTTGAAGCAAACTCGTGGTACTGATTTGCCTAGTAATGATAAAATTATTGAAGAGATGGCTTCTATTGATATTCCTCCTAACGATCCTTTGCAACAAATAATGGAGGACCACGATAATGATATACATATGGAGGAAATGAATGATCTAGACGATATATTCTTGAGACAACCTGCTATCCTGAAGCACAACCTTTCAGTTGAGCCTTTGGGAATTCTATCGAAACCAAAAGAAGACCCGCTGTTTGATCTTAAGCCTCTTCCCAATACGCTCAACTATGCTTATTTAGATGAAAAGAAAGTATATCCTGTTATTATCAATGCTAACGTTTCAGGATATGAAGAAGAGCGATTATTGGAAGTCCTTCGTAAACACTGATGCGCTATTGGCTACACCCTTCATGATCTTAAGGGGATTGGTCCATCTATTTGTTAGCATACTATCAATCTTGAGCCTGATGCTAAACCGGTTGTTGATCATCAACGACGGTTGAACCCGAAGATGAAGGATATTGTGAGGACCGAAATCCTCAAGCTTCTAGCCACAGGTATTGTCTACCCTATAGCTGATAGTAAGTGGATAGGTCCGGTACGTTCTGTTCCCAAGAAAGGAGGTATGACTGTGGTTCCTAATGATAAGAATGAACTAATACCTCAAAGAATTATTATTGGATATAGAATGTGTATTGATTACAGGAAGCTGAACAAAGCAATCAAGAAGGACCACTACCTGCTACCGTTCATCAAATTCTTGAAAGGTTATCCAAAAACAGTCACTTTTGCTATCTTGATGGGTATTACGGCTTCTCTCAAATTCATGTTAACACTGCCGATCAAGAGAAGACCACTTTTACTTGTCCCTTTGGTACTTATGCTTATAGATGTATGCCTTTTAGTTTATGCAATGCTCCTGCTACTTCTCAAAGGTGTATGCCTGCTATCTTTCATGGTTTTTGTGAGGAAATTGTGGAGGTTTTCATGGACCATTTCTCGGTCTATGGAACCTCTTTTGACCATTGTCTCCACAAACTTAATAAAGTTTTGCGCAGATGTGAGGAGACGAACTTGGTAGTCAACTAGGAGAAGTGACACTTCATGGTCAACGAGGGAATTGTTGTTGGCCACAAGATTTCTGAAAAAGGAATTGAGGTAGATAGGGAAAAGGTCGAAGGAATCGAGAGGATGCCTTATCCAAAGGACATCAAAGGTATTTGTAGTTTCCTCGGTCATGCTGGCTTCTATATAAGATTTATTAAAGAATTTTCTAAGACTTTGAACCCCCTCACTAGCCTTCTCCAGAAGGATACTCCTTTTGTGATTCATGACGATTGTAAGGAAGCCTTGGAAGTTCTTAAGAAAGCTTTGATAACCGCCCCTCTAGTCCAACCACCTGATTGGAATTTGCCTTTTGAAATCATCTGTGATGCTAGTGATTTTGCTGTTGGAGCTGTGTTAGGACAATGGATTGATAAGAAAATGAATGTTATACATTATGCTAGCAAAACCCTTAATAGTGCTCAAAAGAATTACACTACTACTAAGGAAGAGTTTTTAGCGGTAGTGTTTGCTTGTGATAAGTTTAGGCCTTACATTGTTGATTCCAAAGTCATCATTCATACTGCTCGTTCTACTATTAAGTATCATATGGAAAAGAAGGATGCCAAACCAAGGCATATCAGATGGGTCCTTCTTCTTCAAGAATTTGATTTGCAGATTGTCGATAGGAAGGGAGCAGACAACCCTGTAGCAGACAACCTTTCCAGGCTGGAGGACATACCACATGATCCTATTCCGGTCAACGATAGTTTTCCTGATGAACAGTTAGTTGTTTTGAGGGTACAATCTAATTCCGATCCATGGTATGCAGATTACGCTAACTTTATTGTTGCAAAGTTTTTGCCTCCAGGTTTAACATTCCAGCAAAGGAATGAATTCTTCGACGACTTGAGGTATTACTTTTGGGATGACCCACATCTTTTTAGAGAAGGTGCGTATGGGATCGTGAGGAGATGTGTACCAGAGCATGAACAGAAGGATATCTTGAGACAATGGCATAACAGTCCTTATGGAGGACATTATGACGGTGAGAGGACCGCACACAAGTTTTTATTGGCCTACTCTCTTTAAAGACGCTAGATATTATGTTTTATCTTGTGATAAGTGTGAAAGAGTTGGTAATATTAGCAGGAGAAATGAGATGCCTATGAATTATTCTCTAGTCATTGAGCCTTTTGATTGCTGGGGTTTTCATTTTATGGGTCCTTTTCCTCCTTCACACAAGTACACGCACATCTTAGTGGTTGTCGATTATGTGACCAAGTGGGTTGAAGCAATCCCCACTGAGAGTGATGATCGCAAGACATCTTTGAAAATGCTCAAGGATGTAATCTTCCCTAGGTTTGGTGTACCTAGGTACCTCATGAACGACGGAGGATCACATTTTACACATGGTGCATTTAGAAAAGTTCTAGCCAAATATGATGTTAGTCGTAGAATTGCTTCACCTTACCACCCTCAAACAAGCGAGCAAGTTGAGCTCACAAATAGAGAGATCAAGTTGATCTTGCAAAAGACAGTGAACAGTTCTAGAAAGGATTGGTCCAAAAAGTTTGGAGATGCCTTGTGGCCGTATAGAACTGCTTACAAAAATCCGATGGGAATGTCTCTATATAAGATGGTCTATGGCAAGGCATGCCATCTATCTTTAGAGTTAGAGCGCAAAGCTTTATAGGCTGTTAGAGAGATTATTGCTCACCCAAAGCTTGATGGTGAAAAGCGTCTGATGAACTTAACTTCTCTAGATGAGTGGAGAAGTGAAGCTTACGAGAGTGCATAAATGTTAAAAGAAAAGGTAAAGAAGTGGAATGACAAGAGAATTTTGAAACGTGAATTGAATGTTGGTGATAAAGTTTTGTTGTATAGATCTCATTTCCGGTTTTCTCCACGTAAATTACTTTCCAAGTGGGAAGGACCGTACCATATCGAAGAAGTCTACCGCTCCGGTGCAATCAACATTAACAATTTTGAAGGCACCAAACCACATGCTGTGAATGGGCAAAGACTCAAGCATTACATGGCAGGAGACCCCAACAATGTATAGGTGGATGTCATACAGGTAGCTACTTATGAAGAACATATTGCAATATTGTGTCAGACACCAGCAGGAGCAGAGAGGATCTCTAGGGGATCCAGGCACCCTGGTGGCGCGGGATACCTCCTAGCCGCGCCAGGAGGCCGCCTAGGCCATCCGGAGTCCGTCTTTCGACCCCACTTTGGCTTGTTACCTTCCTTTCGGTCCAGAAAATTTTGCTATATATTTTCCCGGATCGTCCCGGTTTTTTATCTTGCAATTTCGTGCGTTTTCTCTTTTGATCTTTTTCTGCCAGGCTAAGAAGATATTGTTCAAGATGTCTTCTTGCGACTCAAGCGGAGAAGACTACACGGGTCGTCGTCTCCGTAGTGTCGAGCAAGATATCAACCAAGGGAAGGTCACTAGATGGGCTACTAATGAAGAAATTTCCGCAAGACAAGCAGATATTGAGCGCTTCGTGAGAGAGGAAGTGAAGATGGTCACCATCCAGCAAGAAGGAGATCCTTCGTCACGAGGATCCAGCTCCAACAACCCCATCCTCGTGGGGTTTATTAACCCTCAACATGATCTTTCTTTGAACCTTTCAGGAAGTATCCCTCCAATGAAAGCTCCACACGTGTCATCTGCTATATCCAAAGCTCACAAAATCAAACGAATTGTGTGAAGACTTTCGTGTGCTTAAAGTACAGGTGGCCATACTGGAAGCTGAAAACCAAACCCTTCGGTGCATAATAGAGGACTCGAAGAACAACAAGTAGGATGAAGAGTGAAATCTTCATGGGAAATAGAATTCCCTTAGCTTGTCCCAAGCTTGGGGGAGTGCCTCGTATCTTTATCTTTATCCTTTATCTTTTATGGTCAAGTCAAGTGTCGTATCATGTCTAGGGAAGTTATCTTATGAAATAGGTGTTTGCACTGAGGTCTATCACTCCTTTGTGGAGAGTCCTCTATCCGTGAGTGTGCAGTTGTCTACGATGGAATATTAATTAGAAGTCTATTGGTTCTCTCCGCTGCACCTGGTATTCTCTTCATGCAATCGATCTTATATGATGATTCTTATGGGAGTATTGATCTTATATATGAGGTATGGCTTCGAAAACTTTATTTAATCTTGGCAAACATAGCATTGGTCATAAGAACAAGCACGAGTTTTTCTAGTAGTGACATAAACAAGACCTTTATGTTCTTATGCTCGAAATATTATGCTGACAAGGAAGACAACTTGCTGTTTCATGCCAATTCCTTATGTTAAACTTTATATTGTTTTGCATCCAAGTCAACATCACTTGTCTGCTTTCAAAATCCTTTGCTAGCCAACCCTTGTACTAAGCGAGAATACTGCTTGTGCACCCATACCTTGAAACCTCAACCTTCCCAAGAGTCCACCATACCTTCCCTATATGTGGTATTTCACCGCCACTCCTAAAGTATATTACTCATGTGCTATATTTACACCTTTAATATATTATTCCCTGTTTTGTTCCTCTGTTTTAGCTCATGAGGAAGTAGTAGATAATCCATGATCTTCTCATACTGGACAAGCTTTATACTGGGTTTACATGTCTAATCTACGAACCTCTAATAGAACGAGGAACTGGCATGAGTGCGCCCAACTCGTAAAAGATAATAGCAACAAACAAAACCTCCTTCACACTTTGTTTATGAGAAATCAGAAAACATTGGTACTGATAAAAAAAGGAGACTAAGGGGATGTGACTATCCCCACGTTGGGAGCCGTTCCTCAAAACTTGTCCAACATGAGAAGTATTTGGCTATCTACTAGCATTCGTTGAAAAATTATGCACCTCCCAAAAGCTTGTTTTACAATCTTATTGATTTCAAAATTTCTAAAAGCTCTAGCACATGAGTTTTCCCTACTTCCCTCTGCGAAGGGCTAATCCTTTACTTTTACGTTGAGTCAGTAAACCTACTTCTTTCTATCCTATAAAAGAGCGGACACCTTATGTTGACAAAGTTGCATGCATTTATGTTGTTTCATTGAGAATTGACATATCACAACTTTGGTGACATTATCATTAAGATAAGTAAGTTGTTTGTTAAGCCTAGCTAAATCAAACATCTTCCTTTATGTTAGCATTTTCACTTCTTTACTAATAACGTGTTCTTTCAAAAAGCTTCAATTGATCTCATCAAAACATAAGAGGAAGAGTAAAAGTTAAAAGTTATTACTTGTTCTTTAACCAAGGACATGTTTTCCATGGTTTGATGAGTTTCCTTAGCCCTACTTTTACTCTTTCATATGGGCCTGATGAGTTGAGATTGCTGGTGAGGATGGTTGAGTTTAGTAGAGAAATTATGATGGTTCTTGTCCGTATTCTTATTTATTGACACTTTACTCTCTAAACTTGTGGACAGGTTTACCGAGCTCAGTATTTGCTTGGGGATAAGCGAGCTCTAAGCTTGGGAGAGTTGATATGTCCAAAATGCATCACTATTTTGTATCATAATTTGTCTCTATTCATTGAGATATTTCACAATATGATGTTATTCTTATAGTGTTTTCACTTATTTTACACAGTTTTCAACTTTCCTGTGCTGAAACAGCAGATGCATGATTTAGCGGAGAAAAGAGCATGAAGAATTGCCATATCAGAACATCTCCAACTCATCTGGAATTTATGGGGAAGCAGTTTCCGAACAAATCATGAAGATAGGCCGAAGAAGGGTCAGAGGGGGGCCACCAGGCACCCAGGCGCCCTGGTGGCGCGGCCTGCCTCCTGGCCGTGCACGGAGATTGCCTGGGTCGTGGGTCCCACCTCTGGTGCCCCTCTTTGGCCTATATGAACCTCGTGACCAAAAAATCCCGAGGATAGAAGAGTTTTTGCAGTTTCGCCGCTGTTCCGCGATGAAAACCAACAGAGAAGAAAATACCTTTCCGACGGGCAGATTCTGCCGGGGAGAACTCCTCCTGGAGGGGCAGATCGTCCTCATTGCCATCACCATCATCACGGGAATCATCGAGATCATCATCATCATGAGCACCATCTCCATCTTCACCCCATCTAACTTTACCATTGCAATCGGAGTTGTACCTTGCACTATTCATCCCCTTTACTCAACCGGTGTTGATTAATCTATTGTGGTGAATTCTATTGAGTATTGTTGGAGAATTATTGTTATGACTAAATTGTTCATCATATTTGCATCCCCTCTGATCATGCTCTCTTTTATGTCTTGTGTGTAGTTCCTTTAGCTCTTGAGGACATGCGAGAAGTCTAGTTGATAGTAGTCATATGATGTTGAAGTAATATGTGTTGATGGATATTTAAGTTGTGGTTTATTCTTCTAGTGGTATTATGTGAACGTCGACTACATAACACTACGCCTTTTTAAGGACCTAGGGGAATGCATCGTGTATAAAGAATTCTTATTGTGGGTTGCCAGAGTGACAGAAACCTGAACCCCAGTTCACATGCTTTTCCACAAGGGAGTATTGGATCCTAAAGTTTATTGCTATGGTTAGGCTTTGCCTTAATTTATCAGTTGTATTTTTGGATGCTTGCAAGGGGCTTAACCATAAGAGTGTACTTGTCTTAGCCTAGACGGTGCACAAACAAAGATCCACCCACATAACACTTATCAATACAAAACGTAGTACTATACGGAATATGGCGAAATTACTTGACTATCTTAGTCTTTATAAGTTTAGTACCCTGGCTTATCCTTTGTGTTCAAAAGGATTGGGCCACTTGCTGCACCTCGGCACTATTTAATTTCATTGCATTTATTTACTTGTTTCTTACTAGAATACCCATAAAAGTTACCTTGCTCAAGATTGCTTGTTAGTACCTTCTGCTCCTCGTTGGGTTCGACACTCTTACTTATTGAAAATGCTACGATAGATTGCCTACACTTGTGTCGGCGATGCTAGGTCGACACCTATGGGGATCAACATGATACCCTTGTGATCGTAGGGCGGGGAAAAACTGCGTCAAGAGCAGACCGAACGATCAACACCCGACAAGCCTTTTTACCCAGGTTCGGGCCGCTTATACGTAAAACCCTATGTCCTGCTCGTCTTATCCTATTAAGCGTTGTTTTGTTGTTCGTTTACAACGATGATAATCGTCTTCTTGGCCAATATCCAAAAGGTCTAATCCCTTGTGAATGAGCTAAGGGCCTCCTTTTATATGCAAAGGGGTCACCTACAGTGCACAATGGTAGGTTCACGAGATGTCACAGTGAACCTACAGCGGTGCTTATCCATCTACCGCTGTTAGGTGCATTAAATGCATGCCTTGTTCATGTCAGCTAAGCGCTGGTGAAGACACGTGTCCACGTGTTCGACACCTGGACGCCCCAGTGGCGCATGCGGAATGCACTAGAACACAGGGAGCGGTGCTACTGTGGCAAGGGTGGTCGCCCTCTCGCACGCTGCCACGTCATCTTGGCAAAAGGGGGCTTGCTGGGGCCTTGGTGCTTCATCCCGGCAAGGAAGCTTGCCAGGGGCTTCAGCTGTCTTCCCAGCGAGGGGGGCCTCAACGGGGTCTTGTGCTAGGTGTGTTCACCACGTCCGTTGGGCGGACGTGGCCTTGGGTGTCTCCCCGGCAAGACAGGCTTGTCGGGGCCTTGGATATCTCAGGGGCGAGTCTTTTCTGGATTCCGCCGTGCCTTGCCGTCAGGGGCTCTTTGCACCCGTGCACAAGTGTGGGGCACTAGAGACCCCAATCTTTAGTGCACCGATAGGATCCCCCGGGCCTGGGCCAAACTCGCACGCGGGGCGTTGTTGGGCCAGGCCCAAAGAGGTATACGGGCTCTTGCGTCTGGATCTGCCGGCCGTTGCATTTCCCCACGCCGCGCATCAGATGCGCGAAGTGTGAGGTCGTGCGTGGAGTGGCCCCTCCGCCTCCTGAAATGCCTCTGCCACGCGCGTGGCATGCGCAACCACTCATGGACAGGTGGCAGATGAGGCCTTGAAAGGCGTAGTAGTGGTTGGGCCCGCCCGTGCATTGGCGCTTCAGGATGGTTCTCTGTTTGCCCATGAGCTCGACCATTTGGTCGTGGAGGGTTTATCAAACTCCATCTAATTCCACCAACTCCTCGACCTTGGTCTTCTATATCTCCCTCTACCTGTTGGTGGCGCTCGTTCCTAACCATGGTCAGTGGACGAGGTCGGCCATCGTCTGCCATGAGGGAAGCAAGGGGATCCTGCTTGGATCATGCCACAGCTTCTAGGGGTGCCGTGGCTGAAGACGGCCTGGACGCCCGTAGTGGAGGAAGGGCGAGGGGTCGAGGCCGGGGGAGGCGGAGCGCTACTCCAACGACTCCGCCTTCTCGGGGCTTGCTTCTGTGGCGGCCCTCCATGTTGCTTTAGAGTTCCCCACGTGTGCTTCTCGACTACTGCAAAGGTCGCTCGAGCGGCATTGGGAGCTCCGCCTCGAGCGACGGTGATGAGGGGGGCAGCGACGACGGTGGTGCCGGGCCTAGTCCCAAGCCCGGGGGGATTGAATCGGATGGCGATTCCCCCGATTGGGACTGAGTGCTTCCTGCACTCATGCGTCCCGGTCACGCCCCGCCCTCGCCTCGGAGGGGGATCTCGACCGGATCCGTCGCCCCCTCCTCGCGGCTTGATGAGGCCGAACCCGCTTCCGTCGGTACAGTGCTGGGAGAGCCAGCATGGATGTACCGCGGGCCTTGCCGCGCCTTGTCTTCATGAACTGCAATTCCTCCGCGTGGGTCAATCCTCGTCCAAAGACAGGGTCTTTAGGTTAAGATGACCACGCTTTGTAAGTGGAACTATATGTGTCTATCCATATGAATGAAAAAGTCTTGTTTTTTCCTTTTTCTATTCTATTATTTGTGCGATTCGTCCTTGCATATCTAGGAGCTTGCCGGCGACTACCGTCAAGACTCCTTGCCGCGTTCGGTGCAACCATTGAAATCGCTAAGCGCAGCTTGAGACGAAATAGGGAGCTACGTAGCCGCTTGCTCTGTTGATCAGGTTCGCAACTGTTTGAAGGTGCTCTACGGCCGTTCAGGTCGTTTGAACGAGTTCGGAACAAAGGCAAGGTGCATCGAGCTTTGGGAAGGTCCCAGTACGCGCGAACTCCTCACAGAAAGACTCGAAACTTCCGAAGGGAAAAAGCAAAGGATCTCTCTATTTCAAATCTGAACCTCAAACTCAAAAACTTATCCGTCTGCGCCGTGATCCGGCGTTTGAGTCTTTTGCTGGGGCGTCGAAGCCTTCAGCAAGCAAGGAATCACCGCTCCTAGTTGTCTCTTCTCTGGCAAGGGATTCTTGCCGACGGTCCGGACCGTCCCTTGGAGGAAGAGCCAGCCAGGGTGTAACCCTTTTTCTTTTCTCTTGCCAGGCCGTGCTTGCAGAGCCCCCGAGCACGTCTTTGGGCGATGATGCGATGCTCTTAGGGACGCAATGTTCCCACTAGAGTGCGTGTTGGGGCTTCATGACTGTATGCCACACCCTCAACGACTATGCATCGCTCCGCGGAGGTGCGTCCGTCGGAGTATGCGTCGGGACGTCTATAAAGCGCCCAGGCACGCCCTCGACAGCTACGCGTTGGCCCCCTCGAGCGACGCATCGCCCTAATGATGCTGCCCTTGGAGTCTCCGCCTCCCTCCCCGCTCGTGTGTGTAGCAACACGCTCGCGTAGGCCTCGGGAAGCCATAGGAGAACAGGACGCTCGTCGTGGCCTTCCGTTTCCGGAGGAGCGCGGCATAGCGCCCAAACTTCGATGGAGCCGGCGTTGAGCCTGCTCCGATCCACGCATCTCTGCCCGCCCCCTACCTGGCGCGCCAAAGATGTCAGCGATGCTAGGTCGACACCTATGGGGATCAACGTGATACCGTTGAGATCGTAGGCCGGGAAAAAACAGCTTCAAGAGCAGACCAAACGATCAACACCCGGCAAGTCTTTTTACCTAGGTTCGGGCCGCTTATGCGTAAAACCCTATGTCCTGCTCGTCTCATCCTATTAAGCGTTCTTTTGTTGTGCGTTTACAGCGATGATAATCGTCTTCTTGGCCAATCTCCAAAAGGTCTAACCCCTCGTGAATGAGCTAAGGGCCTCCTTTTATAGGCAAAGGGTCACATACAATGCTCAATGGTAGGTTCACGAGATGTTACAATGAACCTACAGCGGTGCTTATCCATCTACCGCTGTGAGGTGCATTAAATGCACGTCTTGTTCATGTCAGCTAAGTGCTAGTGAAGACACGTGTCCAGGTGTTTCGACACCTGGACGCCCCGCTGGCGCATGCGGAATACACTGGAACACGGGGGAGAGGTGGTACTGTGGCAAGGTCGGTCGCCCTGTGGCGCGCTGCCACGTCATCTCGACAAAAGGGGGCTTGTCGGGGCCTTGGTGCTTCGTCCCCGCAAGGAAGCTTGCTGGGGGCTTCGGGTGTGTTCATGGCGTGTGGGGCCTCATCGGGGCCTTGTGCTAGGTGTGTTCACCATGTCCGTTGGGCGGACGTGGCCTTGGGTGTCTTCCCGACAAGACAAGCTTGTCGGGGCCTTGGATATCTCAGGGCCGAGTCTTGTCGGGATTCCGCTGTGCCCTGCCGTCAGGGGCTCTTTGCGCCCGTGCACAAGTCTGGGGCACTAGAGACCCCAGTATTTAGTGAACCGACAACTTGTGGGTCATCAACTTCGAAACACTTGGTCCCTATGAGAGGTGTTACTCGGAGATAAACATGATCTCCGACACGGAAAATCATGCCTCGACGATGTGAGTCGGCATAGCTCTTCTATCTTGGCTTGGCGGTCTCTAGACGCTCTTTGACATGTTGAACTTGCTATTTTGCTTCACACAGAATATATGGTCCAAATATTAGTCCTTCTCCAGTCTCTGACCAATTGAGGGGAGTGCAGCATTTATGTCCATACAACACCTCAAAGGGTGTCGTCTGAGGCTCAACTTGTAGCTATTCTTGTAGGAGAGCTCGGTGAAAGGTAAGAAATCTTCCTACTTGGATCTATAAGCCAAAACACAAGCACGAAGCATGTACAGAAGTATCTGGTTTACTTACTCTGTTTGTCCTCTGGTCTGAAGGTGGAAAGCGGTGCTGAAAAATAACTGGGTTCCCAAGGCTTCTTGGAATGTATTTTGGAATCTCAAGGTAAATTGTGTACCTCGGTCTGACACAATCTCCTTAGGAACTCCATGATGGCTCACAGTCCGGTTGATGTAAATAGTGGCTAGTTGCTTCCCTTTGTAGGTTGTCTTGACATGAATGAAGTGGGCTACCTTGGTCAAATGATCAACTGTGGCCCATATGGTGTCATGTCCTTTATTTGACCCAGGCAAACCAGTTATGAAGTCCATCCCGACTTTCTCCCACTTCCATTCAGCTACTTTGAGAGGTTGTATCAATCCAACGGGTCACTGATGCTCAACTTTGACTCTCTGGCTTATGTCCAACTTAGTGACAAATGTGGGTATCTCTCTCTTCATACCATGCCACTTTGTTGGGTACGCAGCTGCAGTTCCCAAACCGTACGACTCCTTGTTCATCCACTGTGAATCTTGGGCCTTGACCACTTCCACCTTTGTCATGCCCAAGATGCGATCCTATCCTCAATTTGGCACGAGGGCCTCGTCAGGGATAGCAGCGCATCTCGTCGTGTCGCAAGAATGGATATCGTTACAAGTACATGTACTGAAAAGAAGAGATATGTAAAGAGTTGGCTTAGACTCGCCACTAGCTACATCAGAGTCACATCAGAACATTACACAATCATCAAGAGTAAGAGTAGGGTCCGACTACGGACGAAAACAAACGATAAAAGAAGAACGACGTCCATCCTTGCTATCCCAGGCTGCCGGCCTGGAACCCATCCTAGATCGATGAAGAAGAAGAAGAAGAAGAAGCAACTCCGAATGAACAATCAACGCGCTCGCGTCAAGTAATCTTAACCTGTACCTGCAACTGGTGTTGTAGTAATCGGTGAGCCACAGGGGACTCAGCAATCTCATCTCCAAAGGTATCAAGACTAGGAAAGCTTAATGGGTGAGGCATGGTTAAATGGTGAGGTTGCAGCAGCGGCTAAGCATATATTTGCTGGCTAACTTACGAGTACAAGAAGTAGAGGGGGAAGATCTACGCATAGCGGACGGGCACTACGGATGATCAAATGAATGATCCTGAACACCTACCTACGTCAGACATAACCCCACCGTGTCCTCGATCGGAGAAGGAAATCACGAGAGAGACAGTCACGGTTACGCACACAGTTGGCAAGTTTTATTTAAGTTAACTTCAAGTTATCTAGAACCAGTGTTAAACAAAGCTTCCACGTTGCCACATAACCGCGGGCACGGCTTTTCGAAAGATTTAACCCTGCAGGGGTGCTCCAACTAGTCCATCACAAATTACCACAAGCCGCATAGAAATCCTCAATCACGAAGCTCGCGATCTCGTCGGATTCCCTAGTGGAAAACCTCAACTCTGAGATTACCCAAAGCATCACCGGAATCCCGATGCACAAGATATCTCGTCAAAGGTAAAACTAATCCAGCAAGGCCGCCCGACGTGTCGACGATCCCGATAGGAGTCGCATACCTCGTTCTCAGGACACGACGGCTGGGTCACACTAGGAGTACCAAACCTCGGGTTGCCCCGCGGTGGCCCCGTAGTCTACCAATTTGGACCAACACTCATGAGGAGCACTGGCCCGGGGGTTGATTAAATTATCCTCGGGGTCCAGAAAGTCCCTATGCAATTTTATTAGGTGTTTACGCGATTGTAGTACCAAAGTTGGGCCTTGCCAGACCAGTCTTAATCGAAAACGAATTATCAAGGGGGTCCCCATAACAACCCCGATCGTGTTAGGAGCGCTCAAATATGGAACATAACACCGGTAGCCGGTAACTAAGGGGGCAAAGGTGGAACAAAACACAGGCTAGAAAGGCCGAGCCTTCCACCTTTTACCAAGTATATAAGAGCATTAAATTAAACAGCATTTAAATATGGTGATATAACAAGGAACCCATGCTTTCACATGGAAGCAATGCACCTGCAACTAGCAACGCTATCAACAGGGTTAAGCAAGCAGTAACATAGCCAATCAGTGGTTTGCTAGGTTGAACGGGTTGAAGGTTAACATGGCATTGATGAGAGGCTGAAATTTAACAGGTGGTAGGGAACGAGACATAATCGATAGAAGCGATAACACTAGCATGGCAATGGTAGTAATGGTATCTGGGGAAATAATCATCTTGCCTGAGATCCCGCTTGGAAGAAGAATGCCTCCGTGAAGCAGACGAACCGACGTAGTCGAACGGGACCTCACATCCGACATGCTTGCGGAACTCTATCGAGACGGGGAAAACCGGAAACAAGCATCAACACACGATATTCACCACACGATGCACAACACATATGATGCATGAGCTACGGAATACATGCAAGTCACGGCATGACAATTCACGCAATCAAACACTACACATTAAGTGAAGTTCAATATGCAAAGAGTTGCATATTGACGATACTCCACGTCTATTTATTTAGTGCTATCCCGATTAGGTACACAGCAATATTAAATGTGATTAAGCATGGCAAGAGGTGAAGCGTAATTAAACTACTTATATAGGCATTTTAAGTGAGGTCGGAAATGACTTATAGCACCTCCGAAATGACCCCACGTGTTAATTTACAATTCTGTCCAGAACTGAATTAATGCATTTAATTGGTTGTTAAACAGCAAAACAAATAGGTTCACGTGATTCTACGCGTCAAGGCAAGCAATCTACACATAAAGAACATCTCCAACGGAGCTACGGAACAAAAGATACAAGCACCGCAAGATATGATGGCATGAATGCAATATGTGTGCAACGGTGGCTACGAGCACTTCAAAACATACGGACAGCAAGAGAAAAAGAAACTACACGAGATTCTAAGCAAGTTTCATGTAGGACACGATCAAAACGGAGCTACGGTTCGAAAACTACGAGCAAAACAAGAAAACACTGCAATCTGCCAAAAACAGCCACATAGCAACTTCTACGCCTCACAACTACGGCTACACAACTCCGGTATGCTCAAGCCAGGCATGGCGTGGAAGAGGGTAAGAAGCTCTACTACTACAAACAACTAACAACTACTAGCATGGCGGCAAGGAGCACCAGGAAAAGAATACACTAAAAGGGCATCTCACACGCTATTTCAGACTTAGTGAAAATAACACCTCCTGAAGGTGCAGTTTTCAATCTGAAGGCATATTGACAGCAGCAAAACCTATAGCTACAGGACTCCAAATGGCATGAAACTTCACAGCATGCTAAAGAAACACAAGGGGTACAATTAACTCCATTGTACCAACCTCATAAGAGCTACAGATCTCAAGGTGCAAGCAAGACAAGACAGCAACAAAATATAACAGTTCCCACACTTAGAAATATTTCAGCTCTTCCAAAACAACACTATTTCTAGCAACTTGGGAGCAAGCAAATCACACCTAAACATGCATTTCTATTGCAACTAAAAATACCAGGGACTACACAAAAAATCCAAGATCAACTCTCTAGTTGACAACTAATTCGAACGGGGCTCGGAATAAATCCTACGAATTAGACAAAAGGGCTTCACGGCAATATATCTCGCGAACTAACTCACTCGAAAGCCAAAACTAATTGCACAGAAAAATCCCTGGGATTTTTCTACCCCGGAAACATATATAATATGTGGGGTTTGCAACACCAAATAACGCCACACAATAATGCGGGAGAAATAGACCTAGACACGGAAAATAATCTAACGGGCAATCCCTACACGCAAAAATACACTTGACCGCTCTAAACTACATGGAATATAGCTCCCTAGAGCATGGACATTTTATCTACGACGTACGAGCAAAACAAACACGCGAGGAAAATAAATGCGGGCACCTACTTATGGAGACAGCACGTAAATCCACGCATTAGGCATTCTAAACAGCGTTAAACAAATATGCTAGTTTCAAAAACATATTCTACGCGCGAAACTACCACAAAAACATATACTACATGCCTCGTTCCGACTTACGGGTAAAAAGATACGGTCGTTTGAAAAACGTCTATTCCCTGAAATAGACTTAAATTCTAAAACCTGAAAAAAAAGGTTATTGGGCCGAATTCGAATCAGAGCCGGTTCGGTCATTGAGCGCAATTTAGAAGCAGTCGCCTAGGGCGGGGAATGGCTCACCTTGGGGGGCTCTCGGGCCGCTGGTGGAGCTGGGCCAGGCGCCTCCGTGGGGGAGCAGGCCGGGCGAGGCCTATTGGGCCGGGGCGACCGGCTGCGGTGGCCACCTGGGCCGGGAAGCGAGGCGGTGGCCGTCCCGGCTGGGCCAGCTCGGGCCCACGCGGGAGGAGGAGGCGCTCCCGTCTCCACTCTCGATCCCGAGCAGCGGCGCGACGGCTCCTGCCGCGGCGGCCGGCGAGGGGGAGGACCACCACGGGGCGCAGCGAGGCGGGGCTTGCCGGAGGGGAGGCCGTGGAACGGCGGCGCTGCGGGATCCGGTGAGGAGGCAAGGTGCGGCCGGCGACGAGGCTCGATCTGGCGCGGGGAAACTCGCAGCGGGCGGCGCGACGGCGCTAGGGCGCGGGTAGGGGAGCAGGAGGCCGGCGCGGCAACGCAGGCGACGGCGACTTGCGGGGCGCGGCTCGGGCGGCAGGAAGGGCGACGAGGCCTCGGCAGCATGGGGCGACGCGGCGACGCGGGCTTGGTGGGGAGCTCGGGGCAGGGAGCTCGAACAGGGGCGGCGGCGGCGCGATTCGGGCTCGGGCGGGCCTGCGATGGGCTTCGCGGGCCCGGCGGCGCTGGCAGAGGAGAGAGAGTGGGGCGGCGCGGCTAGGGTTAGGGTTAGGGCGCGGATCCCGAGGAGGATTAGGGGGCGCCCAAAATAGGCAGGGAGGGGTGCTTAAGTAGGGAAATGGGCTAGGGTGCAGGGTATCTAGGGGTTTTTCGACCCTCCGGACGCGTTCGTGCAATCCGTTCGGGGAGGCGGGATAGGGTTAGGTGTGTAGAGTGGCGTTGGCTAAGATGAGAGGGAATTGGTGCGGCGCGGCATCGACTATTAAAACACCGACAGACGTCCGACGAATAACCGAAGACGGTGCCGCTACGGTCTACCGTTCGGGTACCAGTCGGTCTCCGATCGCGACGAAATTCGACAGGCGGCCTAGCTACATCTAATCGCGACCGCGTGCCAAATCTCACCTCGATCAGAGAGAGTTTTAAACAAACTTTAAAAAACAGGGTTTCGACGGTGCCGCGGGCGCGTGCGTGTGCGGTCGGACTCAGAACGGACAACGACGAGGACCGGCAACTACTAGCGGATGCAAGTTTGAAAACTGGCGGCAACGGAGATGCCGATGCAATGCAGATGATGCGAATGATGCGATGATGACGCGACAAATCAAATTAGACACACGACGAAAACGGAAAGAGAGGGGAATCTTCTGGAACGTCGGTCTCGGGCCGTCACAATCTTCCTCTTGATACCTTCAATACTCTTGTCTTCCTTCTAAGCTTCCTTAATATCATCCATCAACATAGGCTTTGCTTCGAGGTTGGCCAGAAATCCTGGTGTAACCAGTCCCAAGCCAAAGCTCTCAAGCTCTTCGTACAAGGTGGGTAGCCTTTCCCTAGTCATAGCATTCAAGGAACAAACCTTTTTCCTTAAGGCATATGCTGCCACGTTAGCCGTTCTAGGTTGGTATTTAACACCGAGGACGTAGTCCTTGATAAACTCCAACCATTTTTGCTACCTCATGCTTAATTCCGTTTGAGTGCAAATATACTTCACACTCTTGTGGTCTCTATATGTCTCACATCGCTTGTGTAGAAGGTAATGTCACCATGTCTTCAAAGAATGAACTACAGTTGCTAAGTCAATATTATGAGTAGCGTAGTTCTCTTCGTGAGGAAATAGTTGTCTAGTAGTTATGCCACGACTCTGCCTTCCTACATGAGAACTCCTCCAAGCATTGTTCTCAGTGCACCACAATATATCACAAACTCTCTTGGATCTTCAATACAAATTTCTCCATGATCTTCATGGAGATCTATCCGATGTAATCTTCTTTGGCGGTGTGTTTGTCGACATCCGATGAATTGTGGACTTGTGATAAGATTATCTATGATATATATTTGAGTCTTTGCTGATTTCTTATATGCATGATTTGATATCCTTGTAAGTCTCTCCGAGTCTTGGGTTTTGTTTGGCCAACTAGATCTATGATTCTTGCAATGGGAGAAGTGCTTGGTTTTGGGTTCTGCCATGTGGTGACCTTTCCCAGTGACAGTAGGGGTAGCAAGGCACACATTAAGAAGTTGTCATCAAGGGTAAAAATATGGGGTTTTTATCATTGGTTTGAGATTATCCCTCTACATCATGTCATCTTGCTTAAGGCGTTACTCTGTTCTTATGGACTTAATACACTAGATGCATGCTAGATAGCGGTCGACGTGTGGAGTAATAGTAGTAGATGCAGACAGTATCGGTCTACTTGTTTCGGACGTGATGCCTATAGAAATAATCATTGCATAGATATCGTCACGACTCTGCACAGTTCTATCAATTTCTCGACGGTAATTTGTTTACCCTCCGTCTACTTGCTTTCATGAGAGAAGCCACTAGTAAACACTACGGCCCCCGGGTCTATTCACATCCATCGTTTACAACTCTGCTTTTACTTTGCTTTGTTACTTTGTTGCTTTCAGTTCTCACTTGGAAAACAATCTATAAGGAATTGAAAACCCCTTCATAGCGTTGGGTGCAAGCTTTTGTGTTTGTGCAGCATCTTGAGATACTCTTACGCCGGATTGATACCTTGGTTCTCAAACTGAGGGAAATACTTACCGTCGCTGTGCTACATCACCCTTTCCTCTTCGAGGGAACACCAACGCAAAGCTCCAAGGCTACGGGAGAAATCCTTTGCATACTTGCCTAGGTAGTCCCTTAAGGCGTAGCCGTAGCTGAAGGATTCCTGGTGCCGTCGACACAACAATTTCCGGTGCCGTTGCCGGAGATCGTTTTGAGGTAGAAGAAGTATACCTGGCACCGTTGCAAGGGATACACAACAAACGTTAGAAGTATTTCTGGCGCCGTTGCCGGGGATGAGGATCGTCAAGAATATTCTCCCGGCAACGTGCCTATTTCTGGCGCCGTTGCCGGGGAGGAAAAATCAAGATCTATCCAAGTAGGTCTCAGAAACTCTTCTCTTGCATTTACTTTTGTTGCCAGTTGCCTCTCGTTTTCCTCTCCCCCACTTCACATTTGCCGTTTTCATTTGCCTTTCTCCTTTTCCGTTTCCCTATGCCGGTTTTCTCACTTGCTTGTGTGCTTGTTTGTTTGTTGAAGTCATCATGGCTGAAAACACCAAACTTTGCGACTAAAAAATCTTTTTGTTTCTTGTTGTTTTGCTGAAAATTACAAAAAAAAAATGGAATTGAGGATGCCTCATATGCTCCATCTTTTCAATGTCTTTCGTGAGCATGATGGGAAGGAAAATTGTGCTCAAGTGCTGAAAGAAGAATTACATAGAATGCTTGGCATATAATATGTGAATGATGAACATGATTGCAATGTTCTTAGCATGAATTCTTTGAATACCCATGATGCTAATGATATGCAAAGCCACAAGCTTGGGGATGCTATATTTGATGAAGATGATCTTTTTAGTTCTTCCACTTCGAATGATCGAAATTATTTTGATGAAAGCATGCCCCCTATCTATGATGATTATTGTGAGGATACTTATGGTTTAAAGTAGAGGGATGATAAAACTTGTCATACTCTCGAGAACCCCTTTGCTAAACCTTGCTTTTTCATTGTGGACACAATTTGTAGTGCTCAAGTCTTTTACGATACTCCCACTACTATTCTTGAGAATAGATTTCCTTATGTGGATAGTAGTAAAATTTCTATGCTTGTAGATCATGAAAAGAATGCTTTAGGTGCTGGTTCTATTCTTGAATTCATTCATGATGCTACTGAAAATTACTATGAGAGAGGATCATATTCTTCTAGTTATTGCAATAGTATCAAGCTTCCTCTCCATATGTTGAATTTTTTGAAGCTATGCTTGTTTGGCCTTCCTATGCTAGTTGATTCTTGCTCCAACAAGTTGTTTGTTCACAAAATCCCAATGCATAGGAAGTGGGTTAGACTTAAAAGTGCTAGCCATATGCTCCATGATGCTCGCATTGTGTATCAATCCTTACCTTTTATGTGAGCATCATTGAAACTTATTGCCTAGCTAAGGGCGTTAAACAAAAGCGCTTGTTGGGAGGCAACCCAACGAATGTATCCTTTTTCTTTCTGCTTTGTGTTTTCCACACTTTCATAATTCTGTCATGATTGTGTTTTTTGTGTTTCTTTTTGCGTTTGTGCCAAGCAAAACCGTTATGATTAGTCTTGAGGATGATCGTTTGGTCATGCTGGGAAAGGCACAAACTTTTTTCTCAAGAAAAGAATGTTTACTTGTTTTTTGTAAGAGATTGTGAGTTGATTCTTTTTTCTGCTGGTTGCTACGCAAATTCTTCAGACTCTCGTAATTTTTCAGAATTTTTGAAGTATCAGAGGTATACGAAACATAGAGATTGCTACAGACTGGTCTGCTGTTAACAGATTTTGTTTTTGTTGTGTTGGTTTCTTATTTTGATGAAACTATGGATAGTATCGGGGGGTATTAGCCATGGCAGATTCAAAGTACAGTAACCCAACATCAGCACAAGTAGAATTTAAGTTTTCTACAGTACCTAAGGAAGTGCTGGTTTGCTTTCTTGTACTAATGTTATCATGAGTTTCTGTTTAAGTTTCGTGTTGTGAAGTTTTCAAGTTTTGGGTGAAGTTCTTCTGGACAAAAAGATAAAGAGTGGCAAGAGCTCAAGCTTGGGGATGCCCAAGGCACCCCAATAGATTCAAGGATGCCGTAAAAGCCTAAGCTTGGGGATGCCCCGGGAAGGCATCCCCTCTCTCGTCTTCAATCCATCGGTAACGTTACTTGGGGCTATATTTTTATTCACCACATGTTATGTGTTTTTCCTTGGAGCGTCTTGTATCGTACGAGTCTTTTATTTTTTTTGTGTCACAATCATCCTTGCTGCACACCTAGAGAGAGCTACATGCACACACCGTGATTTTGTCGAGCTTCACTTATATCTTTTGGTAGACAATTCAGCTCACATGTGCTTCACTTATATCTTTTGAGATAGATACTTTTGCTCTATGTGCTTCACTTATATCTTTTAGAGCGCAGCGGTGCGTGGCTTGGTAGTTGATCTATGCTTTGAAAGTAGTCTTAAAAGGGGTAGTTATCCAAAGGGATACGAAAACTTCCTCCTTCGTGTGCATGGAATAGCTAGAGAAGTTTGATTCATCTCAATTAGTTTTGAGTTGTGGTTATGGTAATATTGAAATCATGCTAGTAAGATGTTGTGGATCTAGAAATACTTGTGTTGAAGTTAGTGATGCCCGTAGCATGAACGTATGGTGAACCACTATGTGATGAAATCTGAGCATGATTAGTCTATTGATTGTCATCCTTTGCGTGGCGGTCGGGATCGCGCGATGGTTTATACCTACCAACCCTTCCCCTAGGAGTATGCGTTGAATGATTTGTTTCGATTACTAATAAAACTTTTGCAACAAGTATATGAGTTCTTCATGACTAATGCTGAGTCCATGGTTTAGATGCACTTTTACCTTCCACCATCACTATCTTCTTAGTGCCGTGCAACTTTCTCCTGTGCACAAAACCCACCATTAGCCTCCCTCAAAACAGCCACCATACCTACCTACTATGGCTTTTTCAAAAGTCATTTTGAGATATATTGCCATGCAACTACCACTATGACATGTGCCACCACGTCTACAGTACCTTTGCATGACCGTAAGATAGCTAGCATGATGTTTCCATTGATGTCTATGCCGTGCTAGATCATTGCCACGGTACACTACCGAAGGCATTCCATATAGAGTCATAATTGCTCTATCTTTTGAGTTGAAAGTGTGATGATCATCATTATTGGAGCATTGTACCATGTGAGGAAACAAAAGAGGCCAAAGAAGCCCATAAAAAAGAGGCCAAAGAGCCCACCAAAAAAAAGAGAGAAAAAGAGAGAAGGGACAATGCTACCAGTTTTTCCACACTTCTGCATTTTGAGCACCATGATCTTCATAATTGAGAGTCTCTCGTTTTGTCACCACCATATAGCTAGTGGGAAATTCTCATTATATAACTTGGCTTGTATATTCCAATGACAGGCTTCCTCAAAATTGCCTTAGGTCTTCGTGAGCAAGCAAGTTCGATGCACACCCACTAGTTTTCTTTAAGAGCTTTCACATACTTGTAGCTCTAGTGCATCATTTGTATGGCAATCCCTACTCATTCACATTGATATCTATTGATGAGCATGCCACAACTCATTAATATGCCTAGTTAATATGACTTTCTTCTGCTTTTTGTCTTGCAAACTCCACCACATTCCACACCATCTATAGTGCTATAACCATGGCTCACGCTCATGTATTGCATGAGAGTTGAAAATGTTTGAGAAAGTAAAGGTGTGAAACAATTACTTGGCCAATACCGGGGTTGTGCATGATTTAAATTCGTTGTGCAATGATGATAGAGCATAGCCAGACTATATGCTTTTGTAGGGATAACTTTCTTTTGGCCTTGTTATTTTGAAAGTTCATGATTACTTTGCTAGTTTGCTTGAATTATTATTGTTTCCACGTCAATAGAAAACTATTGTTTTGAATCTAATGGATCTGAACATTCACGTCACATAAGAGGAATTCCAAAGGACACCTATGCTAGGTAGCATGAAAGCATAACAAATTCATTGTTATCACTTCCCTACTCGAGGACGAGCATGAGTTAAGCTTGGGGATGCTTGATACGTCTCAAACGTATCTATAATTTTTGATGGTTTCACGTTGTTATCTTGCCTTCTTTGTATGTCTTATGTATCTTTTTATACCTTTTTTGGGATAACTTATTGATTCAGTGCCAAGTGCCGGTTCCTATTTTTCTGTGTTTTTGACTCTTTTCAGATCTGATTTTGGAACGGAGTCCAAACGGATAAAAACCCCAAAATGATTTTTTCCAGAACGAAAGAAGACCAGGGAGCCTTTCGGCCAGGCCGGGTGGGCCCCAGGGAGCCCAAAAGCTCCCACCACGCCACCAGGGGGGAGGCGGCGGTGGGCAAGCTCGTGGCTTCCCTGGCCGCCTCCAGACCTAGGTCTTGCGCCTATATATTCCCAAATATTCCCTAAAAAATCGGTGGAGCCTCGAAAATACTTTTCCGCCGCCACAAGCTTCCGTTTCCGCGAGATCTCATCTGGAGACCCTTCCCGGCACCCTGCCGGATGGGACTTTGGAGGTGGAGGGCTTCTTCTTCATCATCATCGCCCCTCCAATGACTCGTGAGTAGTTCACTTCAGACCTACGGGTCCGTAGTTAGTATCTAGATGGCTTCTTCTCTCTCTTGGATCTTTAATATAAAGTTCTCCATGATCTTCATGGAGATCTATCCGATGTAATCTTCTTTGGCATTGCGTTTGTCGAGATCCGATGAATTGTGGACTTGTGATCAGATTATCTATGATATATATTTGAGTCTTTGCTGATTTCTTATATGCATGATTTGATATCCTTGTAAGTCTCCCCGAGTCTTGGGTTTTGTTTGGCCAACTAGATCTATGATTCTTGCAATGGGAGAAGTGCTTGGTTTTGGGTTCTGCCATGTGGTGACCTTTCCCAGTGACAGTAGGGGCAGCAAGGCACACATCAAGCAGTTGCCATCAAGGGTAAAAAGATGGGGTTTTTACCATTGGTTTGAGATTATCCCTCTACATCATGTCATCTTGCTTAAGGCGTTACTCTGTTCTTATGGACTTAATAGACTAGATGCATGCTGGATAGCGGTCGACGTGTGGAGTACTAGTAGTAGATGCAGACAGTATTCGTCTAGTTGTTTCAGACGTGATGCCTATAGAAATAATCATTTCATACATATTGTCACTACTCTGCACAGTTCTATCAATTGCTCGACAGTAATTTTTTTACCCTCTGTCTACTTGCTTTCATGAGAGAAGCCACTAGTAAACACTACGGCCCCCGGGTCTATTCACATCCATCGTTTACAACTCCGCTTTTACTTTGCTTTGTTACTTTGTTGCTTTCAGTTATCACTTGGCAAACAATCTATAAGGGTTTGACAACCCATTCATAGCGTTGGGTGCAAGCTTTTGTGTTTGTGTAGGATCTTGAGATACTCTTCCGCCAGATTGATACCTTGGTTCTCAAACTGAGGGAAATACTTACCGTCGCTATGCTACATCACCCTTTCCGCTTCGAGGAAACACCAATGCAAAGCTCCCGTGCGTATTCTTGATCAAGCTGAGCGTACCACTCGATGTCGAAACCTCAAGTTTCTTAAAGTTCAATGGTCAAATCATTCTGAAAAGGAGGTAACTTGGGAAAGAGAGGATCGTCTCCGACTTGAGTATCCTGCGTTATTCCCGACGACTTCTAAATCTCGGGACGAGATTCTTTTGAGTGGGGGTGTGTTGTCACATCCCTGACACCTTAAGAAAGTTAGCTTGTGCACATGTCTTCTTTGCATTGCATCTAAGAAACTTTCAACAAGAACAAAGAAAGATGTGAAGGAAAAAAAAACTCAAACCCTAGCCATTTCATTAAATAAAGGAAATCTCAAACTAGTTAAAATCAATGAATCCAAAATGGCCTCAAGAAAAGTTAAGCATTTTAAATAAAGTAAATGAGCAATGAAGTAAACCTTTTCCTTGACAAGTTAAGCATTTTAAATAAATGCAAAAAGCTACTGGTTTCAAGTTTTAAATTTGAAAACAGAAACTTTAAACTTCCAAAAATGTTGAAAACTTTAGGAATGGTTGGAATTATTCCAACAAATATTCTAGGGTGCTCAACATAGTTTTTACAATTTATTTGGGAGTTGAAATAAATAGAAAATCAGAGAAATAGCAGAACAGAAACAAAAAAAACAAAAAGAAAATGAAAACCCTTACCTGTCGCCTAGCCGGCCGAGCCCATCTCCTCCAGTCGTCTCCCACCTCGCCAGTAGGAGCAGGAGGTGGCCGCCGCGTACTCCGACGCGGCCACGCACCTGTGCGCGTGCCTGGCCACCGCCTCGCGCTGGCAAGGCCGGGGATAAGCTCCCCAAGCCCGTGGCTATCCATTCCCAGCGCCAGTTCCCCCTCCTCTCGGATCTCTCCTCCCTCCTTCTGCCGCCATTGGAGCCCGAGCAGAGCTCGAGCTCGCCGTCGATCTAGCCGCCCCTTCTCCCTTCTAAGCCACGCATTAGCTACACCGCATCCCCCGGAAGCTCCCTAGCCACGAGCCTGACACCGAGATGCAGTGAAACGACGAGCAGGTGTCGTCTTCTTCCTCGGGTCACCGAAGATCGCCGCCGACGTTCTCCCTCTCCAGGCCGTCCCCGAGCAAACTAGCGCCACCACTGCACTCCCCGTGAGCATTCGGTCATTTCCCCTAATATCTCCCCGTCGATCACCTCCTCTAGCCCTAGTTCCACCGGAGCCCGACAAGATCCGCCGCTGCAGCTCGTCGCCGGTAGCCCTCCGGTGATCAGCTCGTCCTTCCGAGGGCACCAGCAGCTTCAGGTCGTCGCGTAGATGCCATAGGAGCTATGTCCCGTGCGTAGTTCCCTCAAAATCAAAGACCCCGATGACGCCCGAACATTGGCTGCCGCCCAGCTTGTCGCCGGCGTCATCTCTCGCCAGATCAGCCCCGGCTAAGTGCAGAAATGGAACTGCGGGAGATGTGTCGTTCTTCTGGTGCTCTCCGCGCAGCGTTTGGCCCTCTGTGCGCCGTTTCCGAGCCCCTCCGCCGTTCTGGTGGTCGCCGGAGGCTCCCCGCCGGCGAGGACGACCTCGCCGCCGGTGGATCTCAGCTGGCCTGAGCCACTGACGTGTGGGGCCAGCCTCTGGGAGTTTAAGTTTAAGGAAAATAAATTTAATTAATCTGCTAAGTCACTGACATGTGGGTCCAGTGGGTTTAGTTAACTAAACAAGATTAATCCTAATCTAAAAATTGCTAGAGACAGTGACCAGTGGGTCCCACTGGTCAGGTTTGACTTTCAACGGCCAGATGGACCTGCTGATGTCATGCTGACGCAGTAAAAGGATTTTCCAGTATAAAAATAATTCCAGAAATGTTTAAAACTTCAAAAATTCATAGAAATTAATTTGTAACTCCAATGAAAATATTTTATATACGAAAAAGTATCAGAAAAATTCAAGGAATGTGAATATACTATTTTAGATCATGTTTGAAAAGGTTATAGAACCCAAACATGTAGATTAATGAATAAGTCAATTCTTATAAATACTTTATAAATGGAATTTGGAAAATATTCAAATTTCATTATGTTTGACATGATCAAACATTGTTCTAATAACAAACCAGTACCATAACATGATATCTCATGCATGCTAACATCAAGTTGATCTGAGCATCAGGTCGAATCAATTAAATCGGTATCCGAGAACACCTCGTTTGAATTGATATATGAATGTGATTCAAATCAACTTCAAACCTAATACATGTTGACCTTATTAGTATACCACCTTGCATTATCATGCCATGCTCATGCATCATCTTGTTTGCATATGATTGTTATTGATTGTTGTCCTTCATCTCGGTAGGCTCCGCACCCCCGGATTCCACCGAGTATCCGTCTGACGGATATTGTCCCTCCTCTGAGCAACAAGGCAAGCAACCCTTTTGATCATCCCGATAATTCCCATGTTCTTGCTCCTGCACTTATTTATTGCATTACGATCAAATGCTTCAAATGCTTTTGCCACGTTAGTTGAACCCACTTCCTTTGCATGACCTAACCTTGTCACAGTAAATAGCCGAACCTTGCAACCTAGCATACCTAGTAGTTGCTTGAGCTATGTTGTGCCTTATCCTGCTATGCATGCTATGCTTAGAGTGGTGTATGGTCTGTCATCTGGGAGATGAAAAGAATTGTGAGAATGTGTTCGGTAAGCAAAGGTTGTGTGTTGAACCTGATTTGGTAAAGGTACCGGTGAAAGGCTATGTAGGAGTACATGGCGGGGTGTTTCATTGGAACCGTCCTTAGGAACTTAGTTTCGTGTATGTAATCCAAGACTAGATACTACCACATGCTGGGCCCTGAAATATGACCCCGCTCAGCCTATTAATCGCTTAGTACTCGGTCCAGGAGTTGCAAGTAGTTTCTGGTGTTTATAGTCATGCTGGAGGCCGTGCATAGTGCTGACCTGAGAGGTGGGCTATGATGCGGTAGGCAGTGGCATGGTGTACCAAGTGGCACCCGGATGGTGGGCTTAGTAACCCTGCGCACATCGTTTGAGGCCGTGGCGGAAACCCCGGCCGGACTTCCGTACGGGTTACTCTCAGATAGGCGATAAACCTGGACTAGGTACTAGTGTGGTTAACGGTCGTGGCCGACTCCCTCGCTGGGCTTCCGCTTGAAGGTTGCCGAGGTGCATGACGTGCGCATGGTGATAACTGGCGAGAGCGTGTGTGACGAAGTACACCCCTGCAGGATTATGATCCGTTCGAATAGCCGCGTCCGCGGATATGGACTAGTTGGAGACATATGTTGTTCATAGATAACTTCAATGGCTACTCATAAAATTGTCAAGATAAGCGTGAGTGTCGTGGACGGCATTTCCGTATGGAGACGGAATGATTCCACGATGTGGTGTTAGTGGACTCGTGTGCGAGAAATCAAGTTGTCAAAATTATTTAAAAATGCAAGTTGTCTAGCCACGAGTCAAATGCTGGCTTTCCGCATGAAACCCCACAATACCCTTTTGATACCTTGCATGAGTAGTTAATTATCCTAAAGTCTTGCTGAGTACCTTCATACTCATGTTTGCTTAATAAATGTTGCAGAGGTGGCTAATGACCCTAATGGAGGGTTCTTCGTAGACATCGACGACGACGAGTAGCTGGTGTCCCAGCTACGATCTGGCCCTACGTTGGATCTGTAGTATAGTCAGGCCATGTGCCTTCTAGTTTCCCTGTCTTTACTCATACAGTTTAAACTCTTCCGCTGGCTTGTAACTGAATGACTGCTATTATGGGTCGTGAGACCCTTAATGTGTAATATTATGTGTGTGGCTCTTCCGAGCCTCTTAAATAAAGCTTGCATGTTTATGGTTATGTTGTGATGCCATCGATGTATCTATAGATATCGGTATGTCATGCATACGTGTGTCGTACTTGATATGTATGGGGTTCGATTACCTAGTCGTGAACTTTAGTAGCACTCCTTACAAGGAAATGCCCCATTGTGATCCAACGAGCCTTGGTAGTTCGCTACTCCTCCGGACACATTGGTTGACCGGCATGTGTCCTTCTTAGCTGTTGTGTCTGTCCCCTTTTGGGAAATGTCACGCGATGTAATGGAGTCCTTGTAGCTTGCTACGACTCGTCTACATTCGCTGATGACCGACACCTGCTTTGTTGGGTCATGTATGCCTGTCCTTGTGCGGTACTGCCACTTTGGTTTATGACTAGACATGTCGATCCGGTTTCTTTGACATTGGAATGCTAGCGACACTATTGCATACGTGAGTCAAAAGATGCAAACGGTCCCGGCTATGGTAAGGCTGCAGCCGTGGAGTTAACCGTGCGTGAGACCGCAAAGGGATGCGATGTGTTACAGGCTGGATTCCTATGGCTTAGGATCGGGGTCCCGACAGCATTGGTATCAGAGCCTAACTGACTGTAGGATTACTAAGCCAAACTGGTCGAAGTTGAGTCTAGAATTTCTCTAGTTATATATAAGGGAATAGTTTGTGGAAGGGAACGTAAGACTCTTGTTCTCTTCTCAAGTTATTCTATTCTGGTCATCCTCGTCTTTTCTGCGGGAATTAAGGACTAGGTTACTCATCCTCTTCTAGGCTCGTGTTTCTGATCGGTAGATTATAGGATTACGGGTCAAGAGATATTGAGTTTCTTTCATTCCTAGGAAAAAGGAAGTAAGTTTGATGACCATAGAATTGAACTTGATGGTTGAGTGGTTACGCTATTGCATTTTGGGTTGTCTCAAAATTTGTTTTTGAGCATTTACATCCGTTATGCTACCCAATTTTGCATTCGGAGCTCTAATGATTTTGCATTACTCTCTATTTACAAATGCCTGGCCGTCCTTCTCGTCAGGTGGTACGTCTGACCAGGTGCATTTATGTGCTGGGTCATACGACCATGCTGGTCAGGCTGATGTCGGTGTGCGGTTACCGCTGGTACCCCGAGTACACAGTGGAGGAACAGTACCAAGACTTCAACCAGAGCCAGTACATCTGCACTGTTAGGGTATTTCCAGACTACCCTAGAGCTGAGAAGCCAATCCATTGGTCCTATGGGTTGGGGGTCACCGTTGACATGGCAGTACAGGATGCTTCCTATTCAATGCTGACCATTATGAGAGCGAGACATGCACTGCTGCAGAATTCAGAGTTCTACTATGTTCCGGCCTCTCAGCCTGGTGAAGAGGGATACCTCAGTGGAGTCTATTTTGATTCTTCTATGGAGGATCCACTACTGCAGTCCACTGTTGAGATGCTAGAGAACAGAGACAGGGATGCTCGTGCTCTCCGCATGGAGCTTTATGCTACCCGTGCCCGTCTGTGGATGTCTTTTACGTAGCTGGCACCGGTAGTCCAGACAGGGTACGGAGATATGGAGATGCTGAACCCTGTTAGGACCCATCTTCCGGCCCACGTTGACTGGCCAGCTATAGGAGTAGTCACACCTCTTCGGGGACCCCTCTTACCACCAGTCAGGGGACCAAGGCCACATCCGTGTCCTTATGGATCCCAGGGATGTCAGGCTAGAGTGTTTCCTGATCCACAGGTGGAGCTTCCAGGTCATGGAGGTAATCTCTATGAGATGTTCTATGCGGATGCCTGAGCTGTGAGCGGAAGGATAGTATGGTAGTAGCCGTACATTCACAGTCCTACGTGACTTGTGAAGTATGCTTGTAATGCGAAATGAATTCCGGAGACCTAGATAAATAATGTATAGGAAGCTTGTAAGCCTCTGATGAGTAGTTTCATAACTTCAGTAGTTTGCCCTTCGGTTAAGGTTGTACTGAACTATGTAAGGGTGTGTATGAACCATGGTGTATATATAGCAGTTGCTTGTTACCATGCTGTTCGGATATTCATTTCCGCATTCCGTGTGTTCAGTACATTCTTAATCCATAGCTAGTATTGATATGATATTGGTCTAAGCTGTGAGTTTGTTTGTCAGGATGGTGTTCACCAGGTTGAACCGTGCCCCTAGTCATGAGCAAGGCGAGGGTAGTCGAGCGTCGCAGGAAGACCTGCCTCACCCGCCCTGTCTGGCGGAAGTGATGCTTGAGGCAGAGAGAAATAAAAGGGAGACCAACCGACTGTTAGAGCGTATTGAGCAGAATACGACTCGTCAGCCTAGGAATGTGGCAGTGTCCCTCAACGACTTTGTGAAGCTGAATCCTCCAAAGTTTCATCATTCTGTCGATCCCCTCGACGCTGATGACTGGCTGTGCAACATCTCACGCAAGATTCGCTCTGCGAATGTGTCTGAGGCCGACAAGGTGACCTTTGCGGCGTATTTCCTGGAGGGACCCGCCAATCTATGGTGGGAGAATTTTGAAGCAATGCGTCCCGTTGAACCAGCAGCCACATGGGCAGACTTCAGTGCAGCCTTTCGTCTGCACCATATTCCACAGGGCCTGATGGACAGAAAGAGAGAGGAGTTATGTGCCTTCACTCAGGGCAAGTTGATTGTGGATGCCTGTAGCCGCGAGTTCGGTAACCTCGCCCTCTATGCAACAGAGGAGGTGTCGTCTGACGCCAAGAAGCAAGCAAGGTTCCATAAGGGTCTAAGCCCTGAGCTCCATCGTGATCTGTGCCTCAACGAGTGTGCAAGCTTCCAAGCACTGATCAACAAGGCGATCAGTGCCGAGACTGGTCATTCTGACTTTGAAGCCACAAGGAAGCACTCCCGTGACTTTGGCTCGTCTTCTGGATCCGCGTTTCCCAAACGCAGGCTGTTGGTTCCGAACAGCTCTCTGCCGCCAAGATACACTCTGAGGCCATCCTACGTGGCGCCTCAGACGAATCAGGCCAACCCTCTAGCAAAACCTTATGGTGGTCCAGCTAGCAATGCTGCACCACGTGCCAACCAAGTGATATGCTACAAGCGTGGAGAACCAGGGCACTATTCCCGTGAGTGTCCTCAAAATGTGGGTGCCAAGCAACCCGGAAAGTCTGTCGGGCAAGCCAAGTCGGGCAAAGCTTACTATGTGAAGCCAACTCCTGCACGTGGTCGTGTGAACTATGTGTCAGCAGAAGAAGCTGCAGAGGATCCCGACGTCATGCTGGGTGCGCTTCTTGTTAATCATCACCCAGCGTCCGTTCTCTTTGACACTGGGTCTTCTCATTCCTTCATTTCAGAAAGTTATGCACAGTTGCATAACATGTCTTTTTGTGATATGCCAATCCCATTGGTTGTCCAAACCCCTGGTAGTAAATGGCAAACCTCTAGGATAACCTATGACAATGAAATTCTAGTAGACGGGCTAGTTTTTCTAGCCTCATTGATAGCCTCGAAATCTTCGGATATTAATATCATCTTGGGCATGGACTGGATGTCAGCTCACTATGCCAAGATTAATACTCATTCTAGAAATGTCCAGCTTACCCATCCCTCGGGTGAGATAGTAAATGTCTCTACTCGAGCTGCCAAATGCCAACTCTATTCCTTAAATGCCAACCCTCTTCCGGAACTTGAAGACATTCCGGTGGTCCGTGACTTTCCGGATGTCTTTCCCGAGGAACTGCCAGGAATTCCACCTGACAGAGATGTAGAGTTCGTGATAGATCTTGTTGCGGGAACTGTCCCAATAGCCAGAAGACCATATAAGATGGCACCCCTGGAGCTAGCTGAACTTAAGAAGCAATTAGATGAGGCCTTGAACAAAGGTTTCATTCGTCCTAGCTCTTCTCCTCGGGCTTGTCCCGTCCTCTTCGTTACGAAGAAAGACGGAATGGATCGTATGGTTGTAGATTACCGACCAGTTAATCTGGTCACCATAAAGAACAAGTATCCGCTCCCCAGGATCAACGACCTGTATGATCAGCTCGCTGGATCCACAGTCTTCTCCAAAATGGATTTGAGGTTGGGTTACCATCAAATCAAGATCAAGAACGGGGACATTCCAGAAACGGCTTTTGTTACTCGTTATGGCCAATACGAGTACACCGTCATGTCCTTCGGTTTAACCAATGCCCCAGCCACCTTCTCTCGTGTGATGAATTCAATCTTCATGGAGTATTTGGATAAATTCGTCGTGGTATACCTCGATGATATTCTCATCTACTCGAAGAAAGAACAAGAACATGCCGAGCATCTAAGGCTGGTATTGATGAAACTTCGAGAGCATCGCCTTTATGCCAAGTTTTCAAAAAGTGAATTCTGGTTACCAGAAGTGACCTATCTAGGACACGTAATCTCTGGTAAGGGTATTGTTGTCAATCCCGAGAGAGTTCAAGCTGTCCTTGATTGGACTCAACCTGAATCGGTTACGCAAGTTAGGAGTTTTCTTGGTCTAGCGAGCTATTGTCGCCGCTTCGTCGAGAATTTCTCCAAGGTTGCAAAGCCTCTAACTGAACTCCTCAAGAAGGATAAAAAGTTCGAGTGGACACCACAATGCGAGCATAGTTTTCAGGAACTAAAAAGACGCCTGACTTCCGCACCTGTGTTGCTACCACCAGATTTTTCTAAGGACTTTATTATCTATTGCGACGCCTCGGGACAAGGATTAGGTTGCATTCTCATGCAAGATCGTCATGTGATCGCATACGCATCTCGGCAGTTGCGTCCACATGAGGATAATTATCCCACATATGACCTTGAGCTTGCAGCTGTGGTCCATGCACTAAAAACCTGGCGACATTACCTTCTGGCTAATCGTTGCGAAATATTCACTGATCACCAAAGTCTGAAATATATCTTCACCCAGCCGGATTTGAATCTCATGCAAAGACGGTGGGTTGAGTTGATCTCGGATTACGACTTAGGGATAACTTACACCCCGGGGAAGGCCAATGATATGGCCGATGCACTAAGTCGTAAATCTTATTGTAACAATTTGATGCTACAACAAGGTCAACCACATTTCCATGAGGACTTTCGGAAGTTGAATCTTCATATTGTTCCTCAAGGATTCCTTTCTACCCTGGTGGCGAAGCCTACTCTTAAGGATCAAATTATAGCTGTCCAAAAGCGTGACAAGGGTATATCACGGATCAAGGAGAATATTTTTAGCGGAAACGCTAAAGAATTTTCCATGAACGATCAAGGTGTTGTGTTCTTCCAGAATCGTCTAGTGGTTCCTAAGAACCCACATCTAAGGCAGTTAATCCTTAAGGAGGCTCATGATTCTCCTCTCACCATTCATCCCGGTAGTACTAAGATGTATCAGGACCTACGCCAGAGGTTCTGGTGGACTAGGATGAAGAGAGAAATTGCTGAGTTCGTTGCTAACTGCGACGTTTGTCGTCGAGTTAAGGCAGAACATCAAAGGCCTGCTGGCACCCTTCAACCTCTAGCTATTCCTGAATGGAAATGGGATAAAGTTAGCATGGATTTCATTACCGGATTTCCCAAGACTAAGAAAGGAAATAATGCTATCTTTGTGGTCATTGACCGTCTTTCCAAAGTGGCTCATTTTCTTCCTGTTCGTGAGAGTATAACAGCTATCCAGCTAGCAGAGTTATATCTCTCTCGAATAGTGTCTCTTCATGGTGTTCCCCTGGAGATTAACTCGGACCATGGAAGTATCTTTACTTCTCGCTTCTGGGTAAGCTTTCAAAATGCCATGGGGACTCACTTATCTTTTAGCACTGCTTTCCATCTTCAATCAAGTGATCAAGTAGAAAGAGTGAATCAAATCCTAGAAGATATGCTCCGAGCTTGTGTTATATCGTTCGGTATGAATTGGGAGAAGTGTCTTCCATTTGCTGAATTCGCTTATAACAATAGTTATCAATCAAGCTTGGGCAAAGCCCCTTTTGAAGTTCTCTATGGACGAAGATGTTGAACACCTCTTAATTGGTCAGAAACCGGTGAGAGACAACTCTTGGCCCGGATATTATCCAGGATGCAGAAGAGCAGGTTCGCATCATTCGTGAAAAGTTGAAAACAGCCCAGTCTCGTCAAAAGAGCCAATATGATCGTCATCATAAGGCTGTGACCTTTGAAGTTGACGAGAAGGCTTACCTTCGGGTAACACCTTTGAAGGGTACCCATCGATTCGGTATCAAGGGCAAGTTGGCTCCTCGTTACATTGGTCCTTTTCACATTCTTGCCAAACGAGGAGAAGTTGCCTACCAGTTGGAACTTCTTCCGCATCTTTCCAAGGTTCATGATGTCTTCCACGTCTCGCAACTCAGGCGTTGCTTTTCGGATCCTATCCGTGAAGTGGACCACGAAACGCTTGATCTCCAAGATAACCTTTCATACCGGGAATACCCCGTGCGTATTCTTGATCAAGCTGAGCGTACCACTCGATGTCGAAACCTCAAGTTTCTTAAAGTTCAATGGTCAAATCGTTCTGAAAAGGAGGCAACTTGGGAAAGAGAGGATCGTCTCCGACTTGAGTATCCTGCGTTATTCCCGACGACTTCTAAATCTCGGGACGAGATTCTTTTGAGTGGGGGTGTGTTGTCACATCCCTGACACCTTAAGAAAGTTAGCTTGTGCACATGTCTTCTTTGCATTGCATCTAAGAAACTTTCAACAAGAACAAAGAAAGATGTGAAGGAAAAAAAACTCAAACCCTAGCCATTTCATTAAATAAAGGAAATCTCAAACTAGTTAAAATCAATGAATCCAAAATGGCCTCAAGAAAAGTTCAAACTTTCTGATAAATCATGAAAGTAAATGAGCAATGAAGTAAACCTTTTCCTTGACAAGTTAAGTATTTTAAATAAATGCAAAAAGCTACTGGTTTCAAGTTTTAAATTTGAAAACAGAAACTTTAAACTTCCAAAAATGTTGAAAACTTTAGGAATGGTTGGAATTATTCCAACAAATATTCTAGGGTGCTCAACATAGTTTTTACAATTTATTTGGGAGTTGAAATAAATAGAAAATCAGAGAAATAGCAGAACGGAAACAAAAAAAAACAGAAAGAAAATGAAAACCCTTACCTGCCGCCTAGCCGGCCCAGCCCATCTCCTCCAGTCGTCTCCCACTTCGCGAGAAGGAGCACGAGGTGGCCGCCGCGTACTCCGGCGCGGCCACGCACCTGTGCGCCTGCCTGGCCGCCGCCTCGTGCTGGCAAGGCCGGGGATAAGCTCCCCGAGCCCGTGGCTATCGATTCCCAGCGCTAGTTCCCCCTCCTCTCGGATCTCTCCTCCCTCCTTCTGCCGCCATTGGAGCCCGAGCAGAGCTCGAGCTCGCCGTCGATCTAGCCGCCCCTTCTCCCTTCTGAGCCACGCATTAGCTCCGCCGCATCCCCCGGAAGCTCCCTAGCCACGAGCCCGACGCCGAGATGCAGTGAAACGACGAGCAGGTGTCATCTTCTTCCTCGGGTCACCGAAGATCGCCGCCGACATTCTCCCTCTCCAGGCCGTCCCCGAGCAAACTAGCGCCACCACTGCACTCCCCGTGAGCATGCGGTCATTTCCCCTAAGATCTCCCCGTCGATCACCTCCTCTAGCCCTAGTTCCACCGGAGCCCGACAAGATCCGCCGCTGCAGCTCGTCGCCGGTAGCCCTCCGGTGATCAGCTCGTCCTTCCGAGGGCACCAGCAGCTTCAGGCCGCCGCGTAGATGCCATAGGAGCTAAGTCCCGTGCGTAGTTCCCTCGGAATCAAAGACCCGGATGACACCAGAACCTTGGCCGCCGCCAAGCTCGTCGCCGGCGTCATCTTCGGCCAGATCAGCCCCGGCTAAGTGCAGAAATGGAACTGCGGGAGATGTGTCGTTCTTCTGGTGCTCTCCGCGCAGCGTTTGGCCCTCTGTGCGCCGTTTCCGAGCCCCTCCGCCGTTCTGCTGGTCGCCGGAGGCTCCCCGCCGGCGAGGACGACCTCGCCGCCGGTGGAACTCAGTTGGCCTGAGCCACTGACGTGTGGGGCCAGCCTCTGGGAGTTTAAGTTTAAAGAAAATAAATTTAATTAATCTGCTAAGTCACTCACATGTGGGTCTAGTGGGTTTAATTAACTAAATAAGATTAATCCTAATCTAAAAATTGCCAGAGACAATGACCAATGGGTCCCACTGGTCAGGTTTGACTTTCAACGACCAGATGGACCTGCTGATGTCATGCTGATGCAGTAAAAGGATTTCCTAGTATAAAAATAATTCCAGAAATGTTTAAAACTTCAAAAATTCATAGAAATTAATCTTTAACTCCAATGAAAATAATTTATATATGAAAAGGTATCAGAAAAATTCAAGGAATCTGAATATACTATTTTCAATCATGTTTGAAAAGGTTACAGAACCCAAACATGTAGATTAATGAATAAGTCAATTCTTATAAATACTTTATAAATGGAATTTGGAAAATATTCAAATTTCATTATGTTTGACATGATCAAACATTGTTCTAATAACAAACCAGTACCATAACATGACTTCTCATGCATGCTAACATCAAGTTGATCTAAGCATCAGGTCGAATCAATTAAATCGGTATCCGAGAACACCTCGTTTGAATTGATATTTGAATGTGATTCAAATCAACTTCAAACCTAATACATTTTGACCTTATTAGTATACCACCTTGCATTATCATGCCATGCTCATGCATCATCTTGTTTGCATATGATTGTTATTGATTATTGTCCTTCATCTCGGTAGGCTCCGCACCCCCGGATTCCATCGAATATCCGTCTCACGGATATTGTCCCTCCTCTGAGCAACAAGGCAAGCAATCCTTTTGATCATCCCGATAATTCCCATGTTCTTGCTCCTGCACTTATTTATTGCATTAGGATCAAATGCTTCAAATGCTTTTGCCACGTTAGTTGAACCCACTTCCTTTGCATGACCTAACCTTGTCACAGTAAATAGCCGAACCTTGCAACCTAGCATACTTGGTAGTTGCTTGAGCTATGTTGTGCCTTATCCTGCTATGCATGCTATGCTTAGAGTGGTGTATGGTCTGTCATCTGGGAGATGAACAGAATTGTGAGAATGTGTTCGTGTATGTAATCCAAGACTAGATACTACCACATGCTGGGCCCTGAAATATGACCCCGCTCGGCCTATTAATCGCTTAGTACTCGGTCCAGGAGTTGCAAGTAGTTTCGGGTGTTTATAGTCATGCTGGAGGCCGTGCATAGTGCTGACCTGAGAGGTGGGCTATGATGCGGTAGGCAGTGGCACGGTGTACCAAGTGGCACCCGGATGGTGGTCTTGGGAACCCTGCGCACATCGTTTGAGGCCGTGGCGGAAACCCCGGCCGGACTTCCGTACGGGTTACTCTCAGATAGGCGATAAACCTGGACTAGGTACTAGTGTGGTTAACGGTCGTCGCCGACTCCCTCGCTGGGCTTCCGCTTGAAGGTTGCCGAGGTGCCTGACGTGCACATGGCGATAAGTGGCGAGAGCGTGTGTGACGAAGTACACCCCTGCAGGGTTATGATCTATTCGAATAGCCGCGTCCGCGGATATGGACTACTTGGAGACATATGTTGTTCATAGATAACTTCAATGTCTACTCATAAAATTGTCAAGATAAGCGTGAGTGTCGTGGACGGAATTTCCGTATGGAGACGAAATGGTTCCACGATGTGGTATTGTTGTGGTGTTAGTGGACTCGTGTGCGAGAAATCAAGTTGTCAAAATTATTTAAAAATGCAAGTTGTCTAGCCACGAGTCAAATGCTGGCTTTCCGCATGAAACCCCACAATACCCTTTTGATACCTTGCATGAGTAGTTAGTCATCCTAAAGTCTTGCTGAGTACCTTCGTACTCATGTTTTCTTAATAAATGTTGCAGAGGTTGCTAATGACCCTCATGGAGGGTTCTTCGTAGACATCGACGACGACGAGTAGCTGGTGTCCCAGCTACGATCTGGCCCTACGTTGGATCTGTAGTATAGTCAGGCCATGTGCCTTCTAGTTGCCCTGTCTGTACTCAGACAGTTTGAACTCTTCCGCTGGCTTGTAACTGGATGACTGCTATTATGGGTCGTGAGACCCTTAATGTGTAATATTATGTGTGTGGCTCTTCCGAGCCTCTTAAATAAAGCTTGCATGTTTATGGTTATGTTGTGATGCCATCGATGTCTCTATACATATCGCTATGTCATGCATACGTGTGTCGTACTTGATATGTATGGGGTTCGATTACCTAGTCGTGAACTTTAGTAGCACTCCTTACAAGGAAATGCCCCATTGTGATCCAACGAGCCTTGGTAGTTCGCTACTCCTCCGGACACATTGGTTGACCAGCATGTGTCCTTCTTAGCTGCTGTGTCTGTCCCCTTTGGGGAAATGTCACGCGATGTAATGGAGTCCTTGTAGCTTGCTACGACTCGTCTACATTCGCTGATGACCGACACGTGCTTTGTTGGGTCATGTATGCATGTCCTTGTGCGGTACTGCCACTTTGGTTTATGACTAGACATGTCGATCCGGGTTCTTTGACATTGGAATGCTAGCGACACTATTGCATACGTGAGTCAAAATACGCAAACGGTCCCGGCTAAGGTAAGGCTGCAGCCGTGGAGTTAACCGTGCGTGAGACCGCAAAGGGATGCGATGTGTTACAGGCTGGATTCCTATGGCTTAGGATCGGGGTCCCGACAGTACATGAAGTAGGTTGGGGCATTGGTTAACACAAATAACATGACCGTGTATTCATACATACCATATCAGGTAACAAATTTCGTCTTGGGAATGTCTTGGGGTCTGATCTCCAGTTGATAGTACACAGACCTGAGATCGATCTTGGAAAACACCTTGGCACCATTCAACTAATCGAACATGTCTTCAATCTTGGGAAGTGGGAACTTGTTCTTTATTGTGACTTCGTTCAGAGATCGATAATCTACATAGAGTCAAATAGTATCGTCCCTCTTTTACACAAATAGAACATGTGATCCCCAAGGAAAGGCACTATGGTGGATAAATCCTTTTCGGAGCTTCTCACCCAGTTGCATCTTCAACTCAGCGAACTCTTTGGATCCCATTCTATAGGGCTTCTTGTTGATGGGTCCTGCTCTGGGCATTAGCTCAATGACGAACTCAATGTCATGGTCAGGAGGCATTCTAGGTAGCTCATCAGGAAAGACATCTGGGTATTCACATACCTTTGGCACGTGGTCCAACTTTGTCCCTGACAGGTAGTTGACCTGAGTGGTTGATTGAAGGAAGGGTTGGGGACATAGTTGACTTCAACTCCTTGGCTATTGGTCATGGTAACGACCCATTTGGCGCAATCTAATAAGCCTTGATCATTGGTTAACCGATCCATGCCTACGATTACATCCAAGCCTTGTGATTTCAAGATGATAAGCTCTGCTAGGAAGTCTACCAAGTTGATAATAGGCCCAACTCCTTTACACCCTATCTTAGTTATCAACTCTAAATCGGGGTTTGCACCAACAGCAGATTACCCAAGGGTGTATGTCAGAATTGGGGCTCCGTAGACCTAGAAAGGTTCGAACTCTGTGGTGCACTCGCTCTCCTACCCTGTTCTACATGTCAGCTTCACTACGACTCTCTGAAGGCTCAAGCTAAGGAAAGACTACAAGAACACACGAGAAGTTTACCCAGGTTCGGGCCACCTTGCGGTGTAAAGACCGACTCCTTCTTGTCTCGATTGCGTCAGATTTTGGACTCCACAAAACCGTAAGGATTCGAGCTCAGGGGCGTGTATGAAGATCTCTCATGGCCTAACCTCGCCTAGCACACTAATCGATGGGAACGGTGAAGAACTTACTCGATGGTGAGGGAGACACAGAACACAACAGTTTACCGAGGTTCGGGCCGCTGCGAAGCGTAAAACCCTACTCCTGCTTTGGTGGATTGCCTCTCGTCATGGCTAGTTGATGAATTAGTACAGTGTTCTTTGTCCTCCTGAGGCTAGGCGATGTTAGTGGTGTGAAGATGGGTGAATGAATGGTTTGGGGTCGGAACTCCTTCTAAGAAGCAACCTATCCTCTATTTATAGTGGCGGCCCCGATCCTATTCCCTTACCGTTTCGGTGAGAAGGGATCCTATGTCACACCCTGTTTTTTACCCCAAGTTTTTTGTGTTGCAAAAATCAGAGCTTGTTAAAACTTTTTCAATTAATGTTGTGAGTGCAATGTCAGCCCTTGTTTGAGTGTATGCTTGCTTGTTTGATGACTCCAACCCATGTAAAACTTATTATTTTGCTCTCATCAAAACCCCTTTTTCCTTTATATCAAGATCACCTTCATCATGTTGGGATACACTGCTAGCTCATGAAGCCAAGTGGCACTTCCAACCAAAGTTGGTGATATGATCCTAATATCATTTTCATCTTTTAAAAACATTATTTGGTGATTTAAAATATTATTTTCCTATTTTATATCTATGTCTATTTCTAAGGACACTAATGATATTTCCACAAGGAAGATTACTTTCCTGCCTTAGAAAATTCTGAGAAAATGCATGGAAGCTCAGAAGGACATATATTTTCCATATATAAGATTGTCAACCCTATTTTATATTAATATTATTTGAGTAAAACCCTGAAAACCATTTCTGTCTGTTTTAGCTTTTTGAGATGTTTCCAAACGAAATTATCTCAGTAAATTCCCATAAAATTACAGGAGCCCTCCCAAACCATATTAGGTGCTCACCTAAAATCTCACCTTGATCCAAGGTGGGTAAGTGCACTTAGAGTGCTCAAAACCCTCTCTTTCCAGAGTAGAGTTGGAACAACTCTACATTGCAAAGTTTCTCCAATGGAGCTGAAACTTTGCAGAGGTGTTTAACACCTCAAATGAGGACTCGACACCAAAAATGGAATTTGTGAGACTCTGTTTGGCCACACTTCCTTTGTAAAGGACAGTACTGGTCATTTAGAGACATTTTCAAGTTTGCAAAGCCAAACTTGTCCAATGGAGCTCAGATTTGGTGGAACCCCATGTTTTTACCCCAAGACCAAACATGTTAAGTTTCATTTACAGTGGTGGAGTGGAAGCACCCCAAGTCACTGTCGAACACCTACTGACAGGAAGGTAAAAACCTTCCTAGCCACTGATTTACCCGTTGTCAAGGCCCCAAACTTGGTGGGTTAGAGCACCAGAACACCCTGAGCACCCAGTCAACCAACCCCTCCCCAACTCCAAGCACAAGTGACAAGAACTCCAATTTGAGCTGCAGGACAGTACTAGCAACACTAGTGCTCCTTGCTCCCTTGACCAGCTCGAGCTCACACTAAACCACAACGACTAGGCTCACTCCCAACAACACTCAGGACATGGAGGACACGTCCCAAGTGCCCTAGAGCGAGCCAGCATGCCGTGGCATGCCAAAACTGCGCTCTGGGCACGCTGCAGAGAGCCACCCGCAAGGGGCCGATGCTCCAGCCGGTCTCAGCCTCCCCAGTTGTGTCCAAGCACACCCCGAACAACCGTTCAGTGCAAAGCTACCCCAGGGACCCTCTCCCGCTCGCGCAAGAGCTCAGGCGACGCGTGCCCGTGCACGCCCGACGCGGCCGAGCATGCACGGTCGCTGCAGCTCGTCCCCACTCGCTTTCCCTCTACGACCGTTGCACCAGGAGGCCCTAAACCACGTCCCGAACCCGTGGTTTCACGGCCAGCACCTCACTGTGCTTGCACGCGTGCCACGGTGAGTCACCGGCGTGCCCGAGTCGGGTCACCGTCATTGGCCTATAAATAGACCCGCCCCCCCGGCACTCCAGCACCCTCCAAGCAGCTTCAGCACAACTAGTAGACACTCCCTAGCCGCCCAATCGAGCTCGCAGAGCCCCGGTGCTCGAGATCGATGGAGGCCCCTCCGCCTTGGAGCTCCGGTCGATCTCCGGCTACACGTCGGCTCCTGCGCTGCCCGAGCTCTCATTACACTCGTCTTGACACCAGGAACGTTTCCCCTAACTCTCCCGAGAAAATCCATACCCCTAGCCCCTAGTTCAACACGAACCCGAAACCCTTCCGCCACGAGCACCTCATCGCCGGCGACTCAGACCATCTCCGGTGACGTCCCGACCACGAGCAGGTAGGCGGAGGCACGAGGAACCCGTTCCCGTTCCTAGCTAGGCCTGAGGACAACGGCAGCCTCGCCGGCGTCCATCTCCACCTCTCTGGTTGGAGGTAGGAGAAGGACCCGACAGGTGGAGCCCACCTGTCGGTGTCCTGGGGCAGCCAGCGCACGCAGCCGCTGACGCTGACCCCAGGGGCCCGCAGGTCAGGTTTGAACCTGGCCCGCGCGTGCCTGGTGGCCAGGCCTGCTGGCTGGGCCGGCTGGATCTGTTCCCCTGGCCTTTTTCTTTTTCTTTTAATCGAGAAACTAAATGATTTTTATAAAAAGATTTAGCCAGTAGAAACATATAATTATTCCACCATTATTTTTCTAAAAATGAGTAGTATTTGATTCTGTAATAGTTGACATTTATCAAAAACAGAAACTATTTTGGTATAATAAAATGATATTGAAAAGCACTTGTTTGCTTTTGTTTGCTTTTAAATAAATATGCTTAGCTAATAAAACAGTAGGAAACATTTTTCAAAATAATAACCTGAATTTATTCAAGCCTTGCAACATTTTTAAAAGCACTTTGTGAACTGTTTTAGTAAAAGCTAGTATTTATTTATTCCTTTCTCGACGGTAGAGTTACCGAGTGACGGAGGATCCGGAGCGGAAGACCTCGAAGACCCCGGATACCTAGCTGATCAAGGCAAGCAACCCTTTTGCCATGACTTAAGTAAATAAAATGATGCATGCTAGAATAGCAAGTATTTTCTGTTGCATGTAATCACGATGCCGGTTCATCATCGATGTGATGGTACCGAAGGCTTCTTCGAAGCCCTCGCATTATAGTAGTGATATTCACATAGCTCCTCGGAGCACAAATATGATGAGCTTGATCCTACCATCTACGAGGATCATGCTACTGTCATGTTGACTAGTAGAGTATAATCACTGCATTGACCTTGACCCTACCCCGTGAGGGTCATGATATTTTCATGTTGACAACTAATGTTAAGGCATATCATCTCAAGCATAATGATGAGTTAAATAAAGAGTTTATGAAAACCCCATCGGGTGCCACTAATGCCCGAGGGTGATGATGAGTTGGTGATCACTTTTGGTGAAGTGATGCACCGGTGTTTTTGGTGTGAGTATGGTTTCAGAAATGGATTAGATTTATGATGTGTCGACCGTCCCAACCTTACCAGTACGACCACGATACCCCTTTATGGGACGGGGCTTTGTTGATTACTCTGGTTGGTGCTAGCATAGAGCCACATTACTAGTGGCAGGAGTGATCGGTGTCACTCTCGTGATGTGGTCGTGCCAGGTAGGACGACTATGCCATTATTATGAGTTCCAGGCACACCGTTGGTCCCTGAATGGTTGTTACAGTCTAGAGTCGGTGCTCGTAAGACGTACAACATGTGGGCTGTGTACCAATCGAATGGATCTCTTTGTCTAGTATCGTCAGGGGAAAGATAATGATCAGATACTTACCTCGGGTATATGTGATATACCGCGAGTCGTGGATGACACGGAAGTATTCCGTTTCTCGTGGGTCCAGCGTACTACCTCTGCACAGTGTAAACTACTCGAATAGCCGTGTCCACGGTCAAGGACAGTTGGGTGGTGCTGCTTAAACTACGTCCTGAGTTTCCGCATAAACCAAGTGTGTGTGCGTGGTGTTAAAAAGGTGTTGTTATAATCATGATAACCACATTAATATGATCAAGTTCGGTGACTTGACATATAGGGTAAACCCGGATTGTTTAGCCCTCATTAATACACTGAGGTTATGACAAGCCCGATGACTTGGCATATAGGGTGAACCCGGTGTGTTCGACCCTTGACAGATATGTCAATATCTGTAACCTGTTCTTCAAAAGTAGTTCTTTAACTTGTTGCATATACTTGATCATACCACCACATCGCATTCCACTCGAGATATCTGTTACTGTTATTCATTACCATATATATGTCATGGTCTATTTGCGAGTACATTCAAAGTACTCATTGGCTTGCCACTGGTTATGTTATTTACCAGACATGGAAGGACCGGAGTTTGGCGATGAGTACGCCGTCGGAGACGAACCTGCGATCTAGGACTCCGAGTCAGAATGCCTGTTGGTGTAGGCTTGATGGCATGGGCACCGCTTAGCCCTTTACGAGTTTCCGCTACTCGATGTATCCATTTTATTTGGCTTTAGGCCTTGCACTTGAACCCAACCTTCTGTTCATTTGATGTAATAATTCGGTACTTGGATGTAAGACTCTATTATTCAGTATCTGTGTTCAGTGAGCATTGATCCTTGGGGTCACTGGGCACGGCGAACTCGACTTGCTAGTCGGGGTCCCCACATCCTACAACGGCCAATTTCAAAGGGGGACACAGGAACATGCTTCCCCTATCCAAAAGTGGTCTTCGCTTGCAAAGTAGCTTCGAGCGCTATAGTGGCTGGTTCAGGGATGACGTCTGTCCTGCCGACAGGCAGCCATGGTCTTGTTGCACCAGAATGGAAACCTTTAGAGCATGCCTTGGGAACTCGCGTTCTTTCTTGCCTCCATTGCCCCAAAGGGGAAACTGCTCCATCCTGCTATCCGCTGCTCGTGTGTCCTTCTTCTGCGTCATCCTTGACTCTTGAGGCTCGGCCTTGCCTTGGAATATTCACCGCTCCAGAGGGATCCTGAGGAGGTCCCCTACGGGTCTTGATGTCGTTTCTCCTCGTGAGCCTTGGCCCCTCATGAGGGCCTTGACTTGAGTGATGTCGGGCCCGTTGGTTTGATTGATGAAGTGGGCCATCCCTGGGCCGTTGGCACGCAGGTCTGGGTACCACCATTCCCAAAACACCAACATTAGCTCCCGGGCCCAAGGCGCGCCTGGGTTGGCTTCTCGCCTTGGGAGCGGTCCGAAGCGTCGCGGGCCCTAGTTGCCTACGGGCCAGGTGGCACACGTGTACAACAACCATGCGGTGACGCTTTCCCTCCTCGAAGCGTCCGTGGTGCACCAGGCAACGATGGCACGATCTCCAAGAACTGCGCAAGCCATCAGTGTTCCCATTGAATGGCATGGGTGCGGCCTGGCCGCACCCAACGGCCGTCGCAGACGTGACCGCTCGGCGGACAGGTGAAGCGACGTGAGCGGCAACACTCCAATCGGCCCACCTCGCGACCCTCGTGGGGAGCGCGTCGCTCGCGCTCCCACGACGGTTGGTGGACGTGGTCCGCCTAAATCTGCCCCGCCGCCGCCAAGGGGGAGGCACCGCAACCTTGAGCTCCTTCTTTGCTTCCTGTGCTTCACCACAAAAAAACATCTTCTTCCCTTTGTTCCTCATCCTCATGGCGTCTCCGGGAGGTGATCTTAGCGGGGGGAAGCATGCGGCACCTTCCACGCCTTTCTCCGTTGAGGGCATTGGCGGAGGGGCCTCTGAGTCACCGCGTGTCTGCCACGGTTGGGCCCTGAGCAATGAGTAAGTCTCTCGTCTGCATCTCCTATCTTTGTTGCCTCATCTCCTACTTGTTGGTAGATCTTTCGCTTACTCTAGAGCTTCCTCAGCCAAGAAGCTTATGCTAGGCAAGCTTCAGGAGGAGGTGGAGGGGTTGTGGGCTCAGTTCGCGAGTGCTGAGGCCGCCCTCTAGGCCGCCTGCGAGGGCAAGGCGCAGGCCAAGGCCGAGATGACATCACTACAGAAGCATGTCCAGGAGGTGACCCACACCGTCTTGTACGCCAAGTATGAGGCGTCCTTCCCCAGATGATGGCGCCCTAGCGCGCCAAGCAGTTCGCAGGCATCACCGGCCGAGAGGTGACGCGACGCGCTGGTTTGCGGGGGAGGCCCCAGCGCTGCCCAACGTGAGGAGCGACGGGGGCTACCTCGCCTTCTTTGAGAAGGTGGTGGAGGCGCTCGAGGTTAGCGTCTCCTGGGTGGAGGAGGAGGACGCGTCCAGTGCGCGCAAACTTGTGGGCCTTGCCTTGACGCTTGTCTTCTCCAACCTGTGTCGCCTTGTCCCGGAGCTCGATCTCCAGCGCGTCGTTGAGCCGGTGCCCGCTGAGCCTTGACGCCTTCTCCGGGACGAAGTGCGCCCGCACGTGGATTCCCTAGTGGAGCGGTACGTCCGGCGCCTGTCTCCAGCGAGGAGGAGCCTGCTGTGGCAACAAAAGTCCTTCCCTGGCGCGTAGGAATTCTTCTTGTTACTTCTCTGGTTTGCGTCGGTTTTTCCCTTGAAGAGTAAAGGGTGATGCAACACAGGAGCAGTAAGTATTTCCCTCAGTTTGAGAACCAAGGTATCGATCCAGAAGGAGGGCCTCGTCAAGTCCAAAGTACCTGCGCAAACACAAACAAGCCTGCACCGAACGCTTCAAAGGGGTTGTCAATCCCTTCAAGATTGTTTGCAAAGTGAGATCTGAAGGCGGAAAGAGCAACGAAGTAAAAAGTGTAAGGCTGAAAATATGGTGTGGAGTAGACCCTGGGTGCCATAGTGTTCACTAGAGGCTTCTCTCATAATAGCAAATATCACGGTGGGTGAACAAATTACTGTCGAGCAATTGATAGAACCGCGCAAAGTCATGACGATATCTAAGGAAATGATCTAGCATATAGATATCACGTCCGAGACAAGTAGAACGATACTTTCTGCATCTACTACTATTACTCCACACATCGACCGCGATCCAGCATGCATCTAGTGTATTGAGTTCATGACGAATAGAGTAATACTTTAAGTAAGATGACATGATGTAGAGGGATAATCTCAAACCAATGATGAAAAACCCATCTTTTTACCCTTGATGGCAACAACACGATACGTGCCTTGCTACCCCTTCTGTCACTGGGTGAGGTCACTGCACGCTATGAACCCAAAACCAAGCACTTCTCCCATTGCAAGAATCATAGATCTAGTTGGCCAAACAAAACCCACAACTCAAAGATCATGCATAAGAGAGATCAAAAGAAAGTCAAATAAGATTCATAGATAATCTGATCATAAATCCACAATTCATTGGATCTCGACAAACACACCGCAAAAGAAGATTACATCGGATAGATCTCCATGAAGATCATGGAGAACATTGTATTGAAGATCCAAGAGAGAAGAAGCCATCTAGTTACTAACTATGGACCCGTAGGTCTATGGTGAACTACTCACACATCATCGGAGAGGTCATGGTGTTGATGTAGAAGCCCTCCGTGTCCGAATCCCCCTCCGGCAGGGCACCAGGAAGTGCCCCAGATGGGATCTTGCGGAGACAGAAGCTTGCGGCATCGGAAAAGTAATTGCGATCGTCTCTTGATTTTTTTGGGAATATTTGGGAATATATAGGCGCAAGATCTAGGTCAGGGGACCTCCAGGGGGCCCACAAGCCTGGATGGCGCGACCCCCGTGGCCGCGGGGTGGGGGCTTGTGGGGCCCCTAGGGCTCTTCTGGCTTGGCTCCCAAGTCCTCCGATCTTCTTCCGTTCCAGAAAAAATCTTTTCGGGGATTTTCTTCCGTTTGGACTCTGTTTCAAAATCTCCTCTGAAAGGGGTAAAAATCATGGAAAAAACAGGAACTGGCACTTGGCACTGAGTTAATAAGTTAGTCCCAGAAAAGAAATGAAAGGTATGCAAAACATCCAAAGTTTGACAAGATAATAGCATGAAACCATCAAAAATTATAAATACGTTGGAGACGTATCAAGCATCCCCAAGTTTAACTACTGCTCGTCCTCGAGTAGGGAAGTGATAAAGAATGAATTGTTGATGTGGAATGCTACCTAGCATAGTTGTCCTTTGCAACTTCTTCCACGTGGCATGAATGTTCAGATCCGTAAGATTCAAAACAATAGTTTGCTATTGACATGAAAACAATAATACTTTAAGCAAACTAGCAAAGTAATCATGAACTTTCAAAATAACAAGGCCAAATAAAATTATCCCCACAAAATCATATAGTCTGGCTATGCTCCATCATCCTCACACAACTAATGTAAATCATGCACAACCCCGAAATTTTCCAAGTAATTGTTTTCACACTCTTACTTTCTCAAACTTTTTATAACTATCACGCAATATATGAGCGCGAGCCATGGATATAGCTCTATAGGTGGAATAGAGTATGGTGGTGGTTGTGAGACAAAAAGGAGGAGATGGTCACACTGACTCGGCGTATCAATAGGCTATGAAGATGCCCATTAATAGATATCAATGTGAATGAGTAGGGATTGCCATACAAGAAATGAACTAGAGCTATAAGTATGTGAAAGCTCAAGAGGAAAACTAGTGGGTGTGCATCCAACTTGCTTGCTCACGAAGACCTAGGGCAATTTTGAGGAAGCCCATCATTGGAATATACAAGCCAAGTTATAAAACGAGGATTCCCACTAGCATATGGTAGTGAAAAAGCAAGAATCTCTCAATCATGAAGAACATGGTTCTAACATGAAGTACAAGTGTGGAAAAAGATAGTAGCATTGTCCCTTCTCTCTTTTTCTCTCATTTCTTTGTTTTATTTGTGCTCTTAGGCCTCTTTTTTTCTTTTCTCTTTTTTTTTGTTTTTGGGCTCTTTGGCCTCTTTTGTTTATGTCCTCACATGGGACAATGCTCTAATAATTATGATCATCACACTTTTTAGTTACTGAAAACTCAAAGATCACAATGATGATGACTCCATAGGAAATGCCTCCGGCAGTGTACGGGGATGTGCAACGATCTAGTATGATCATGCAATGGCAATATGAGAGTGACGACACGAGTCATGAGACGGAATGGTGGGAGTTGCATGGCAATATATCTCGGAATGGCTATGAAAATGCCATAGTAGGTAGGTATGGTAGCTGTTTTGAGGAAGGAATTTGGTGGGTTTGTGCACCGACGAGAATTGCGCGGCACAAGAGAGGCTAGCAATGGTGGAAGGTGAAAGTGCATCTATACCATGGGCTCACATTAGTCATGAAGAACTCATATACTTATTGTGAAATTTTTCATTAGTAATCGAAACAAAGTGCAATACGCATACTCCGAGGGGAAGGGTTGGTAGGTGTAAACCATCGCGCGATCCCGACCTCAACACAAAGGATGACAATCAATAGATCAATTATGCTCCGACTTCCTAACATGGCGGTTCACCATACGTGCATGCTACGGGAATCACAAACTGCAACACAAGTATCTCTAGATTCACAACACCCTACTAACATAAACTCTCAATATTACCGAATCAACGTCTCAAAACTAATTGAGAGGAATCAAACTTTTCTTTCTATTCAATGCACATGAAGATGGAGGTTTTTGCATCCTCTTTGGGTACCTAGCACATTTGGGACTACTTTCATAGCATAAGCCAACTACCAAATCACGCACCGCCGTGCTCTAAAGATATAAGTGAAGCACAAGAGCAAAAAGTATCTAGCTCAAAAGATATAAGTGAAGCACTAGAGCAAAAGTATCTAGCTCAAAAGATATAAGTGAAGCACTATGAGCAAAAGTATCTAGCTCAAAAGATATAAGTGAAGCACTATGAGCAAAAGTATCTAGCTCAAAAGATATAAGTGAAGCACTATGAGAATTCTAGCAAAATCACGATGAGTGCATGTCTCTCTCTCTCAAAAAGGTGTGCAGAAAGGATGATTGTGACACAACAAAAAGAAAAGACTCCTAAGATACAAGACGCTCCAAGCAAAACACATATCATGTGGTGAATAAAAATATAGCTCCAAGTAATGTTACCGATGGATTGGAGACGAAAGAGGGGATGCCTTCCCGGGGCATCCCCAAGCTTAGGCTTTCTGGTGTCCTTGAATTTGGCTTGGGATGCCTTGGGCGTCCCCAAGCTTGAGATCTTTCCACTCCTTATCTCTTTGTCCATGAGAACGTCACCCACAACTTGAAAACTTCACAACACAAAACTTAAACAGAAACTTGTGATAACATTAGTACAAGAAAACAAACTACCACTTCTTTTGGTACTGTAGCAACTTGAATTCCATCTATATTGATGATGGGCTACTGTATTATCACTTTTACATGGATAGTACCCCCCCGATACTAACCATAATTTCATCAAAACAAGCAACCAACTCAACAAAAACAGAATCTGTCAAAGACAGACCAGTCTGTAGCAATCTGTATACTTCGTATACTTCTGGTACCTCAAAACATCTGAAACATTACGAAGGTCTAGGAAAAAAGCATATAAATCAGCATAAAAAATAATCAACTCAAAAGCTCTTTCTGAATAAAAATGAAAAATCATCTCGTGAGCGAAAAGTTTCTGTCTTTTTCCAGCAGGATCAAACAACCATTACCAAGAATAGTCAAACACAAAAAGAAACACAAAAAACACAATCACAACAGAATTATGAAAGTGTGGACGCAACAAAACATAAAGAAAAAGATAAATTCATTGGGTTGCCTCCCAACAAGCGCTATTGTTTAACGCCCTTAGCTAGGCATAGGAGCGATAGAATCACGTATCGTCGTCTTTGGTGCTCAAAACATAAGTAGCATGATCACTTATCATCTTGAGGTTTTCATCTTTCTTACTAGATGATTCACCACTACTTTTAGGAACAAAACAGACTTGGTAATTTTATGGTGGGCAAAGTTTCGAGTATTCTGCATAGCGGCAAAAGCGGAACCCAAGTTGGTTATAACATCCCTAGTTTGCCAATCCTAGCGGAATCATGACCTAGCTTTTCATTAACTGTGGGTTCCTTCTCCTTTAAATTTTTCAAAACCATTCCCACCTTGGATCCGTACTGAGTAATTTGATTATGGATCTTTTTATCCAAATTCTCAATGAGTTCAATTGTAGCAACTTTATTTTCAATAGCGCCCAGGCTACGCATCACATGTTCCAGAGTTAAGGTAGTTCCATTAACCATGAGTGGGGGTGAGCCTACCAAATTTATCACAGCTCCGTAAGAATCAATGGTATGGCTACCCTAGAAACTTCCACCTACAATGGTGTCAAGAATATACATAATCCAAGGAGAAATACCCACATAAAAAGTGCGAAGCAATACGGTAGTGGATTGCTTATGAATAGATCTACTCTGAGCATTGCAAATCCTATACCAAGCGTCCTTTAAGTTTTCTCCCTCAATTCGTTTGAAATTGAGAACTTCCCTCTCGGGAGTATCATTCGAAGTGGTGGATCTAGCCATCAGGATAGACTATCGCACACAAACGAGCAAAAAGCAAGCGAGAGAAAAGGGTGAACGAAGAAGCGAACGAAAAGGCAAACAAAAAAGGCAAATTGGTGAAGTGGGGGAGAGGAAAACGAGAGGCAACTGGAAAACAAAGTAAATGCAAGAGATGATTTTGCGACACCTACTTGGATGAGTTCTTGACTTGATCTTCCTCCCCGGCAACGGCGCCAGAAATTCTTCTACTGCGGCAACAGAAGTCCTTCCCTGGCGCGTAGGAATTCTTTTTGTTACTTCTCTAGTTTGCGTCGGTTTTCCCTTCAAGAGGAAAGGGTGATACAGCACAGGAGGAGTAAGTATTTCCCTCAGTTTGAGAACCAAGGTATCGATCGGGAAGGAGGGCCTCGTCAAGTCGAAAGTACGTGCGCAAACACAAACAATCTTGCACCCAACGCTTCAAAGGGGTTGTCCATCCCTTCAAAATTGTTTGCAAAGTGAGATCTGAAGGCGGAACGAGCAACGAAGTAAAAAGTGTAAGGCTGAAAATATGGTGTGGAGTATACCCTGGGGGCCATAGTGTTCACTAGAGGCTTCTCTCATAATAGGAAACATCACGGTGGGTGAACAAATTACTGTCGAGCAATTGATAGCACCATGCAAAGTCATGACGATATCTAAGGCAATGATCTAGCATATAGGCATCACGTCCGAGACAAGTAGACCGATACTTTCTGCATCTACTACTATTACTCCATACATCAACCGCTATCTAGCATGCATCTAGTGTATTGAGTTCATGACGAACAGAGTAACACTTTAAGCAAGACATGATGTACAGGGATAATCTCAAACCAATGATGAAAACCCCATCTTTTTACCCTTGATGGCAACAACACGATACGTGCCTCGCTACCCCTTGTGTCACTGGGTGAGGTCACCACATGGTATGAACCCAAAACCAAGCACTTATCCCATTGCAAGAATCATAGATCTAGTTGGCCAAACAAAACCCACAACTTGAAGAGAATTATAAGGATATGAAATCATGCATAAGAGAGATCAGAAGAAACTCAAATAAGATTCATAGATAATCTGATCATAAATCCAAAATTCATCGGATCTCGAAAACACACCACAAAAGAAGATTACATCAGATAGATATCCATGAAGATCATGGAGAACTTTGTATTGAAGATCCAAGAGAGAGAAGAAGCCATCTAGTTACTAGCTATGGACCCGTAGGTCTATGGTGAACTACTCACGCATCATCGGAGAGGTCATGGTGTTGATGAAGAAACCCTCCGTGTCCGAATCCCCCTCCGGCAGGGCACCATGAAGTGCCCTAGATGGGATCTTGTGGAGAGAGAAGCTTGCGGCGGTGGAAAAGTAATTGCGATCGTCTCTTGATTTTTTTGGGAATATTTGGGAATATATAGTCGCAAGATCTAGGTCTGGGGACCTCCAGGGGCCCACAAGCCTGGATGGCATGCCCCCTGGCCGCGGGGTGGGGGCTTGTGGGGCCCTGGTGCTTTTCTGGCTTGGCTCCCAAGTCCTCCGATCTTCTTCTGTTCCAGAAAAAATCTTTTCGGGGATTTTCTTCCGTTTGGACTCCGTTTCAAAATCTCCTGGGAAAGCGGTAAAAAACATGGAAAAACAGGAACTGACACTTGGCACTGAGTTAATAAGTTTGTCCCAGAAAATAAATAAAAGGTATGCAAAACATCCAAAGTTTGACAAGATAATAGCATGAAACCATAAAAAATTATAGATACGTCGGAGACGTATCAGAGCCCTCCGATGCCGAGCCCACAGGCCCCGAGGGCGACATCGGCGGCCTTTCCCCCTAGACGTCCCCCAACTTCCGTTTCCTTCCCCTGTAATGTGAGGCCAAGAACTCTGCCCTGTTTGGCGTTAAACTATTGTTCATTACCTTCGTCATTCTCTGTTTTTCCTTTCGCTCGTTGGTCGATTACTCTCTTGCCGGTAGTCATTGCACCTCAGCTTCCTTGCATAGGGCTCGTCGCTGCCCCAACCACCACTCCGGGGTAACCGTGTCTAGGGTCCTCACGAGGTCCCGTACCCCCGAGGTACCGCCCGAGTCGCCGCGCACTCGTTCAATGGCCTCCTTCCTTGCCATAGCTGAATCCTTAGGATGTGCATCCCTTCGTTAGTACACATACTTTTAATTCATCGTTAGTCTAACGTGAAACTAGATGATCCCCGTATGGGCCTGCAGGATACTTAGCTCGTGGGTTTGTGTCGGCCTCTTGCGTAGCCCCTCCTGAGTAGCTTCTATGTTGTAGGTGGGACGGGGTGAAGACCCTTTTGGCACTCTATGTATGGAGGTCCCGGTCCCGCACATTTCCCTCCTCCCGTAAGGCGCAACCCGTTACCAAAGTTGTTCCTCACGGGGAAAAGCCCTGGCGCCCCAGGTGCCGACGTGGTCGACACCTGGGTGGCCGAGTGGCCTTGCAAGTACTAAGGCTCCTGAGGCATGCTGCTCAGGAGCCCCTTGACACTCAAGCCGCTCTATGTCGATAGGGCCCGGTACCGCACATTTCCCCACCACCGTTAGATTTGCACTTCACAGGGAGGGGCCCCGCCACTCCTGACGCCGACCGAAGCTCCGAGACGGCGTCAACAGTGGCGAGTGGCGTTATGACCAGTAAGGGTCCTAAGGTGATGCCCAGGAGCCCCCCTTTTGGTTCTCGAGCGATTCCGCACTCCGTTCCTTTGGTCATCGTCCAGGGGGCCGTGAGGCCTCCCGAGACTCTTTGTGGTGGTATCAAGTTTAGGTCCGGACCCCCGAGCAGGGGTTTACTACTCAAAAGTGTGTTCCCCTGGGGAGCCAAGTCCTTGCTTTCGAGCTCCTTGACTCCTAGGGGCGGTGTGGAATGTTCATCTCCAAAAATGTCATCTGAAAAGATGGCTTTGAAGCCGGCGAAACGAAAAAGTGCAAGAGAAAGGCCCTCTCCCTTTTGTTTTGTCAAACATCGAGTACTGAGAGTTAAAAACCAACTTTTGAAATAGGCAAGTTTAAGTTCAGCGGAAGATAGTTCAAGACCCAAGAAGAAGCAAGCAAAACATTGCGTCCAACACCTAAGATGGCAAAGTCATTGGTGGACTGAGTTGGTTCCTTTGCCAGCCTGGGGCATAGTCATTGGTGGGCTGGATTGGGTGCCCCCATCCCCAGTGCTAAGCATAGGGCTTCCACTAGGCGTGGGGTAGACCCCTTCCGCGTCCTCGTGGGGCCCTGGGCATATACAGAATAGGCTCATTATTACGCGAGAGTGTCACGATGGGGGTGTATATGGGAGGTCGCAAGGACGCTTTGGCCTCGCAAGTGTCACCACCCCCGAGGCATTAGGCGCCTGATTCCGAAAGTCGTTGGTGGACTAGGTTGATTATCGCCGTCTTATCCACTAGGCATGGTGTGGACCCCCTTCCACTTCCTCGGGGGGCCGTGAGCGTATACAGCCTCGGCTCGTTATTATGTGAGAGTGTCACTAGATGAAGTAGGTTCCAGAAGGATTGAAGGACGATGCAGAGTTGTCATGAGTTGGTGCAGGTCCCCGCGCTCGTTCTCCTCAGACTGGTTGAGGGCTTTTATATTGCTCTACGTCGGCACGATCCAGCCCCGCACATTTCCCTACCACCGTGAGGCGCCTCACGGGGCAAGGCCCAAACTCGGGGGGCCAAGTGTCTTTGTGACCGGTAAGGCTCTAGAGGCGCGATGCTTAGAAGCCCCCTTTAACGTTCGAGCGGCTCTACGTCGCTAGGATCCAGCCCCGCACATTTCCCAACCGCCGTTGCATGGGACAGAATGAATGGATGTAGCTACGGGGTCAAGCCCTGCCACACCTAATAACGACTGAATGTCCATGGACGATATCAAGGGTGGCAGGTGGCCTTATGACCAGTAAGGCCCCTGAGGCGCGATGCTCGGGAGCCCCCTTTTGACGCTCAAGCGACCCCCATATGTTCCTGTTGGTTGTGGCCCTGGGGAGCCGCGAGGCCTCCCCATGTCCCATGATGGGGTGTCGTGCACCGGCCAAAGCCCCCGAGCGGGGGGGGGGGGGCTAGATCGCCCAAACATGCAAGGAAGGCAAGATGTCAGGTCGCCGAACGAAGGCAGAAGAAGTTATGGAAGCTTCCGCAAAGGATATGATGGGCAGAGACAGGCCCTGAATATTTGAAGTTACTGCGGTCAACAAACGCTTCCTAATGTAGTAAACCAAAAAATTACCTCGAATAGCTTCCTTATGTCTGAGGAGCGCCACGCGAGGTCTGGCCCTCGGTGCCCACGCCTGCATCGTGGTTGTCGCGGGTGACTGATGCCAACTGCGTCCCGTCGCTGCATCTGACTCGTCCTCCTGAGGCCTAGTGTTCGGCCCTTCATAGTTCCTCTACGGGGGAGGCCGTTGGTGCCCCGCCCCGTGGCTCGAGGGCGCCTCCATCTCCGCACCTCTTGGGCCCGACTCAAGGAGGGGCCCCAAAGTGTTACTCACTCCTGAGGAAGATAGGTGCCCGGGGGGGACGCTTGAGGCTCTTCCTCGTTGGGACGATGAGGTGATGCCTCATAATCCGGTACATACGACTCCATGTGGGCGCTCGACCGTCCTCTGAAGTCATTCAATAGCACGACGATGGCGGTCCCTCTCGGCGGTGGAGGGGGATCCCCCCGACCGTGCTGCTCGAAGATCTTCCTGCGATAAGCCTCCGCGCGAAGTCGCTTGTTCCTATTGCTGCCGTTGGTTGGTCCCGGCACCACCCAGTGCTGACTCCCCCCTAGGTGCCCGGCACGTCTCCGTTGTCGTAGTTCACCCGCCCTGATGCCTCTACCTTCGGTTGGCTGCGCCGGAGGGAGCGCTCCTGTCTGGCTGCCCCGGACTGTCGGGGGCCGACCTAGTCTTGCTGATGCGCACCGGTGTGTGCATCGATCGTTCCGCCGTTCTCTTCGCGCTCCTGGTGGTTGTCAGCGTGATGCGCCTCGGGGCCAGCCGCCGGAACCTGGAAGAGGAGGAGGGCTACACGAGGAGCCTCTCTCTCGGCCCCACCCAGCATAGGAGGGGCTCCATTGCTTGCATCCCAGGGGGCCGACATGAGGTGCGAGCCCCTGGCGCCCGATGCTTGTGGCCTTGAAGAAGAGCGTGGTTGGTTGGCCTTCTGGTCGATGGCTATCAGATCCTTGATGTGGTCCCCCAAGCGTCGAAGGCCCCTTGTGTAGATCGTTGGCGGAGCATCTCACTCGCCATCTGCAACACGTCATGCGCACTGAGGTCCCCCAAGTTGATGCGGCGCGTCGTGGGTGGCGTGGGTGGTGACGGCGGTGGAGGCGACATTGACAATCTGGTACGAGTCACCTGGTACCACAACAATGGTATGCATGCTTTCGGCCTTCATGATGTGGCGGTTGGAGGCCAGCTCGATGAGGCTCGAAGAAGCTAGTAGGGTGCCGGCCATCGAAGCAGCGGGCCTAGGGAAGATGAAGCTCGGAGAAGACCTTAACATGCCCCCTACATGGCGTGCCAAATGTCGGATTTCAGGCTCCACAAAACCCTAAGGATTTGAACTCAGGGGCATGTATGAAGATCTCTCACTACCTAACCTCAACTAGCACACTACTCGATGGGAACGGTGAAGAACTCACTTGATGGTGAGGGAAGCACAGAACAAAACAGTTTACCTAGGTTCGGGCTGCTACGAAGAGTAAAACCCTACTCCTGCTTTGGTGGATTGCTTCTCGTCGGGGCTTGGACAGTGTTCTTCGGTGTCCTGAGGCTAGGCGGCCTTAGTGGTGTGAAGATGGGTGAATGAATGGTTCGGGGTCGGATCCCCTTCTATGAAGCAACCTATCATCTATTTATAGTGACGGCAATGGTCCTCTTCCCTTATCGTTTCCGCGGGAAGGGATCGCACAATGGCCAATTTCAAAGGGGGACAAGGGAACATGCTTCCCCTATTCAAAAGTGGTCTTCGCCTGCAAACTAGTTGCCAGTGCTGTAGGTTCTTGTTCAGGGATGATGTCCGTCCTACTAGTGGGCGGCCATGGTCTTGTTGCACCAGAATGGAAACCTTTACAAGATGCCTTGGGAACCTGTGTTCGTCCTTCCCCTTTGCACGAAAGGGGAAACTACTTCGTCCTGATGTCCGCTGCTCGTACGTCCTTCTTCTGCGGCATCCTTGACTCCTGAGGCCGGGCCTCGCCTTGGAATATCTGCCGCTCCGGAGGGGTCCTGAGGAGGTCCCGTGCGGGTCTTGATTCCGTTCCTCCTCGTGAGGCTTGGCCCCTCACGAGGGCCTTGCCTTGAGTGATGTCGGGCCCGTTGGTTTTCTTGATGAAGTGGGCCAGCTCTGGGCCGTAGGCAGGCAGGTTTGGTTACCCCCATTCCCAGAACACCGAGAGATTGCTTGAGGTGGAAGACGAGTAAAAAAGATGATTTCTTTCCCTAGTGGTGACGATAAAGGGAATCGATCCCTTCTATGGATGTTCGGCCTCTCTTTTATATTCGCCTTCATCCTGTCCCCCCCCCAAAACACCCGACAGGAAGGGTTGCCACAACGTCCATTTTGAAAGGGGACATGACTCTAGTGCACCCTCACAAAAGTAGTCTTCGCTTGCCAAAGCTCTCCACCGTGACGCGCAGGTGGGCTTGGGGGTGACCTCCGTCCTGCCGAGCCCACAACCTTGGTCCCCTTGCACCTAAGGGGAAACCTTTGGGGTTTCTTTGGGAGCTCGCCGCTAGCCTAGCTGACTTTGAACATAATAGGAAAGTTGCCCTCTCCGGGCCAGCTAGCACGGCTCCTGCATTTCTCGCGCAGCCTGTGTCTCCCACATGGGGGCACAGGGTCACGAGATCCTGTCTGATCGCCCTTGGTGAGCCTGCCACGTGAGAGCCTCAGGGGTGGCCTTAGGACGGTGGCTCGCGGGGGGCAGCCTTCTCATTGCCCTTGGAGACGATTTTCTAGCACTTGCCTCGCGAGGTGAGGGCCCTCACGAGGGTCTTCCTTGTTGGGATTCCCGATGGGCCGAACTGTAACAGCCGAGACCGACGCTCGAGAAGATTCCCCATTTTTTCCATTGTCTTCGTGTGATTATTTTGTTTGCCGCATTCATCATCGCATCATTCGTATCATCCGCATTGCATTGGCACTCCGTTGCTGCCAGTTTTCAAAACTTGCATCCGTTGTTAGTTGCTGGTTCTCTCTATTGGAAATATGCCCTAGATGCAATAGTAAATTAGTTATTATTATATTTATTTGTTCATGATAATTGTTTATTATCCATGCTATAATTGTATTGATTGGAGACACAAATACATGTGTGGATACATAGACAAAACATTGTCCCTAGTAAGCCTCTAGTTGACTAGCTCGTTGATCAAAGATGGTTAAGGTTTCCTAACAATAGACAAGTGTTGTCACTTGATAACTGGATCACATCATTCGGAGAATGATATGATGGACAAGACCCAAACTATAAACGTAGCATGTGATTGTGTCATTTTTTTGCTATAGTTTTCTGCATGTCAAGTATTCATTCCTATGACCATCAGATCATGTAACTCACTGACACCGGAGGAATATGTTGTGTGTATCAAACGTTGCAACGTTACTGGGTGACTATAAAGGTGCTCTATAGGTATCTCCGAAGGTGTCCTTTGAGTTAGCATGGATCAAGACTAGGATTTGTCACCCCGTGTGACGGAGAGGTATCTCGGCGCCTACTCGGTAATACAACATCACATATAAGATTTGCAGGCAATGTGACTAAAGTGTTAGTCATGGGATCTTGTATTACGGAACGAGTAAAGATACTTGCCGGTAACGAGATTGAAATAGTTAGAGGGATACCGACGATGAAATCTCGCGCAAGTAACATACCGAAGGACAAAGGGAATGGTATACGGGATTATATGAATCCTTGGCACATAGGTTCAGCCAATAAGATCTTTGTAAAATATGTAGGATCCAATATGGACATCCAGGTCCCGCTATTGGATATTGACCGGGCAGTGTCTCAGGTCATGTGTGCTTAGTTCTTGAACCCGCGGGGTTTGCACACATAAGGTTCAGTTACGTTTTGGTATAGTTGAGTTATAGGTGCTGGTGACTGAAGTTTTGTTCGGAGTCCCGGATGAGACCACGGACGTCACGAGGGTTTCCGGAATGGTCCGGAAACAAAGATTGATATATAGGATTGTTGCATTTGGCTTCCGGAAAGATTTCGGGGATTGCCGGCAGTGTACCGGGAGTGACGAATGGGTTCTGGGGTTTTACCGGGAGGGGCCACCCACCCTGGAGAGAACCGAATATGCCCATGGGCGCTATACCAGCCCTTAGTGGGCTGGTGTATCCAGCACAATAGGGCTATTTCGGCCAAGGAGAAAAAACAAGGAAAAAGGAAAAAAGAGAGAGGAGGTGGGAAGTAAGGAAGGAACTCCTCCCTCCAAACCGAATTGGAGGAGGATCCCTCCTCCTCCACTTCGGCCGACGCCTTAGGGGATCCCTTGAGACTCAAGGCTAGCCCCTCCCCTCCTCCTATATACTAGAGGTTCTGGGGTTTTTGAGACACAACTTTGCCACGTGCAACCCTAAACCTCTACTTCGTAGTTCTTCCTCTAGATCGGTTTTCTGCGGAGCTCGGGCGGAGCCCTGCAGGAATAGATCACCACCACCACTGGAGAGTTGTCGCGCTGCCGGGGAACTCATCTACATCCCCGTCTCTCTTGCTAGATCAAGAAGGCGGAGATCGTCATCGAGCTATACGTGTGCGGAACATGGAGGTGCCATCCGTTCGGCACTTTATCGGAACGGATCACGAGACAGTTCGTTGGACGGATCATGGGATGGTTCGTGGGTCGGATCGTGAAGACATACCGCTACATCAATCGTGTTTGTTAACGCTTCCGCTTAGCAATCTACAAGGGAATGTGGATCCGATCTCCCTCTCGGAGACGATCCTCACCATGATAGGTCTTCATGTGCGTAGGAATTTTTTTGATTCCCATGCTACGTTCCCCAACAGTGGCATCATAAGCTAGGTTCATGCGTAGATGAGATCTTGAGTAGAACACAAAAGTTTTTGTGGGCGTTGATGTTCGATTTTCTGCCCTCCTTAGTATTTTCTCGATTCAGCGGTATTTTGGGATTGAAGCGGCCCGGACCAATCTTACTCGTACGCTTACGAGAGACCGATTTCATCGACTAACATGCAACTTGCTGCATAAAGATGACTGGTGGGTGTTTGCTTCTTCAACTTTAGTTGAATCGGAGAAAGGTTAAATAGCAATTTGCATATCACCGTTGTGGCTTTGCGTAAGTAAGAAGCGATCATACTAGATACCCATAGCAGCCACGTAAAACGTGCAACAATAAATTAGAGGTCGTCTAACTTGCTTTTGCAGGGTATGTATGTGATGTGATATGGCGAAAGACATGATTTGATATATTGTATGTATGATATGATCATGGTTTAATAGTTAAATATCGACTTGCATGTCGATGCTACGGCAACCGGCAAGAGCCATAGGGTTGTATTTAAACTAATGTTTGTGCTTGCAGATGCGTTTACTATATTGCTAGGTTGTAGCTTTAGTAGTAATAGCAAAGATAGCATGACAACCTCGATGGCGGCACGATGATGGAGATCATGATGATGGATATCATGGTGTGGCGCCGGTGACGATGAAGATCATGCTGGTGCTTTGGTGATGGAGATCAAGAAGCACAAGATCATGGCCATATCATATCACTTATGAATTGCATGTGATGTTAATCCTTTTTATGCACCTTATTTTTCTTAGAATGACGATAGCATTATAAGGTGATCCCTCACTAAAATTTCAAGATAAAATTGTGTTCTCCCCGACTGTGCACCGTTGCGTCAGTTCATCGTTTCGAGACACCACATGATGATCGGATGTGATAGACTCAACGTTCACATACAACGGGTGCAATACAGTTGCACACGCGGAACACTCGGGTTAAACTTGAGGAGCCTAGCATGTACACACATGGCCTCAGAACACAAGAGACCAAAAGGTCGAGCATGAATCATATAGTTGATATGATCAACATGGAGATGTTCACCACTAAAACTATACTCAACTCATGTGATGATTAGACTTGAGTTAGTGGATTTGGATCATTCACCACTCAAATGACTAGAGGGACGTCTATTTTGAGTGGGAGTTATTAGTAATATGATTAGCTAAACTCAATTATCATGAACATAGTCAAAAAGGTCTTTGCAAATTATGTTGTAGCTTGCGCTATAGCTCTACTGTTTTTATATGTTCCTAGAGAAAATTTAGTTGAAATATGATAGTAGTAATTTTGCGGACTGAGTCCATCAACTGAGGATTGTCCTCATTGCTGCGCAGAAGGCTTATGTCCTTAATGCACCGCTCGGTCTGCTGAACCTCGGGCACCGTCTTTGGATGTTGGAAACATCTGACATACACGTTTTTGATGACTACGTGATAGTTTAGTGCGTAATTCTTAAAAACATAGAATTGGGACGCCGAAGACGTTTTGAAACGTCACGGAACATATGAGATGTTCCAAGAGTTGAAATTGGGATTTCATGCTTGTAATGCCCCAAAGTGTAACTTGCCATTTTTGAAACCTTCATGTGTGGGTCTATGATGTCATTGCCTTGTGAGATATATGCCATGTGTTATTTCATGTGATCACACCTTGTCTCCCCTTTGCATTCATGCATCCATATCATTCATGCCTTCATTGTGTTTGTTGTAGTTGTTGGTCCATGATGTGGTATGTGATGTTGATGTGCTATGTGATGATCAAGTGGTGTTTGAAAGTTGGGTTTTAGCTATGATAGTTTTCAACTAGGTTTCAAAACCACCCTTCTTTATTTCTCAAGCTCAAGATTTACTTGCTCTAACCCTGGTTAAAAAATGTAGATCAATTAGAGTGTTTCCTTGTGGATGTGGTGCTATGTCTAGGGTTTTTAAAATCTTTGCTTTAGTGGGGTTTTATTCACAAAGCAGATTAATTTAATTATGTTTTGTAAATATTTAAGTGCTCCAAAAATCTTCTTTGCATTTTATTTATTTGGGCATAATTCCCTTATACCCAGGTTAAAGTTGTTTTATTTTTAGGTTCATAGGTTTTCCCTAGGAATATTTATTTTGCTATGGCTTGTTTTAATTGGGAAAAACCCCAGTGGTTTTCCTCCTCTCTACCTGGCGCGTGCGAGTGGGCCTCCTCCTCCTCGCGCGGCAGCCCACTCCTCGTCCCTCTCCTATGACGTCGTCTTCCTCCCCACTCTCCTTTCTGTTAGTCTTTCAGAGAGAGAGAAAGCAAGACAGAGAGGTCGACGCCGTGGCTCACGCACGTCGAGGCGAATCCCTCGCCCTCTATATAATCCTTGGCATGCGTGTCCCAGCTAGGTTTCCTCCAAGCCGCCGCCACCTCCTTTCCTGTTCCTCCTCCCTCTCTCTGGATCGACAGAAGGTAGGCGAGCTCCTCCTCCGCCATGGCCGATCCCTGATGAGGTCATCGCCGTCGTTGCCGTACTCGTTTTTCCTCTCCAAGCAATCCAATAGCACGCGGGACCTCAGGGGAGTCTGTTCTCGTAGCTAATCGACGGCGAACGCCTGTGCTTCCACTACGTCAACGACGACCCCTTCCGCTCCGACGACTCCCTCCGCAGCGGCTTCTTCCTAGACGTCCTCTTCTTCCTCTCCGGCAGGCGTGACCACCTCGACCAGTGGGTGAGCAGCAGGACTCCTCCCCCTTCCCGTGTCGGCAGATCTCGCGTAGGGCCGTAGCAGCGCGCCATACTTCTCTTTGTCGCCGGCGCCGCCGTGCACGCTGCTCTCGTAGTTGTAGAGCATCTCGCGCCGCGTTTAGTTGTGAAATGGAACCGTGGGAGTTCCCTCTTCCTCCCAGCGATGAGTCGTTGTCCAATTCATAGTGAATCACCGATGGTGACCCTCCCCTGTTCCGACCACCATCGGGCTGTGCAGATCCACAGGGGGTTGCTCAAAAGAGCAAGGCCCCCCTCTTTGTTAAGTATCGATC